>NC_091977.1:4410143-4726071 GCF_044704955.1 Pristiophorus japonicus
GACCACAGGGACACAGACTGATGTCTGGAGCACAGAGACACAGGCTGGTGTCTGGACCAGAGAGACACAGACTGGTGTCTGGACCACAGAGACACAGACTGGTGTCTGGACCACAGAGACACTGACTGGTGTCTAGACCACAGAGACACAGGCTGGTGTCTGGACCACAGGGACACAGGCTGGTGTCTAGACCACAGAGACACAGACTGGTGTCTGGACCACAGAGACACAGACTGGTGTCTGGACCACAGAGACACAGAATGGTGTCTGGACCACAGGACAGAGACTGGTGTCTGGACCAGAGAGACACAGACTGGTGTCTAGACCACAGAGACACAGACTGGTGTCTGGATCACAGAGACACAGACTGGTGTCTGGACCACAGTGACACAGACTGGTGTCTGGACCACAGAGACTCAGACTGGTGTCTAGGCCACAGAGACACAGGCTGGTGTCTGGACCACAGAGACACAGGCTGGTGTCTGGACCAGAGAGACACAGACTGATGTCTAGACCACAGGGACACAGGCTGGTGTCTGGACCACAGAGACACAGAATGGTGTCTGGACCACAGAGACACAGACTGGTGTCTGGACCACAGAGACACAGACTGGTGTCTGGACCACAGGGACAGAGACTGGTGTCTGGACCACAGAGACACAGACTGGTGTCCAGACCAGGGAGACACAGACTGGTGTCTGGACCACGGAGACACAGACTGGTGTCTAGACCAGAGAGACACAGACTGGTGTCTGGACCATAGAGACAAAGACTGGTGTCTGGACCACAGAGACACAGCTGGTGTCTAGACCAGAGAGACACAGACTAGTGTCCGGACCACAGAGACACAGACTGGTGTCTGGACCACAGGGACACAGACTGGTGTCTAGAACACAGAGACACAGACTGGTGTCTGGACCACAGTGACACAGACTGGTGTCTGGACCAGAGAGACACAGGCTGCTGTCTGGACCACAGAGATACAGACTGGTGTCTGGACCACAGAGACACAGGCTGTTGTCGGGACCACAGAGAAACAGGCTGGTGTCTGGACCACAGGGACACAGGCTGGTGTCTAGACCACAGAGACACTGGCTGGTGTCTGGACCACAGAGACACAGGCTGGTGTCTAGTCCACAGAGACACAGACTGGCGTCTAGACCTCAGTGACACAGGCTGGTGTCTGGACCACAGGGACACAGACTGGTGTCTGGACCACAGGGACACAGACTGGTGTCTGGACCACAGAGACACAGACTGGTGTCTAGACCAGAGAGACACAGACTGGTGTCTGGACCACAGAGACACAGACTGGTATCTAGACCAGAGAGACACAGACTCGTGTCTGGACCATAGAGACACAGACTGGTGTCTGGACCACAGAGACACAGGCTGGTGTCTGGACCACAAGGACACAGACTGGTGTCTAGAACACAGGGACACAGACTGGTGTCTGGACCACTGTGACACAGACTGGTGTCTAGACCACAGGGACACAGACTAGTGTCTGGACCACAGGGACACAGACTGGTGTCTGGAGCTCAGGGACACAGACTGGTGTCTAGACCACAGGGACACAGACTGGTGTCTGGACCACAGTGACACAGACTCATGTCTGGAGCACAGAGACACAGACTGGTGTCTGGACCACAGGGACACAGACTGGTGTCTGAAGCACAGAGACAAAGGCTGGTGTCAGGACCACAGAGAAACAGGCTGGTGTCTGGACCACAGAGACACAGGCTGGTGTCTGGACCACAGTGATAAAGACTGGTGACAGGACCCCAGAGACACAGACTGGTGTCTAGACCACAGAGACACAGACTGGTGTCTGGACCACAGGGACACAGACTGATGTCTGGAGCACAGAGACACAGACTGGTGTCTGGACCACAGAGACACAGACTGGTGTCTGGACCACAGAGACACAGACTGGTGTCTAGACCACAGAGACACAGGCTGGTGTCTGGACCACAGAGACACAGACTGGTGTCTGGACCACTGGTACATAGACTGGTGTCTGGAGCACAGAGACACAGGCTGGTGTTAGGACCACAGAGACACAGGCTGGTGTCTTGACCACAGAGACACAGGCTGGTGTCTGGACCACAGAGACACAGGCTGGTGTCTGGACCACAGAGACACAGACTGGTGACTGGACCCCAGAGACACAGACTGGTGTCTAGACCACAGAGACACAGACTGGTGGCTGGACCACAGGGACACAGACTGATGTCTGGAGCACAGAGACACAGACTGGTGTCTGGACCACAGAGACACAGACTGGTGTCTGGACCACAGAGACACAGACTGGTGTCTAGACCACAGAGACACAGGCTGGTGTCTGGACCACAGGGACACAGACTGGTGTCGGGACCACAGGGACACAGACTGGTGTCTGGACCACAGTGACACAGACTGGTGTCTAGACCACAGGGACACAGTCTGGTGTCTGGACAACAGGGACACAGTCTGGTGTCTGGACCACAGGGACACAGACTGGTGTCTGGATCACAGTGACACAGACTGGTGTCTAGACCAGAGGGACACAGGCTGCTGTCTGGACCACAGGGACACAGACTGGTGTCTGGAGCTCAGGGAATCAGACTGGTGTCTGGACCACAGAGACACAGACTGGTGTGTGGACCAGAGACACAGACTGGTGTCTAGACCACAGGGACACAGACTGGTGTCTGGACCACAGGGACACAGACTGGTGTCTGGACCACAGAGACACAGGCTGGTGTCTGGACCACAGTGATACAGACTGGTGTTGGACCACAGCGACAAAGACTGGTGTCTAGACCACAGGGACACAGACTGGTGTCTGGACCAGAGAGATACAGACTGATGTCTAGACCACAGGGACACAGGCTGGTGTCTGGACCACAGAGACACAGACTGGTGTCTGGACCACAGAGACACAGGCCGGTGTCTGGACCACAGAGACACAGACTGGTGTCTGGACCACAGAGACACAGACTGGTATCTGGACCACAGAGACACAGACTGGTGTCTGGACCACGGAGACAGAGACTGGTGTCTAGACCAGAGAGACACAGACTGGTGTCTGGACCACAGTGACAAAGACTGATGTCTGGACCACAGGGACACAGACTGCTGTCTGGACCACAGAGACACAGTCTGGTGTCTGGACCACAGGGACACAGGCTGGTGTCTAGACCACAGAGACACAGACTGGTGTCTGGAGCTCAGGGACACAGACTGGTGTCTGGACCACAGAGACACAGACTGGTGTGTGGACCTGAGACACAGACTGGTGTCTGGACCACAGAGACACAGACTGGTGTGTGGACCAGAGACAT
Source organism: Pristiophorus japonicus (assembly GCF_044704955.1). Classification (NCBI taxonomy): domain Eukaryota; kingdom Metazoa; phylum Chordata; class Chondrichthyes; family Pristiophoridae; genus Pristiophorus; species Pristiophorus japonicus. Next base: position 4,413,470 of record NC_091977.1, read on the forward strand.
AGACTGGTGTCTCTACCACAGGGTCACAGACTGGTGTCTGGACCACAGGGACACAGACTGGTGTCTGGACCACAGGGACACAGACTGGTGTCTAGACCACAGGGACACAGACTGGTGTCTGGACCACAGTGACACAGACTGGTGTCTAGACCACAGAGACACAGACTGGTGTCTGGACCACAGAGACTCAGACTGGTGTCTGGACCACAGTGACACAGACTGGTGTCGGGACCACAGAGACACAGGCTGGTGTCTGGACCACAGAGACACAGACTGGTATCTGGAACACAGAGACACAGATTGGTGTCTGGACCACAGTGACACAGACTGGTGTCTGGACCACAGAGACACAGACTGGTGTCTGGACCACAGAGACACAGACTGGTGTCTGGACCACAGAGACTCAGACTGGTGTCTGGACCACAGTGACACAGACTGGTGTCGGGACCACAGAGACACAGGCTGGTGTCTGGAGCACAGAGACACAGGCTGGTGTCTGGACCAGAGAGACACAGACTGGTGTCTGGACCACAGAGACACAGACTGGTGTCTGGACCACAGAGACACTGACTGGTGTCTAGACCACAGAGACACAGGCTGGTGTCTGGACCACAGAGACACAGACTGGTATCTGGAACACAGAGACACAGATTGGTGTCTGGACCACAGTGACACAGACTGGTGTCTGGACCACAGAGACACAGACTGGTGTCTGGACCACAGAGACACAGACTTGTGTCTGGACCACAGGGACACAGACTGGTGTCTGGACCACAGGGTCACAGACTGGTGTCCGGACCACAGAGACACAGACTGGTGTCTGGACCACAGAGACACAGACTTGTGTCTGGACCACTGAGACACAGACTGGTGTCTGGACCACAGAGACACAGACAGGTGTCTGGCGCACAGTGACACAGACTGGTGTCTGGACCACAGGGACACAGACTGGTGTCTGGAGCTCAGGGACACAGACTGGTGTCTGGAGCTCAGGGACACAGACTGGTGTCTGGAGCACAGAGACACAGACTTGTGTCTGGACCACAGATAAACAGGCTGGTGTCTGGACCACAGAGACACAGACTGGTGTCTGGACCACAGAGACACAGGCTGGTGTGTGGACCAGAGACACAGACTGGTGTCTAGACCACAGGGACACAGACTGGTGTCTGGACCACAGGGACACTGACTGGTGTCTGGAGCTCAGGGACACAGACTGGTGTCTGGAGCACAGAGACACAGACTGGTGGCTGGACCACAGAGAAACAGGCTGGTGTCTGGATCACAGAGACACAGACTGGTGTCTGGACCACAGAGACACAGGCTGGTGTGTGGACCAGAGACACAGACTGGTGTCTAGACCACAGGGACACAGACTGGTGTCTGGACCACAGGGACACTGACTAGTGTCTGGACCACAGAGAAACAGGCTGGTGTCTGGACCACAGAGACAAAGACTGGTGTCTGGACCAGAGCGACACAGACTGGTGTCTGGACCACAGCGACACAGACTGGTGTCAGGACCACAGGGACACAGACTGGTGTCTGGACCACAGAGACACAGACTGGTGTCTGGACCACAGAGACACAGGCTGGTGTCTAGACCACAGAGACACAGACTGGTGTCTGGACCACAGAGACACAGACTGGTGTCTGGACCATAGAGACACAGACTGGTGTCTAGACCACAGAGACACAGACTGGTGTCTGGACCAGAGAGACACAGACTGGTGTCTAGCCACAGAGACACAGGCTGGTGTCTGAACCACAGAGACACAGAATGGTGTCTCGACCACAGAGACACAGACTGCTGTCTAGACCACAGAGACAGAGACTGGTGTCTGGACCACAGAGACACAGACTGGTGTCGAGACCACAGAGGCACAGGCTGGTGTCTGGACCACAGAGACGCAGACTGGTGTCTGGACCAGAGAGACACAGGCTGGTGTCTAGATCAGAGAGACAGACTGGTGTCTGGACCAAAGAGACACAGACTGGTATCTGGAACACAGAGACACAGATTGGTGTCTGGACCACAGAGTCACAGACTCGTGTCTGGACCACAGGGACACAGACTAGTGTCTGGACCACAGGGATACAGACTGGTGTCTGGAGCTCAGGGACACAGACTGGTGTCTAGACCACAGAGACACAGACTGGTGTGTGGACCAGAGACACAGACTGGTGTCTAGACCACAGGGACACAGACTGGTGTCTGGACCACAGGGACACCGACTGGTGTCTGGACCACAGCGACACAGACTGGTGTCCAGACCACAGGGACACAGACTGGTGTCTGGACCACAGGGACACAGACTGGTGTCTAGACCACAGGGACACAGACTGGTGTCTGGACCACAGTGACACAGACTGATGTCCGGAGCACAGAGACAGAGACTGGTTTCTGGACCACAGTGACACAGACTGGTTTCGGGACCACAGAGACACAGGCTGGTGTCTGGACCACAGATACACAGACTGGTGTCTGGAACACAGAGACACAGATTGGTGTCTGGACCACATAGACACAGACTGGTGTCTGGAGCACAGAGACACAGGCTGGTGTCAGGACCACAGAGACGCAGGCTGGTGTCTGGACCACAGAGACACAGGCTGGTGTCTGGACCACAGTGATACAGACTGGTGTCTGGACCTCAGAGACACAGACTGGTGTCTGGACCCCAGAGACACAGACTGGTGTCTAGACCACAGACATAGACTAGTGTCTGGACCACAGGGACACAGACTGATGTCTGGATCACAGAGACACAGGCTGGTGTCTGGACCAGAGAGACACAGACTGGTGTCTGGACCACAGAGACACAGGCTGGAGTCTGGACCACAGAGACACAGACTGGTGTATGGACCACAGAGACACAGACAGGTGTCTGGCGCACAGTGACACAGACTGGTGTCTGGACCACAGGGACACAGACTGGTGTCTGGAGCTCAGGGACACAGACTGGTGTCTGGAGCACAGAGACACAGACTGGTGTCTGGACCACAGAGAAACAGGCTGGTGCCTGGACCACAGAGACACAGACTGGTGTCTGGACCACAGAGATACAGGCTGGTGTGTGGACCAGAGACACAGACTGGTGTCTAGACCACAGGGACACAGACTGGTGTCTGGACCACAGGGACACTGACTGTTGTCTGGAGCTCAGGGACACAGACTGTTGTCTGGAGCACAGAGATACAGACTGGTGTCTGGACCACAGAGAAACAGGCTGGTGTCTGGACCACAGAGACACAGACTGGTGTCTGGACCACAGAGATACAGGCTGGTGTGTGGACCAGAGACACAGACAGGTGTCTGGCGCACAGTGACACAGACTGGTGTCTGGACCACAGGGACACAGACTGGTGTCTGGAGCTCAGGGACACAGACTGGTGTCTGGAGCACAGAGACACAGACTGGTGTCTGGACCACAGAGAAACAGGCTGATGTCTGGATCACAGAGACACAGGCTGGTGTCTGGACCAGAGAGACACAGACTGGTGTCTGGACCACATAGACACAGGCTGGAGTCTGGACCACAGAGACACAGACTGGTGTATGGACCACAGAGACACAGACAGGTGTCTGGCGCACAGTGACACAGACTGGTGTCTGGACCACAGGGACACAGACTGGTGTCTGGAGCTCAGGGACACAGACTGGTGTCTGGAGCACAGAGACACAGACTGGTGTCTGGACCACAGAGAAACAGGCTGGTGCCTGGACCACAGAGACACAGACTGGTGTCTGGACCACAGAGATACAGGCTGGTGTGTGGACCAGAGACACAGACTGGTGTCTAGACCACAGGGACACAGACTGGTGTCTGGACCACAGGGACACTGACTGTTGTCTGGAGCTCAGGGACACAGACTGTTGTCTGGAGCACAGAGACACAGACTGGTGTCTGGACCACAGAGAAACAGGCTGGTGTCTGGACCACAGAGACACAGACTGGTGTCTGGACCACAGAGACACAGGCTGGTGTGTGGACCAGAGACACAGACTGGTGTCTAGACCACAGGGACACAGACTGGTGTCTGGACCACAGGGACACTGACTAGTGTCTGGACCACAGAGACACAGGCTGGTGTCTGGACCACAGAGACAAAGACTGGTGTCTGGACCACAGCGACACAGACTGGTGTCTGGACCACAGCGACACTGACTGGTGTCAGGACCACAGAGACACAGGCTGGTGTCTGGACCACAGAGACAGAGGCTGGTGTCTGGACCACAGAGACACAGGCTGGTGTCTGGACCACAGGGACACAGACTGGTGTCTGGACCACAGAGACACAGACTGGTGTCTGGACCAGAGAGACACAGGCTGGTGTCTGGACCACAGAGACACAGGCTGGTGTGTAGACAACAGAGACACAGGCTGGTGTCTGGATCACAGGGACACAGACTGGTGTCTGGACCACAGAGACACAGACTGGTGTCTGCACCACAGAGACACAGGCTGGTGTCTAGACCACAGAGACACAGACTGGTGTCTGGACCACAGAGACACAGACTGGTGTCTGGACCACAGAGCCACAGACTGGTGTCTAGACCACAGAGACACAGACTGGTGTCTGGACCAGAGAGACACAGACTGGTGTCTAGACCACAGAGACACAGGCTGGTGTCTGGTCCACAGAGACACAGAATGGTGTCTGGACCACAGTGACACAGGCTGGTGTCTAGACCACAGAGACACAGACTGGTGTCTTGACCACAGAGACACAGACTGGTGTCTGGACCACAGAGACACAGACTGGTGTCTAGACCACAGAGACACAGACTGGTGTCTGGACCAGAGAGACACAGACTGGTGTCTAGCCACAGAGACACAGGCTGGTGTCTGGACCACAGAGACACAGAATGGTGTCTGGACCACAGAGACACAGACTGCTGTCTAGACCACAGAGACAGAGACTGGTGTCTGGACCACAGAGACAAAGACTGGTGTCGAGACCACAGAGACACAGGCTGGTGTCTGGACCACAGAGACGCAGACTGGTGTCTAGACCACAGAGACACAGACTGGTGTCTGGACCAGAGAGACACAGGCTGGTGTCTAGATCAGAGAGACACAGACTGGTGTCTGGACCAAAGAGACACAGACTGGTATCTGGAACACAGAGACACAGATTGGTGTCTGGACCACAGTGACACAGACTGGTGTCTGGACCACAGAGACACAGACTGGTGTCTGGACCGCAGAGACACAGACTGGTGTCTGGACCACAGGGACACATACTGGTGTCTGGACCACAGGGTCACAGACTGGTGTCCGGACCACAGAAACACAGACTGGTGCCTGGACCAGAGACACAGACTGGTGTCTAGAACACAGGGACACAGACTGGTGTCTGGACCACAGAGACACAGACTTGTGTCTGGACCACTGAGACACAGACTGGTGTCTGGACCACTGTGACACAGACTGGTGTCTGGACCACAGGGACACAGACTCGTGTCTGGGCCACAGGGACACAGACTAGTGTCTGGACCACAGGGACACAGACTGGTGTCTGGAGCTCAGGGACACAGACTGGTGTCTAGACCACAGAGACACAGACTGGTGTGTGGACCACAGGGACACAGACTGGTGTCTGGACCACAGGGACACAGACTGGTGTCTAGACCACAGGGACACAGACTGGTGTCTGGACCACAGGGACACCGACTGATGTCTGGACCACAGCGACACAGACTGGTTTCCAGACCACAGGGACACAGACTGGTGTCTGGACCACAGGGACACAGCCTGGTGTCTAGACCACAGGAACACAGACTGCTGTCTGGAAAACAGTGACACAGACTGGTTTCTAGACCACAGGGACACAGACTGGTGTCTGGACCACAGTGACACAGACTGATGTCCGGAGCACAGAGACAGAGACTGGTTTCTGGACCACAGTGACACAGACTGGTTTCGGGACCACAGAGACACAGGCTGGTGTCTGGACCACAGATACGCAGACTGGTGTCTGGAACACAGAGACACAGATTGGTGTCTGGACCACATAGACACAGACTGGTGTCTGGAGCACAGAGACACAGGCTGGTGTCAGGACCACAGAGACGCAGGCTGGTGTCTGGACCACAGAGACACAGGCTGGTGTCTGGACCACAGTGATACAGACTGGTGTCTGGACCACAGAGACACAGACTGGTGTCTGGACCCCAGAGACACAGACTGGTGTCTAGACCACAGACATAGACTGGTGTCTGGACCACAGGGACACAGACTGATGTCTGGATCACAGAGAGACAGGCTGGTGTCTGGACCAGAGAGACACAGACTGGTGTCTGGACCACAGAGACACAGGCTGGAGTCTGGTCCACAGAGACACAGACTGGTGTATGGACCACAGAGGCACAGACAGGTGTCTGGCGCACAGTGACACAGACTGGTGTCTGGACCACAGGGACACAGACTGGTGTCTGGACCTCAGGGACACAGACTGGTGTCTGGAGCACAGAGACACAGACTGGTGTCTGGACCACAGAGAAACAGGCTGGTGTCTGGACCACAGAGACACAGACTGGTGTCTGGACCACAGAGATACAGGCTGGTGTGTGGACCAGAGACACAGACTGGTGTCTAGACCACAGGGACACAGACTGGTGTCTGGACCACAGGGACACTGACTGGTGTCTGGAGCTCAGGGACACAGACTGTTGTCTGGAGCACAGAGACACAGACTGGTGTCTGGACCACAGAGAAACAGGCTGGTGTCTGGACCACAGAGACACAGACTGGTGTCTGGACCACAGAGACACAGGCTGGTGTGTGGACCAGAGACACAGACTGGTGTCTAGACCACAGGGACACAGACTGGTGTCTGGACCACAGAGAAACAGACTGGTGTCTGGACCAGAGAGGCACAGGCTGGTGTCTGGACCACAGAGACACAGGCTGGTGTGTAGACCACAGAGACACAGGCTGGTGTCTGGACCACAGAGACACAGACTGGTGTCTGGACCACAGGGACATAGACTGGTGTCTGGAGCACAGAGACACAGGCTGGTGTCAGGACCACAGAGACACAGGCTGGTTTCTGGACCACAGAGACACAGGCTGGTGTCTGGACCACAGAGACACAGGCTGGTGTCTGGACCACAGAGACACAGACTGGTGTCTGGACAACAGAGACTCAGACTGGTGTCTAGACCACAGAGACACAGGCTGGTGTCTGGACCACAGAGACACAGGCTGGTGTCTGGACCACAGAGACTCTGACTGGTGTCTGGACAACAGAGACTCAGACTGGTGTCTAGACCACAGAGACATAGACTGGTGTCTGGACCACAGGGACACAGACTGATGTCTGGAGCACAGAGACACAGGCTGGTGTCTGGACCAGAGAGACACAGACTGGTGTCTGGACCACAGAGACACAGACTGGTGTCTGGACCACAGAGACACTGACTGGTGTCTAGACCACAGAGACACAGGCTGGTGTCTGGAACACAGGGACACAGGCTGGTGTCTAGACCACAGAGACACAGACTGGTGTCTGGACCACAGAGACACAGACTGGTGTCTGGACCACAGAGACACAGAATGGTGTCTGGACCACAGAGACACAGAATGGTGTCTGGACCACAGAGACACAGACTGGTGTCTAGACCAGGGAGACACAGACTGGTGTCTGGACCACGGAGACACAGACTGGTGTCTAGACCAGAGAGACACAGACTGGTGTCTGGACCATAGAGACAAAGACTGGTGTCTGGACCACAGAGACACAGCTGGTGTCTAGACCAGAGAGACACAGAGTAGTGTCTGGACCACAGAGACACAGACTGGTGTCTGGACCACAGGGACACAGACTGGTGTCTAGAACACAGAGACACAGACTGGTATCTGGACCACAGTGACTCAGACTGGTGTCTGGACCAGAGAGACACAGGCTGGTGTCTGGACCACAGAGACACAGACTGGTGTCTGGACCACAGAGACACAGGCTGTTGTCTGGACCACAGAGAAACAGGCTGGTGTCCGGGCCACAGAGATACAGGCTGGTGTCTAGACCACAGAGACACTGGCTGGTGTCTGGACCACAGAGACACAGGCTGGTGTCTAGACCACAGAGACACAGGCTGGTGTCTGGACCACAAACACAGGCTAGTGTCTGGACCACAGAGACACAGGCTGGTGTCTAGTCCACAGAGACACAGGCTGGTGTCAGGACCACAGAGAAACAGGCTGGTGTCAGGACCACAGAGACACAGGGTGGTGTCTGGACGACAGTGATAAAGACTGGTGTCTGGACCACAGAGACACAGACTGTTGTCTGGACCACAAGAGACACAGACTGGTGTCTGGACCACAGAGACACAGACTGGTGTCTGGACCACAGGAACACAGAGTTATGTCTGGAGCACAGAGACACAGGCTGGTGTCTGGAACAGAGAGACACAGGCTGGTGTCTGGACCACAGAGACACAGACTAGTGTCTGGAGCACAGTGACACAGACTGGTGTCTAGACCACAAGGACACAGACTGGTGTTTGGACCACAGGGACACAGATTGGTGTCTGGACCACAGGGACACAGATTGGTGTCTGGTCCACAGTGACACAGACTGGTGTCTGGACCAGAGAGGCACAGGCTGGTGTCTGGACCACAGAGACACAGGCTGGTGTGTAGACCACAGAGACACAGGCTGGTGTCTGGACCACAGAGACACAGACTGGTGTCTGGACCACAGGGACATAGACTGGTGTCTGGAGCACAGAGACACAGGCTGGTGTCAGGACCACAGAGACACAGGCGGTTTCTGGACCACAGAGACACAGGCTGGTGTCTGGACCACAGAGACACAGGCTGGTGTCTGGACCACAGAGACACAGACTGGTGTCTGGACAACAGAGACTCAGACTGGTGTCTAGACCACAGAGACACAGGCTGGTGTCTGGACCACAGAGACACAGGTTGGTGTCTGGACCACAGAGACACAGACTGGTGTCTGGACAACAGAGACTCAGACTGGTGTCTAGACCACAGAGACATAGACTGGTGTCTGGACCACAGGGACACAGACTGATGTCTGGAGCACAGAGACACAGGCTGGTGTCTGGACCAGAGAGACACAGACTGGTGTCTGGACCACAGAGACACAGACTGGTGTCTGGACCACAGAGACACTGACTGGTGTCTAGACCACAGAGACACAGGCTGGTGTCTGGACCACAGGGACACAGGCTGGTGTCTAGACCACAGAGACACAGACTGGTGTCTGGACCACAGAGACACAGACTGGTGTCTGGACCACAGAGACACAGAATGGTGTCTGGACCACAGGACAGAGACTGGTGTCTGGACCAGAGAGACACAGACTGGTGTCTAGACCACAGAGACACAGACTGGTGTCTGGATCACAGAGACACAGACTGGTGTCTGGACCACAGTGACACAGACTGGTGTCTGGACCAGAGAGACAAAGACTGGTGTCTAGACCACAGAGACACAGACTGGTGTCTGGACCACAGGGACACAGGCTGGTGTCTAGACCACAGAGACACAGACTTGTGTCTGGACCACAGAGACTCAGACTGGTGTCTAGGCCACAGAGACACAGGCTGGTGTCTGGACCACAGAGACACAGGCTGGTGTCTGGACCAGAGAGACACAGACTGATGTCTAGACCACAGGGACACAGGCTGGTGTCTGGACCACAGAGACACAGAATGGTGTCTGGACCACAGAGACACAGTCTGGTGTCTGGACCACAGAGACACAGACTGGTGTCTGGACCACAGGGACAGAGACTGGTGTCTGGACCACAGAGACACAGACTGGTGTCCAGACCAGGGAGACACAGACTGGTGTCTGGACCACGGAGACACAGACTGGTGTCTAGACCAGAGAGACACAGACTGGTGTCTGGACCATAGAGACAAAGACTGGTGTCTGGACCACAGAGACACAGCTGGTGTCTAGACCAGAGAGACACAGACTAGTGTCCGGACCACAGAGACACAGACTGGTGTCTGGACCACAGGGACACAGACTGGTGTCTAGAACACAGAGACACAGACTGGTGTCTGGACCACAGTGACACAGACTGGTGTCTGGACCAGAGAGACACAGTCTGCTGTCTGGACCACAGAGATACAGACTGGTGTCTGGACCACAGAGACACAGGCTGTTGTCGGGACCACAGAGAAACAGGCTGGTGTCTGGACCACAGAGACACAGGCTGGTGTCTAGACCACAGAGACACTGGCTGGTGTCTGGACCACAGAGACACAGGCTGGTGTCTAGTCCACAGAGACACAGACTGGCGTCTAGACCTCAGTGACACAGGCTGGTGTCTGGACCACAGGGACACAGACTGGTGTCTGGACCACAGGGACACAGACTGGTGTCTGGACCACAGAGACACAGACTGGTGTCTAGACCAGAGAGACACAGACTGGTGTCTGGACCACAGAGACACAGACTGGTATCGAGACCAGAGAGACACAGACTCGTGTCTGGACCATAGAGACCCAGACTGGCGTCTAGACCACAGGGACACAGACTAGTGTCTGGACCACAGGGACACAGACTGGTGTCTGGAGCTCAGGGACACAGACTGGTGTCTAGACCACAGAGACACAGACTGGTGTGTGGACCACAGGGACACAGACTGGTGTCTGGACCACAGGGACACAGACTGGTGTCTAGACCACAGGGACACAGACTGGTGTCTGGACCACAGGGACACCGACTGATGTCTGGACCACAGCGACACAGACTGGTTTCCAGACCACAGGGACACAGACTGGTGTCTGGACCACAGGGACACAGCCTGGTGTCTAGACCACAGGGACACAGACTGCTGTCTGGAAAACAGTGACACAGACTGGTTTCTAGACCACAGGGACACAGACTGGTGTCTGGACCACAGTGACACAGACTGATGTCCGGAGCACAGAGACAGAGACTGGTTTCTGGACCACAGTGACACAGACTGGTTTCGGGACCACAGAGACACAGGCTGGTGTCTGGACCACAGATACGCAGACTGGTGTCTGGAACACAGAGACACAGATTGGTGTCTGGACCACATAGACACAGACTGGTGTCTAGACCACAGAGACACAGGCTGGTGTCTGGACCACAGAGACACAGGTTGGTGTCTGGACCACAGAGACACAGACTGGTGTCTGGACAACAGAGACTCAGACTGGTGTCTAGACCACAGAGACATAGACTGGTGTCTGGACCACAGGGACACAGACTGATGTCTGGAGCACAGAGACACAGGCTGGTGTCTGGACCAGAGAGACACAGACTGGTGTCTGGACCACAGAGACACAGACTGGTGTCTGGACCACAGAGACACTGACTGGTGTCTAGACCACAGAGACACAGGCTGGTGTCTGGACCACAGGGACACAGGCTGGTGTCTAGACCACAGAGACACAGACTGGTGTCTGGACCACAGAGACACAGACTGGTGTCTGGACCACAGAGACACAGAATGGTGTCTGGACCACAGGACAGAGACTGGTGTCTGGACCAGAGAGACACAGACTGGTGTCTAGACCACAGAGACACAGACTGGTGTCTGGATCACAGAGACACAGACTGGTGTCTGGACCACAGTGACACAGACTGGTGTCTGGACCAGAGAGACAAAGACTGGTGTCTAGACCACAGAGACACAGACTGGTGTCTGGACCACAGGGACACAGGCTGGTGTCTAGACCACAGAGACACAGACTTGTGTCTGGACCACAGAGACTCAGACTGGTGTCTAGGCCACAGAGACACAGGCTGGTGTCTGGACCACAGAGACACAGGCTGGTGTCTGGACCAGAGAGACACAGACTGATGTCTAGACCACAGGGACACAGGCTGGTGTCTGGACCACAGAGACACAGAATGGTGTCTGGACCACAGAGACACAGTCTGGTGTCTGGACCACAGAGACACAGACTGGTGTCTGGACCACAGGGACAGAGACTGGTGTCTGGACCACAGAGACACAGACTGGTGTCCAGACCAGGGAGACACAGACTGGTGTCTGGACCACGGAGACACAGACTGGTGTCTAGACCAGAGAGACACAGACTGGTGTCTGGACCATAGAGACAAAGACTGGTGTCTGGACCACAGAGACACAGCTGGTGTCTAGACCAGAGAGACACAGACTAGTGTCCGGACCACAGAGACACAGACTGGTGTCTGGACCACAGGGACACAGACTGGTGTCTAGAACACAGAGACACAGACTGGTGTCTGGACCACAGTGACACAGACTGGTGTCTGGACCAGAGAGACACAGTCTGCTGTCTGGACCACAGAGATACAGACTGGTGTCTGGACCACAGAGACACAGGCTGTTGTCGGGACCACAGAGAAACAGGCTGGTGTCTGGACCACAGAGACACAGGCTGGTGTCTAGACCACAGAGACACTGGCTGGTGTCTGGACCACAGAGACACAGGCTGGTGTCTAGTCCACAGAGACACAGACTGGCGTCTAGACCTCAGTGACACAGGCTGGTGTCTGGACCACAGGGACACAGACTGGTGTCTGGACCACAGGGACACAGACTGGTGTCTGGACCACAGAGACACAGACTGGTGTCTAGACCAGAGAGACACAGACTGGTGTCTGGACCACAGAGACACAGACTGGTATCGAGACCAGAGAGACACAGACTCGTGTCTGGACCATAGAGACCCAGACTGGCGTCTAGACCACAGGGACACAGACTAGTGTCTGGACCACAGGGACACAGACTGGTGTCTGGAGCTCAGGGACACAGACTGGTGTCTAGACCACAGAGACACAGACTGGTGTGTGGACCACAGGGACACAGACTGGTGTCTGGACCACAGGGACACAGACTGGTGTCTAGACCACAGGGACACAGACTGGTGTCTGGACCACAGGGACACCGACTGATGTCTGGACCACAGCGACACAGACTGGTTTCCAGACCACAGGGACACAGACTGGTGTCTGGACCACAGGGACACAGCCTGGTGTCTAGACCACAGGGACACAGACTGCTGTCTGGAAAACAGTGACACAGACTGGTTTCTAGACCACAGGGACACAGACTGGTGTCTGGACCACAGTGACACAGACTGATGTCCGGAGCACAGAGACAGAGACTGGTTTCTGGACCACAGTGACACAGACTGGTTTCGGGACCACAGAGACACAGGCTGGTGTCTGGACCACAGATACGCAGACTGGTGTCTGGAACACAGAGACACAGATTGGTGTCTGGACCACATAGACACAGACTGGTGTCTGGAGCACAGAGACACAGGCTGGTGTCAGGACCACAGAGAGGCAGGCTGGTGTCTGGACCACAGAGACACAGGCTGGTGTCTGGACCACAGTGATACAGACTGGTGTCTGGACCACAGAGACACAGACTGGTGTCTGGACCCCAGAGACACAGACTGGTGTCTAGACCACAGACATAGACTGGTGTCTGGACCACAGGGACACAGACTGATGTCTGGATCACAGAGACACAGGCTGGTGTCTGGACCAGAGAGACACAGACTGGTGTCTGGACCACAGAGACACAGGCTGGAGTCTGGTCCACAGAGACACAGACTGGTGTATGGACCACAGAGGCACAGACAGGTGTCTGGTGCACAGAGACACAGACTGGTGTCTAGACCACAGACATAGACTGGTGTCTGGACCACAGGGACACAGACTGATGTCTGGATCACAGAGACACAGGCTGGTGTCTGGACCACAGGGACACAGACTGGTGTCTGGACCTCAGGGACACAGACTGGTGTCTGGAGCACAGAGACACAGACTGGTGTCTGGACCACAGAGAAACAGGCTGGTGTCTGGACCACAGAGACACAGACTGGTGTCTGGACCACAGAGATACAGGCTGGTGTGTGGACCAGAGACACAGACTGGTGTCTAGACCACAGGGACACAGACTGGTGTCTGGACCACAGGGACACTGACTGGTGTCTGGAGCTCAGGGACACAGACTGTTGTCTGGAGCACAGAGACACCGACTGGTGTCTGGACCACAGAGAAACAGGCTGGTGTCTGGACCACAGAGACACAGACTGGTGTCTGGACCACAGAGACACAGGCTGGTGTGTGGACCAGAGACACAGACTGGTGTCTAGACCACAGGGACACAGACTGGTGTCTGGACCACAGAGAAACAGACTGGTGTCTGGACCAGAGAGGCACAGGCTGGTGTCTGGACCACAGAGACACAGGCTGGTGTGTAGACCACAGAGACACAGGCTGGTGTCTGGACCACAGAGACACAGACTGGTGTCTGGACCACAGGGACATAGACTGGTGTCTGGAGCACAGAGACACAGGCTGGTGTCAGGACCACAGAGACACAGGCTGGTTTCTGGACCACAGAGACACAGGCTGGTTTCTGGACCACAGAGACACAGGCTGGTGTCTGGACCACAGAGACACAGACTGGTGTCTGGACAACAGAGACTCAGACTGGTGTCTAGACCACAGAGACACAGGCTGGTGTCTGGACCACAGAGACACAGGCTGGTGTCTGGACCACAGAGACACAGACTGGTGTCTGGACAACAGAGACTCAGACTGGTGTCTAGACCACAGAGACATAGACTGGTGTCTGGACCACAGGGACACAGACTGATGTCTGGAGCACAGAGACACAGGCTGGTGTCTGGACCAGAGAGACACAGACTGGTGTCTGGACCACAGAGACACAGACTGGTGTCTGGACCACAGAGACACTGACTGGTGTCTAGACCACAGAGACACAGGCTGGTGTCTGGACCACAGGGACACAGGCTGGTGTCTAGACCACAGAGACACAGACTGGTGTCTGGACCACAGAGACACAGACTGGTGTCTGGACCACAGAGACACAGAATGGTGTCTGGACCACAGAGACACAGACTGGTGTCTAGACCAGGGAGACACAGACTGGTGTCTGGACCACGGAGACACAGACTGGTGTCTAGACCAGAGAGACACAGACTGGTGTCTGGACCATAGAGACAAAGACTGGTGTCTGGACCACAGAGACACAGCTGGTGTCTAGACCAGAGAGACACAGAGTAGTGTCTGGACCACAGAGACACAGACTGGTGTCTGGACCACAGGGACACAGACTGGTGTCTAGAACACAGAGACACAGACTGGTATCTGGACCACAGTGACTCAGACTGGTGTCTGGACCAGAGAGACACAGGCTGGTGTCTGGACCACAGAGACACAGACTGGTGTCTGGACCACAGAGACACAGGCTGTTGTCTGGACCACAGAGAAACAGGCTGGTGTCCGGGCCACAGAGACACAGGCTGGTGTCTAGACCACAGAGACACTGGCTGGTGTCTGGACCACAGAGACACAGGCTGGTGTCTAGACCACAGAGACACAGGCTGGTGTCTGGACCACAAACACAGGCTAGTGTCTGGACCACAGAGACACAGGCTGGTGTCTAGTCCACAGAGACACAGGCTGGTGTCAGGACCACAGAGAAACAGGCTGGTGTCAGGACCACAGAGACACAGGGTGGTGTCTGGACGACAGTGATAAAGACTGGTGTCTGGACCACAGAGACACAGACTGGTGTCTGGACCACAAGAGACACAGACTGGTGTCTGGACCACAGAGACACAGACTGGTGTCTGGACCACAGGAACACAGAGTTATGTCTGGAGCACAGAGACACAGGCTGGTGTCTGGAACAGAGAGACACAGGCTGGTGTCTGGACCACAGAGACACAGACTAGTGTCTGGAGCACAGTGACACAGACTGGTGTCTAGACCACAAGGACACAGACTGGTGTTTGGACCACAGGGACACAGATTGGTGTCTGGACCACAGGGACACAGATTGGTGTCTGGTCCACAGTGACACAGACTGGTGTCTGGACCAGAGAGGCACAGGCTGGTGTCTGGACCACAGAGACACAGGCTGGTGTGTAGACCACAGAGACACAGGCTGGTGTCTGGACCACAGAGACACAGACTGGTGTCTGGACCACAGGGACACAGACTGGTGTCTGGAGCACAGAGACACAGGCTGGTGTCAGGACCACAGAGACACAGGCTGGTTTCTGGACCACAGAGACACAGGCTGGTGTCTGGACCACAGAGACACAGGCTGGTGTCTGGACCACAGAGACACAGACTGGTGTCTGGACAACAGAGACTCAGACTGGTGTCTAGACCACAGAGACACAGGCTAGTGTCTGGACCATAGAGACACAGGCTGGTGTCTGGACCACAGAGACACAGACTGGTGTCTGGACAACAGAGACTCAGACTGGTGTCTAGACCACAGAGACATAGACTGGTGTCTGGACCACAGGGACACAGACTGATGTCTGGAGCACAGAGACACAGGCTGGTGTCTGGACCAGAGAGACACAGACTGGTGTCTGGACCACAGAGACACAGACTGGTGTCTGGACCACAGAGACACTGACTGGTGTCTAGACCACAGAGTCACAGGCTGGTGTCTGGACCACAGGGACACAGGCTGGTGTCTAGACCACAGAGACACAGACTGGTGTCTGGACCACAGAGACACAGACTGGTGTCTGGACCACAGAGACACAGAATGGTGTCTGGACCACAGGACAGAGACTGGTGTCTGGACCAGAGAGACACAGACTGGTGTCTAGACCACAGAGACACAGACTGGTGTCTGGATCACAGAGACACAGACTGGTGTCTGGACCACAGTGACACAGACTGGTGTCTGGACCAGAGAGACAAAGACTGGTGTCTAGACCACAGAGACACAGACTGGTGTCTGGACCACAGGGACACAGGCTGGTGTCTAGACCACAGAGACACAGACTTGTGTCTGGACCACAGAGACTCAGACTGGTGTCTAGGCCACAGAGACACAGGCTGGTGTCTGGACCACAGAGACACAGGCTGGTGTCTGGACCAGAGAGACACAGACGGATGTCTAGACCACAGGGACACAGGCTGGTGTCTGGACCACAGAGACACAGAATGGTGTCTGGACCACAGAGACACAGACTGGTGTCTGGACCACAGAGACACAGACTGGTGTCTGGACCACAGGGACAGAGACTGGTGTCTGGACCACAGATACACAGACTGGTGTCCAGACCAGGGAGACACAGACTGGTGTCTGGACCACGGAGACACAGACTGGTGTCTAGACCAGAGAGACACAGACTGGTGTCTGGACCATAGAGACAAAGACTGGTGTCTGGACCACAGAGACACAGCTGGTGTCTAGACCAGAGAGACACAGACTAGTGTCCGGACCACAGAGACACAGACTGGTGTCTGGACCACAGGGACACAGACTGGTGTCTAGAACACAGAGACACAGACTGGTGTCTGGACCACAGTGACACAGACTGGTGTCTGGACCAGAGAGACACAGGCTGCTGTCTGGACCACAGAGATACAGACTGGTGTCTGGACCACAGAGACACAGGCTGTTGTCGGGACCACAGAGAAACAGGCTGGTGTCTGGACCACAGAGACACAGGCTGGTGTCTAGACCACAGAGACACTGGCTGGTGTCTGGACCACAGAGACACAGGCTGGTGTCTAGTCCACAGAGACACAGACTGGCGTCTAGACCTCAGTGACACAGGCTGGTGTCTGGACCACAGGGACACAGACTGGTGTCTGGACCACAGGGACACAGACTGGTGTCTGGACCACAGAGACACAGACTGGTGTCTAGACCAGAGAGACACAGACTGGTGTCTGGACCACAGAGACACAGACTGGTATCTAGACCAGAGAGACACAGACTCGTGTCTGGACCATAGAGACACAGACTGGTGTCTGGACCACAGAGACACAGGCTGGTGTCTGGACCACAAGGACACAGACTGGTGTCTAGAACACAGGGACACAGACTGGTGTCTGGACCACTGTGACACAGACTGGTGTCTAGACCACAGGGACACAGACTAGTGTCTGGACCACAGGGACACAGACTGGTGTCTGGAGCTCAGGGACACAGACTGGTGTCTAGACCACAGGGACACAGACTGGTGTCTGGACCACAGTGACACAGACTCATGTCTGGAGCACAGAGACACAGACTGGTGTCTGGACCACAGGGACACAGACTGGTGTCTGAAGCACAGAGACAAAGGCTGGTGTCAGGACCACAGAGAAACAGGCTGGTGTCTGGACCACAGAGACACAGGCTGCTGTCTGGACCACAGTGATAAAGACTGGTGACTGGACCCCAGAGACACAGACTGGTGTCTAGACCACAGAGACACAGACTGGTGTCTGGACCACAGGGACACAGACTGATGTCTGGAGCACAGAGACACAGACTGGTGTCTGGACCACAGAGACACAGACTGGTGTCTGGACCACAGAGACACAGACTGGTGTCTAGACCACAGAGACACAGGCTGGTGTCTGGACCACAGAGACACAGACTGGTGTCTGGACCACTGGTACATAGACTGGTGTCTGGAGCACAGAGACACAGGCTGGTGTTAGGACCACAGAGACACAGGCTGGTGTCTGGACCACAGAGACACAGGCTGGTGTCTGGACCACAGAGACACAGGCTGGTGTCTGGACCACAGAGACACAGACTGGTGACTGGACCCCAGAGACACAGACTGGTGTCTAGACCACAGAGACACAGACTGGTGTCTGGACCACAGGGAATCAGACTGGTGTCTGGACCACAGAGACACAGACTGGTGTGTGGACCAGAGACACAGACTGGTGTCTAGACCACAGGGACACAGACTGGTGTCTGGACCACAGGGACACAGACTGGTGTCTGGACCACAGAGACACAGGCTGGTGTCTGGACCACAGTGATACAGACTGGTGTTGGACCACAGCGACAAAGACTGGTGTCTAGACCACAGGGACACAGACTGGTGTCTGGACCAGAGAGATACAGACTGATGTCTGGACCACAGAGACACAGACTGGTATCTGGACCACAGAGACACAGACTGGTGTCTGGACCACGGAGACAGAGACTGGTGTCTAGACCAGAGAGACACAGACTGGTGTCTGGACCACAGTGACAAAGACTGATGTCTGGACCACAGGGACACAGACTGCTGTCTAGACCACAGAGACACAGTCTGGTGTCTGGACCACAGGGACACAGGCTGGTGTCTAGACCACAGAGACACAGACTGGTGTCTGGAGCTCAGGGACACAGACTGGTGTCTGGACCACAGAGACACAGACTGGTGTGTGGACCTGAGACACAGACTGGTGTCTGGACCACAGAGACACAGACTGGTGTGTGGACCAGAGACATAGACTGGTGTCTCTACCACAGGGTCACAGACTGGTGTCTGGACCACAGGGACACAGACTGGTGTCTGGACCACAGGGACACAGACTGGTGTCTAGACCACAGGGACACAGACTGGTGTCTGGACCACAGTGACACAGACTGGTGTCTGGACCACAGAGACACAGACTGGTGTCTGGACCACAGAGACTCAGACTGGTGTCTGGACCACAGTGACACAGACTGGTGTCGGGACCACAGAGACACAGGCTGGTGTCTGGACCACAGAGACACAGACTGGTATCTGGAACACAGAGACACAGATTGGTGTCTGGACCACAGTGACACAGACTGGTGTCTGGACCACAGAGACACAGACTGGTGTCTGGACCACAGAGACACAGACTGGTGTCTGGACCACAGAGACTCAGACTGGTGTCTGGACCACAGTGACACAGACTGGTGTCGGGACCACAGAGACACAGGCTGGTGTCTGGACCACAGAGACACAGACTGGTATCTGGAACACAGAGACACAGATTGGTGTCTGGACCACAGTGACACAGACTGGTGTCTGGACCACAGAGACACAGACTGGTGTCTGGACCACAGAGACACAGACTTGTGTCTGGACCACAGGGACACAGACTGGTGTCTGGACCACAGGGTCACAGACTGGTGTCCGGACCACAGAGACACAGACTGGTGTCTGGACCACAGAGACACAGACTTGTGTCTGGACCACTGAGACACAGACTGGTGTCTGGACCACAGAGACACAGACAGGTGTCTGGACCACAGAGACACAGACTTGTGTCTGGACCACTGAGACACAGACTGGTGTCTGGACCACAGAGACACAGACAGGTGTCTGGCGCACAGTGACACAGACTGGTGTCTGGACCACAGAGACTCAGACTGGTGTCTGGAGCTCAGCGACACAGACTGGTGTCTGGAGCTCAGGGACACAGACTGGTGTCTGGAGCACAGAGACACAGACTTGTGTCTGGACCACAGATAAACAGGCTGGTGTCTGGACCACAGAGACACAGACTGGTGTCTGGACCACAGAGACACAGGCTGGTGTGTGGACCAGAGACACAGACTGGTGTCTAGACCACAGGGACACAGACTGGTGTCTGGACCACAGGGACACTGACTGGTGTCTGGAGCTCAGGGACACAGACTGGTGTCTGGAGCACAGAGACACAGACTGGTGGCTGGACCACAGAGAAACAGGCTGGTGTCTGGATCACAGAGACACAGACTGGTGTCTGGACCACAGAGACACAGGCTGGTGTGTGGACCAGAGACACAGACTGGTGTCTAGACCACAGGGACACAGACTGGTGTCTGGACCACAGGGACACTGACTAGTGTCTGGACCACAGAGAAACAGGCTGGTGTCTGGACCACAGAGACAAAGACTGGTGTCTGGACCAGAGCGACACAGACTGGTGTCTGGACCACAGCGACACAGACTGGTGTCAGGACCACAGGGACACAGACTGGTGTCTGGACCACAGAGACACAGACTGGTGTCTGGACCACAGAGACACAGGCTGGTGTCTAGACCACAGAGACACAGACTGGTGTCTGGACCACAGAGACACAGACTGGTGTCTGGACCACAGAGACACAGACTGGTGTCTAGACCACAGAGACACAGACTGGTGTCTGGACCAGAGAGACACAGACTGGTGTCTAGCCACAGAGACACAGGCTGGTGTCTGAACCACAGTGATACAGACTGGTGTTGGACAACAGCGACAAAGACTGGTGTCTAGACCACAGGGACACAGACTGGTGTCTGGACCAGAGAGATACAGACTGATGTCTGGACCACAGAGACACAGACTGGTATCTGGACCACAGAGACACAGACTGGTGTCTGGACCACGGAGACAGAGACTGGTGTCTAGACCAGAGAGACACAGACTGGTGTCTGGACCACAGTGACAAAGACTGATGTCTGGACCACAGGGACACAGACTGCTGTCTAGACCACAGAGACACAGTCTGGTGTCTGGACCACAGGGACACAGGCTGGTGTCTAGACCACAGAGACACAGACTGGTGTCTGGAGCTCAGGGACACAGACTGGTGTCTGGACCACAGAGACACAGACTGGTGTGTGGACCTGAGACACAGACTGGTGTCTGGACCACAGAGACACAGACTGGTGTGTGGACCAGAGACATAGACTGGTGTCTCTACCACAGGGTCACAGACTGGTGTCTGGACCACAGGGACACAGACTGGTGTCTGGACCACAGGGACACAGACTGGTGTCTAGACCACAGGGACACAGACTGGTGTCTGGACCACAGTGACACAGACTGGTGTCTGGACCACAGAGACACAGACTGGTGTCTGGACCACAGAGACTCAGACTGGTGTCTGGACCACAGTGACACAGACTGGTGTCGGGACCACAGAGACACAGGCTGGTGTCTGGACCACAGAGACACAGACTGGTATCTGGAACACAGAGACACAGATTGGTGTCTGGACCACAGTGACACAGACTGGTGTCTGGACCACAGAGACACAGACTGGTGTCTGGACCACAGAGACACAGACTGGTGTCTGGACCACAGAGACTCAGACTGGTGTCTGGACCACAGTGACACAGACTGGTGTCGGGACCACAGAGACACAGGCTGGTGTCTGGACCACAGAGACACAGACTGGTATCTGGAACACAGAGACACAGATTGGTGTCTGGACCACAGTGACACAGACTGGTGTCTGGACCACAGAGACACAGACTGGTGTCTGGACCACAGAGACACAGACTTGTGTCTGGACCACAGGGACACAGACTGGTGTCTGGACCACAGGGTCACAGACTGGTGTCCGGACCACAGAGACACAGACTGGTGTCTGGACCACAGAGACACAGACTTGTGTCTGGACCACTGAGACACAGACTGGTGTCTGGACCACAGAGACACAGACAGGTGTCTGGCGCACAGTGACACAGACTGGTGTCTGGACCACAGGGACACAGACTGGTGTCTGGAGCTCAGGGACACAGACTGGTGTCTGGAGCTCAGGGACACAGACTGGTGTCTGGAGCACAGAGACACAGACTTGTGTCTGGACCACAGATAAACAGGCTGGTGTCTGGACCACAGAGACACAGACTGGTGTCTGGACCACAGAGACACAGGCTGGTGTGTGGACCAGAGACACAGACTGGTGTCTAGACCACAGGGACACAGACTGGTGTCTGGACCACAGGGACACTGACTGGTGTCTGGAGCTCAGGGACACAGACTGGTGTCTGGAGCACAGAGACACAGACTGGTGGCTGGACCACAGAGAAACAGGCTGGTGTCTGGATCACAGAGACACAGACTGGTGTCTGGACCACAGAGACACAGGCTGGTGTGTGGACCAGAGACACAGACTGGTGTCTAGACCACAGGGACACAGACTGGTGTCTGGACCACAGGGACACTGACTAGTGTCTGGACCACAGAGAAACAGGCTGGTGTCTGGACCACAGAGACAAAGACTGGTGTCTGGACCAGAGCGACACAGACTGGTGTCTGGACCACAGCGACACAGACTGGTGTCAGGACCACAGGGACACAGACTGGTGTCTAGACCACAGAGACACAGACTGGTGTGTGGACCAGAGACACAGGCTGGTGTCTAGACCACAGGGACACAGACTGGTGTCTGGACCACAGGGACACCGACTGGTGTCTGGACCACAGCGACACAGACTGGTGTCCAGACCACAGGGACACAGACTGGTGTCCAGACCACAGGGACACAGACTGGTGTCTGGACCACAGGGACACAGACTGGTGTCTAGACCACAGGGACACAGACTGGTGTCTGGACCACAGTGACACAGACTGATGTCCGGAGCACAGAGACAGAGACTGGTTTCTGGACCACAGTGACACAGACTGGTTTCGGGACCACAGAGACACAGGCTGGTGTCTGGACCACAGATACACAGACTGGTGTCTGGAACACAGAGACACAGATTGGTGTCTGGACCACATAGACACAGACTGGTGTCTGGAGCACAGAGACACAGGCTGGTGTCAGGACCACAGAGACTCAGGCTGGTGTCTGGACCAC
The DNA here is from genome assembly GCF_044704955.1 of Pristiophorus japonicus. Classification (NCBI taxonomy): domain Eukaryota; kingdom Metazoa; phylum Chordata; class Chondrichthyes; family Pristiophoridae; genus Pristiophorus; species Pristiophorus japonicus. The sequence continues at coordinate 4,436,801 of NC_091977.1, forward strand.
AGAGACACAGGCTGGTGTCTGGACCACAGTGATACAGACTGGTGTCTGGACCTCAGAGACACAGACTGGTGTCTGGACCACAGAGACACAGGCTGGTGTGTGGACCAGAGACACAGACTGGTGTCTAGACCACAGGGACACAGACTGGTGTCTGGACCACAGGGACACTGACTAGTGTCTGGACCACAGAGAAACAGGCTGGTGTCTGGACCACAGAGACAAAGACTGGTGTCTGGACCAGAGCGACACAGACTGGTGTCTGGACCACAGCGACACAGACTGGTGTCAGGACCACAGGGACACAGACTGGTGTCTGGACCACAGAGACACAGACTGGTGTCTGGACCACAGAGACACAGGCTGGTGTCTAGACCACAGAGACACAGACTGGTGTCTGGACCACAGAGACACAGACTGGTGTCTGGACCACAGAGACACAGACTGGTGTCTAGACCACAGAGACACAGACTGGTGTCTGGACCAGAGAGACACAGACTGGTGTCTAGCCACAGAGACACAGGCTGGTGTCTGAACCACAGAGACACAGAATGGTGTCTCGACCACAGAGACACAGACTGCTGTCTAGACCACAGAGACAGAGACTGGTGTCTGGACCACAGAGACACAGACTGGTGTCGAGACCACAGAGGCACAGGCTGGTGTCTGGACCACAGAGACGCAGACTGGTGTCTGGACCAGAGAGACACAGGCTGGTGTCTAGATCAGAGAGACACAGACTGGTGTCTGGACCAAAGAGACACAGACTGGTATCTGGAACACAGAGACACAGATTGGTGTCTGGACCACAGAGTCACAGACTCGTGTCTGGACCACAGGGACACAGACTAGTGTCTGGACCACAGGGACACAGACTGGTGTCTGGAGCTCAGGGACACAGACTGGTGTCTAGACCACAGAGACACAGACTGGTGTGTGGACCAGAGACACAGACTGGTGTCTAGACCACAGGGACACAGACTGGTGTCTGGACCACAGGGACACCGACTGGTGTCTGGACCACAGCGACACAGACTGGTGTCCAGACCACAGGGACACAGACTGGTGTCCAGACCACAGGGACACAGACTGGTGTCTGGACCACAGGGACACAGACTGGTGTCTAGACCACAGGGACACAGACTGGTGTCTGGACCACAGTGACACAGACTGATGTCCGGAGCACAGAGACAGAGACTGGTTTCTGGACCACAGTGACACAGACTGGTTTCGGGACCACAGAGACACAGGCTGGTGTCTGGACCACAGATACACAGACTGGTGTCTGGAACACAGAGACACAGATTGGTGTCTGGACCACATAGACACAGACTGGTGTCTGGAGCACAGAGACACAGGCTGGTGTCAGGACCACAGAGACTCAGGCTGGTGTCTGGACCACAGAGACACAGGCTGGTGTCTGGACCACAGTGATACAGACTGGTGTCTGGACCTCAGAGACACAGACTGGTGTCTGGACCCCAGAGACACAGACTGGTGTCTAGACCACAGACATAGACTGGTGTCTGGACCACAGGGACACAGACTGATGTCTGGACCACAGGGTCACAGACTGGTGTCCGGACCACAGAGACACAGACTGGTGTCTGGACCACAGAGACACAGACTTGTGTCTGGACCACTGAGACACAGACTGGTGTCTGGACCACAGAGACACAGACAGGTGTCTGGACCACAGAGACACAGACTTGTGTCTGGACCACTGAGACACAGACTGGTGTCTGGACCACAGAGACACAGACAGGTGTCTGGCGCACAGTGACACAGACTGGTGTCTGGACCACAGAGACTCAGACTGGTGTCTGGAGCTCAGCGACACAGACTGGTGTCTGGAGCTCAGGGACACAGACTGGTGTCTGGAGCACAGAGACACAGACTTGTGTCTGGACCACAGATAAACAGGCTGGTGTCTGGACCACAGAGACACAGACTGGTGTCTGGACCACAGAGACACAGGCTGGTGTGTGGACCAGAGACACAGACTGGTGTCTAGACCACAGGGACACAGACTGGTGTCTGGACCACAGGGACACTGACTGGTGTCTGGAGCTCAGGGACACAGACTGGTGTCTGGAGCACAGAGACACAGACTGGTGGCTGGACCACAGAGAAACAGGCTGGTGTCTGGATCACAGAGACACAGACTGGTGTCTGGACCACAGAGACACAGGCTGGTGTGTGGACCAGAGACACAGACTGGTGTCTAGACCACAGGGACACAGACTGGTGTCTGGACCACAGGGACACTGACTAGTGTCTGGACCACAGAGAAACAGGCTGGTGTCTGGACCACAGAGACAAAGACTGGTGTCTGGACCAGAGCGACACAGACTGGTGTCTGGACCACAGCGACACAGACTGGTGTCAGGACCACAGGGACACAGACTGGTGTCTGGACCACAGAGACACAGACTGGTGTCTGGACCACAGAGACACAGGCTGGTGTCTAGACCACAGAGACACAGACTGGTGTCTGGACCACAGAGACACAGACTGGTGTCTGGACCACAGAGACACAGACTGGTGTCTAGACCACAGAGACACAGACTGGTGTCTGGACCAGAGAGACACAGACTGGTGTCTAGCCACAGAGACACAGGCTGGTGTCTGAACCACAGTGATACAGACTGGTGTTGGACAACAGCGACAAAGACTGGTGTCTAGACCACAGGGACACAGACTGGTGTCTGGACCAGAGAGATACAGACTGATGTCTGGACCACAGAGACACAGACTGGTATCTGGACCACAGAGACACAGACTGGTGTCTGGACCACGGAGACAGAGACTGGTGTCTAGACCAGAGAGACACAGACTGGTGTCTGGACCACAGTGACAAAGACTGATGTCTGGACCACAGGGACACAGACTGCTGTCTAGACCACAGAGACACAGTCTGGTGTCTGGACCACAGGGACACAGGCTGGTGTCTAGACCACAGAGACACAGACTGGTGTCTGGAGCTCAGGGACACAGACTGGTGTCTGGACCACAGAGACACAGACTGGTGTGTGGACCTGAGACACAGACTGGTGTCTGGACCACAGAGACACAGACTGGTGTGTGGACCAGAGACATAGACTGGTGTCTCTACCACAGGGTCACAGACTGGTGTCTGGACCACAGGGACACAGACTGGTGTCTGGACCACAGGGACACAGACTGGTGTCTAGACCACAGGGACACAGACTGGTGTCTGGACCACAGTGACACAGACTGGTGTCTGGACCACAGAGACACAGACTGGTGTCTGGACCACAGAGACTCAGACTGGTGTCTGGACCACAGTGACACAGACTGGTGTCGGGACCACAGAGACACAGGCTGGTGTCTGGACCACAGAGACACAGACTGGTATCTGGAACACAGAGACACAGATTGGTGTCTGGACCACAGTGACACAGACTGGTGTCTGGACCACAGAGACACAGACTGGTGTCTGGACCACAGAGACACAGACTGGTGTCTGGACCACAGAGACTCAGACTGGTGTCTGGACCACAGTGACACAGACTGGTGTCGGGACCACAGAGACACAGGCTGGTGTCTGGACCACAGAGACACAGACTGGTATCTGGAACACAGAGACACAGATTGGTGTCTGGACCACAGTGACACAGACTGGTGTCTGGACCACAGAGACACAGACTGGTGTCTGGACCACAGAGACACAGACTTGTGTCTGGACCACAGGGACACAGACTGGTGTCTGGACCACAGGGTCACAGACTGGTGTCCGGACCACAGAGACACAGACTGGTGTCTGGACCACAGAGACACAGACTTGTGTCTGGACCACTGAGACACAGACTGGTGTCTGGACCACAGAGACACAGACAGGTGTCTGGCGCACAGTGACACAGACTGGTGTCTGGACCACAGGGACACAGACTGGTGTCTGGAGCTCAGGGACACAGACTGGTGTCTGGAGCTCAGGGACACAGACTGGTGTCTGGAGCACAGAGACACAGACTTGTGTCTGGACCACAGATAAACAGGCTGGTGTCTGGACCACAGAGACACAGACTGGTGTCTGGACCACAGAGACACAGGCTGGTGTGTGGACCAGAGACACAGACTGGTGTCTAGACCACAGGGACACAGACTGGTGTCTGGACCACAGGGACACTGACTGGTGTCTGGAGCTCAGGGACACAGACTGGTGTCTGGAGCACAGAGACACAGACTGGTGGCTGGACCACAGAGAAACAGGCTGGTGTCTGGATCACAGAGACACAGACTGGTGTCTGGACCACAGAGACACAGGCTGGTGTGTGGACCAGAGACACAGACTGGTGTCTAGACCACAGGGACACAGACTGGTGTCTGGACCACAGGGACACTGACTAGTGTCTGGACCACAGAGAAACAGGCTGGTGTCTGGACCACAGAGACAAAGACTGGTGTCTGGACCAGAGCGACACAGACTGGTGTCTGGACCACAGCGACACAGACTGGTGTCAGGACCACAGGGACACAGACTGGTGTCTAGACCACAGAGACACAGACTGGTGTGTGGACCAGAGACACAGGCTGGTGTCTAGACCACAGGGACACAGACTGGTGTCTGGACCACAGGGACACCGACTGGTGTCTGGACCACAGCGACACAGACTGGTGTCCAGACCACAGGGACACAGACTGGTGTCCAGACCACAGGGACACAGACTGGTGTCTGGACCACAGGGACACAGACTGGTGTCTAGACCACAGGGACACAGACTGGTGTCTGGACCACAGTGACACAGACTGATGTCCGGAGCACAGAGACAGAGACTGGTTTCTGGACCACAGTGACACAGACTGGTTTCGGGACCACAGAGACACAGGCTGGTGTCTGGACCACAGATACACAGACTGGTGTCTGGAACACAGAGACACAGATTGGTGTCTGGACCACATAGACACAGACTGGTGTCTGGAGCACAGAGACACAGGCTGGTGTCAGGACCACAGAGACTCAGGCTGGTGTCTGGACCACAGAGACACAGGCTGGTGTCTGGACCACAGTGATACAGACTGGTGTCTGGACCTCAGAGACACAGACTGGTGTCTGGACCACAGAGACACAGGCTGGTGTGTGGACCAGAGACACAGACTGGTGTCTAGACCACAGGGACACAGACTGGTGTCTGGACCACAGGGACACTGACTAGTGTCTGGACCACAGAGAAACAGGCTGGTGTCTGGACCACAGAGACAAAGACTGGTGTCTGGACCAGAGCGACACAGACTGGTGTCTGGACCACAGCGACACAGACTGGTGTCAGGACCACAGGGACACAGACTGGTGTCTGGACCACAGAGACACAGACTGGTGTCTGGACCACAGAGACACAGGCTGGTGTCTAGACCACAGAGACACAGACTGGTGTCTGGACCACAGAGACACAGACTGGTGTCTGGACCACAGAGACACAGACTGGTGTCTAGACCACAGAGACACAGACTGGTGTCTGGACCAGAGAGACACAGACTGGTGTCTAGCCACAGAGACACAGGCTGGTGTCTGAACCACAGAGACACAGAATGGTGTCTCGACCACAGAGACACAGACTGCTGTCTAGACCACAGAGACAGAGACTGGTGTCTGGACCACAGAGACACAGACTGGTGTCGAGACCACAGAGGCACAGGCTGGTGTCTGGACCACAGAGACGCAGACTGGTGTCTGGACCAGAGAGACACAGGCTGGTGTCTAGATCAGAGAGACACAGACTGGTGTCTGGACCAAAGAGACACAGACTGGTATCTGGAACACAGAGACACAGATTGGTGTCTGGACCACAGAGTCACAGACTCGTGTCTGGACCACAGGGACACAGACTAGTGTCTGGACCACAGGGACACAGACTGGTGTCTGGAGCTCAGGGACACAGACTGGTGTCTAGACCACAGAGACACAGACTGGTGTGTGGACCAGAGACACAGACTGGTGTCTAGACCACAGGGACACAGACTGGTGTCTGGACCACAGGGACACCGACTGGTGTCTGGACCACAGCGACACAGACTGGTGTCCAGACCACAGGGACACAGACTGGTGTCCAGACCACAGGGACACAGACTGGTGTCTGGACCACAGGGACACAGACTGGTGTCTAGACCACAGGGACACAGACTGGTGTCTGGACCACAGTGACACAGACTGATGTCCGGAGCACAGAGACAGAGACTGGTTTCTGGACCACAGTGACACAGACTGGTTTCGGGACCACAGAGACACAGGCTGGTGTCTGGACCACAGATACACAGACTGGTGTCTGGAACACAGAGACACAGATTGGTGTCTGGACCACATAGACACAGACTGGTGTCTGGAGCACAGAGACACAGGCTGGTGTCAGGACCACAGAGACTCAGGCTGGTGTCTGGACCACAGAGACACAGGCTGGTGTCTGGACCACAGTGATACAGACTGGTGTCTGGACCTCAGAGACACAGACTGGTGTCTGGACCCCAGAGACACAGACTGGTGTCTAGACCACAGACATAGACTGGTGTCTGGACCACAGGGACACAGACTGATGTCTGGATCACAGAGACACAGGCTGGTGTCTGGACCAGAGAGACACAGACTGGTGTCTGGACCACAGAGACACAGGCTGGAGTCTGGACCACAGAGACACAGACTGGTGTATGGACCACAGAGACACAGACAGGTGTCTGGCGCACAGTGACACAGACTGGTGTCTGGACCACAGGGACACAGACTGGTGTCTGGAGCTCAGGGACACAGACTGGTGTCTGGAGCACAGAGACACAGACTGGTGTCTGGACCACAGAGAAACAGGCTGGTGCCTGGACCACAGAGACACAGACTGGTGTCTGGACCACAGAGATACAGGCTGGTGTGTGGACCAGAGACACAGACTGGTGTCTAGACCACAGGGACACAGACTGGTGTCTGGACCACAGGGACACTGACTGGTGTCTGGAGCTCAGGGACACAGACTGTTGTCTGGAGCACAGAGACACAGACTGGTGTCTGGACCACAGAGAAACAGGCTGGTGTCTGGACCACAGAGACACAGACTGGTGTCTGGACCACAGAGACACAGGCTGGTGTGTGGACCAGAGACACAGACTGGTGTCTAGACCACAGGGACACAGACTGGTGTCTGGACCACAGGGACACTGACTAGTGTCTGGACCACAGAGACACAGGCTGGTGTCTGGACCACAGAGACAAAGACTGGTGTCTGGACCACAGCGACACAGACTGGTGTCTGGACCACAGCGACACTGACTGGTGTCAGGACCACAGAGACACAGGCTGGTGTCTGGACCACAGAGACAGAGGCTGGTGTCTGGACCACAGAGACACAGGCTGGTGTCTGGACCACAGGGACACAGACTGGTGTCTGGACCACAGAGACACAGACTGGTGTCTGGACCAGAGAGACACAGGCTGGTGTCTGGACCACAGAGACACAGGCTGGTGTGTAGACAACAGAGACACAGGCTGGTGTCTGGATCACAGGGACACAGACTGGTGTCTGGACCACAGAGACACAGACTGGTGTCTGCACCACAGAGACACAGGCTGGTGTCTAGACCACAGAGACACAGACTGGTGTCTGGACCACAGAGACACAGACTGGTGTCTGGACCACAGAGACACAGACTGGTGTCTGGAAAACAGGGACACAGACTGGTGTCTGGACCACAGAGACACAGACTGGTGTCTGGACCACAGAGACACAGGCTGGTGTCTAGACCACAGAGACACAGACTGGTGTCTGGACCACAGAGACACAGACTGGTGTCTGGACCACAGAGACACAGACTGGTGTCTAGACCACAGAGACACAGACTGGTGTCTGGACCAGAGAGACACAGACTGGTGTCTAGCCACAGAGACACAGGCTGGTGTCTGAACCACAGAGACACAGAATGGTGTCTCGACCACAGAGACACAGACTGCTGTCTAGACCACAGAGACAGAGACTGGTGTCTGGACCACAGAGACACAGACTGGTGTCGAGACCACAGAGGCACAGGCTGGTGTCTGGACCACAGAGACGCAGACTGGTGTCTGGACCAGAGAGACACAGGCTGGTGTCTAGATCAGAGAGACACAGACTGGTGTCTGGACCAAAGAGACACAGACTGGTATCTGGAACACAGAGACACAGATTGGTGTCTGGACCACAGAGTCACAGACTCGTGTCTGGACCACAGGGACACAGACTAGTGTCTGGACCACAGGGACACAGACTGGTGTCTGGAGCTCAGGGACACAGACTGGTGTCTAGACCACAGAGACACAGACTGGTGTGTGGACCAGAGACACAGACTGGTGTCTAGACCACAGGGACACAGACTGGTGTCTGGACCACAGGGACACCGACTGGTGTCTGGACCACAGCGACACAGACTGGTGTCCAGACCACAGGGACACAGACTGGTGTCCAGACCACAGGGACACAGACTGGTGTCTGGACCACAGGGACACAGACTGGTGTCTAGACCACAGGGACACAGACTGGTGTCTGGACCACAGTGACACAGACTGATGTCCGGAGCACAGAGACAGAGACTGGTTTCTGGACCACAGTGACACAGACTGGTTTCGGGACCACAGAGACACAGGCTGGTGTCTGGACCACAGATACACAGACTGGTGTCTGGAACACAGAGACACAGATTGGTGTCTGGACCACATAGACACAGACTGGTGTCTGGAGCACAGAGACACAGGCTGGTGTCAGGACCACAGAGACTCAGGCTGGTGTCTGGACCACAGAGACACAGGCTGGTGTCTGGACCACAGTGATACAGACTGGTGTCTGGACCTCAGAGACACAGACTGGTGTCTGGACCCCAGAGACACAGACTGGTGTCTAGACCACAGACATAGACTGGTGTCTGGACCACAGGGACACAGACTGATGTCTGGATCACAGAGACACAGGCTGGTGTCTGGACCAGAGAGACACAGACTGGTGTCTGGACCACAGAGACACAGGCTGGAGTCTGGACCACAGAGACACAGACTGGTGTATGGACCACAGAGACACAGACAGGTGTCTGGCGCACAGTGACACAGACTGGTGTCTGGACCACAGGGACACAGACTGGTGTCTGGAGCTCAGGGACACAGACTGGTGTCTGGAGCACAGAGACACAGACTGGTGTCTGGACCACAGAGAAACAGGCTGGTGCCTGGACCACAGAGACACAGACTGGTGTCTGGACCACAGAGATACAGGCTGGTGTGTGGACCAGAGACACAGACTGGTGTCTAGACCACAGGGACACAGACTGGTGTCTGGACCACAGGGACACTGACTGGTGTCTGGAGCTCAGGGACACAGACTGTTGTCTGGAGCACAGAGACACAGACTGGTGTCTGGACCACAGAGAAACAGGCTGGTGTCTGGACCACAGAGACACAGACTGGTGTCTGGACCACAGAGACACAGGCTGGTGTGTGGACCAGAGACACAGACTGGTGTCTAGACCACAGGGACACAGACTGGTGTCTGGACCACAGGGACACTGACTAGTGTCTGGACCACAGAGACACAGGCTGGTGTCTGGACCACAGAGACAAAGACTGGTGTCTGGACCACAGCGACACAGACTGGTGTCTGGACCACAGCGACACTGACTGGTGTCAGGACCACAGAGACACAGGCTGGTGTCTGGACCACAGAGACAGAGGCTGGTGTCTGGACCACAGAGACACAGGCTGGTGTCTGGACCACAGGGACACAGACTGGTGTCTGGACCACAGAGACACAGACTGGTGTCTGGACCAGAGAGACACAGGCTGGTGTCTGGACCACAGAGACACAGGCTGGTGTGTAGACAACAGAGACACAGGCTGGTGTCTGGATCACAGGGACACAGACTGGTGTCTGGACCACAGAGACACAGACTGGTGTCTGCACCACAGAGACACAGGCTGGTGTCTAGACCACAGAGACACAGACTGGTGTCTGGACCACAGAGACACAGACTGGTGTCTGGACCACAGAGCCACAGACTGGTGTCTAGACCACAGAGACACAGACTGGTGTCTGGACCAGAGAGACACAGACTGGTGTCTAGACCACAGAGACACAGGCTGGTGTCTGGTCCACAGAGACACAGAATGGTGTCTGGACCACAGTGACACAGGCTGGTGTCTAGACCACAGAGACACAGACTGGTGTCTTGACCACAGAGACACAGACTGGTGTCTGGACCACAGAGACACAGACTGGTGTCTAGACCACAGAGACACAGACTGGTGTCTGGACCAGAGAGACACAGACTGGTGTCTAGCCACAGAGACACAGTCTGGTGTCTGGACCACAGAGACACAGAATGGTGTCTGGACCACAGAGACACAGACTGCTGTCTAGACCACAGAGACAGAGACTGGTGTCTGGACCACAGAGACAAAGACTGGTGTCTAGACCACAGAGACACAGACTGGTGTCTGGACCACAGGGACACATACTGGTGTCTGGACCACAGGGTCACAGACTGGTGTCCGGACCACAGAAACACAGATTGGTGCCTGGACCAGAGACACAGACTGGTGTCTAGAACACAGGGACACAGACTGGTGTCTGGACCACAGAGACACAGACTTGTGTCTGGACCACTGAGACACAGACTGGTGTCTGGACCACTGTGACACAGACTGGTGTCTGGACCACAGGGACACAGACTCGTGTCTGGACCACAGAGACACAGACTGGTGTCTGGACCAGAGAGACACAGGCTGGTGTCTAGATCAGAGAGACACAGACTGGTGTCTGGACCAAAGAGACACAGACTGGTATCTGGAACACAGAGACACAGATTGGTGTCTGGACCACAGTGACACAGACTGGTGTCTGGACCACAGAGACACAGACTGGTGTCTGGACCACAGAGACACAGACTGGTGTCTGGACCACAGGGACACATACTGGTGTCTGGACCACAGGGTCACAGACTGGTGTCCGGACCACAGAAACACAGATTGGTGCCTGGACCAGAGACACAGACTGGTGTCTAGAACACAGGGACACAGACTGGTGTCTGGACCACAGAGACACAGACTTGTGTCTGGACCACTGAGACACAGACTGGTGTCTGGACCACTGTGACACAGACTGGTGTCTGGACCACAGGGACACAGACTCGTGTCTGGACCACAGGGACACAGACTAGTGTCTGGACCACAGGGACACAGACTGGTGTCTGGAGCTCAGGGACACAGACTGGTGTTTAGACCACAGAGACACAGACTGGTGTGTGGACCACAGGGACACAGACTGGTGTCTGGACCACAGGGACACAGACTGGTGTCTAGACCACAGGGACACAGACTGGTGTCTGGACCACAGGGACACCGACTGGTGTCTGGACCACAGCGACACAGACTGGTTTCCAGACCACAGGGACACAGACTGGTGTCTGGACCACAGGGACACAGCCTGGTGTCTAGACCACAGGGACACAGACTGGTGTCTGGACCACAGTGACACAGACTGATGTCCGGAGCACAGAGACAGAGACTGGTTTCTGGACCACAGTGACACAGACTGGTTTCGGGACCACAGAGACACAGGCTGGTGTCTGGACCACAGATACGCAGACTGGTGTCTGGAACACAGAGACACAGATTGGTGTCTGGACCACATAGACACAGACTGGTGTCTGGAGCACAGAGACACAGGCTGGTGTCAGGACCACAGAGACGCAGGCTGGTGTCTGGACCACAGAGACACAGGCTGGTGTCTGGACCACAGTGATACAGACTGGTGTCTGGACCACAGAGACACAGACTGGTGTCTGGACCCCAGAGACACAGACTGGTGTCTAGACCACAGACATAGACTGGTGTCTGGACCACAGGGACACAGACTGATGTCTGGATCACAGAGACACAGGCTGGTGTCTGGACCAGAGAGACACAGACTGGTGTCTGGACCACAGAGACACAGGCTGGAGTCTGGTCCACAGAGACACAGACTGGTGTATGGACCACAGAGGCACAGACAGGTGTCTGGCGCACAGTGACACAGACTGGTGTCTGGACCACAGGGTCACAGACTGGTGTCTGGACCTCAGGGACACAGACTGGTGTCTGGAGCACAGAGACGCAGATTGGTGTCTGGACCACAGAGAAACAGGCTGGTGTCTGGACCACAGAGACACAGACTGGTGTCTGGACCACAGAGATACAGGCTGGTGTGTGGACCAGAGACACAGACTGGTGTCTAGACCACAGGGACACAGACTGGTGTCTGGACCACAGGGACACTGACTGTTGTCTGGAGCACAGAGACACAGACTGGTGTCTGGACCACAGAGAAACAGGCTGGTGTCTGGACCACAGAGACACAGACTGGTGTCTGGACCACAGAGACACAGGCTGGTGTGTGGACCAGAGACACAGACTGGTGTCTAGACCACAGGGACACAGACTGGTGTCTGGACCACAGGGACACTGACTAGTGTCTGGACCACAGAGACACAGGCTGGTGTCTGGACCACAGAGACAAAGACTGGTGTCTGGACCACAGCGACACAGACTGGTGTCTGGACCACAGCGACACTGACTGGTGTCAGGACCACAGAGACACAGGCTGGTGTCTGGACCACAGAGACAGAGGCTGGTGTCTGGACCACAGAGACACAGGCTGGTGTCTGGACCACAGGGACACAGACTGGTGTCTGGACCACAGAGACACAGACTGGTGTCTGGACCAGAGAGACACAGACTGATGTCCGGAGCACAGAGACAGAGACTGGTTTCTGGACCACAGTGACACAGACTGGTTTCGGGACCACAGAGACGCAGACTGGTGTCTAGACCACAGAGACACAGACTGGTGTCTGGACCAGAGAGACACAGGCTGGTGTCTAGATCAGAGAGACACAGACTGGTGTCTGGACCAAAGAGACACAGACTGGTATCTGGAACACAGAGACACAGATTGGTGTCTGGACCACTGTGACACAGACTGGTGTCTGGACCACAGGGACACAGACTCGTGTCTGGACCACAGAGACAAAGACTGGTGTCTGGACCACAGCGACACAGACTGGTGTCTGGACCACAGCGACACTGACTGGTGTCAGGACCACAGAGACACAGGCTGGTGTCTGGACCACAGAGACAGAGGCTGGTGTCTGGACCACAGAGACACAGACTGGTGTCTGGACCACAGGGACACAGCCTGGTGTCTAGACCACAGGGACACAGACTGCTGTCTGGAAAACAGTGACACAGACTGGTTTCTAGACCACAGGGACACAGACTGGTGTCTGGACCACAGTGACACAGACTGATGTCCGGAGCACAGAGACAGAGACTGGTTTCTGGACCACAGTGACACAGACTGGTTTCGGGACCACAGAGACACAGGCTGGTGTCTGGACCACAGGTACGCAGACTGGTGTCTGGAACACAGAGACACAGATTGGTGTCTGGACCACATAGACACAGACTGGTGTCTGGAGCACAGAGACACAGGCTGGTGTCAGGACCACAGAGACGCAGGCTGGTGTCTGGACCACAGAGACACAGGCTGGTGTCTGGACCACAGTGATACAGACTGGTGTCTGGACCACAGAGACACAGACTGGTGTCTGGACCCCAGAGACACAGACTGGTGTCTAGACCACAGACATAGACTGGTGTCTGGACCACAGGGACACAGACTGATGTCTGGATCACAGAGACACAGGCTGGTGTCTGGACCAGAGAGACACAGACTGGTGTCTGGACCACAGAGACACAGGCTGGAGTCTGGTCCACAGAGACACAGACTGGTGTATGGACCACAGAGGCACAGACAGGTGTCTGGCGCACAGTGACACAGACTGGTGTCTGGACCACAGGGTCACAGACTGGTGTCTGGACCTCAGGGACACAGACTGGTGTCTGGAGCACAGAGACGCAGATTGGTGTCTGGACCACAGAGAAACAGGCTGGTGTCTGGACCACAGAGACACAGACTGGTGTCTGGACCACAGAGATACAGGCTGGTGTGTGGACCAGAGACACAGACTGGTGTCTAGACCACAGGGACACAGACTGGTGTCTGGACCACAGGGACACTGACTGGTGTCTGGAGCTCAGGGACACAGACTGTTGTCTGGAGCACAGAGACACAGACTGGTGTCTGGACCACAGAGAAACAGGCTGGTGTCTGGACCACAGAGACACAGACTGGTGTCTGGACCACAGAGACACAGGCTGGTGTGTGGACCAGAGACACAGACTGGTGTCTAGACCACAGGGACACAGACTGGTGTCTGGACCACAGGGACACTGACTAGTGTCTGGACCACAGAGACACAGGCTGGTGTCTGGACCACAGAGACAAAGACTGGTGTCTGGACCACAGCGACACAGACTGGTGTCTGGACCACAGCGACACTGACTGGTGTCAGGACCACAGAGACACAGGCTGGTGTCTGGACCACAGAGACAGAGGCTGGTGTCTGGACCACAGAGACACAGGCTGGTGTCTGGACCACAGGGACACAGACTGGTGTCTGGACCACAGAGACACAGACTGGTGTCTGGACCAGAGAGACACAGGCTGGTGTCTGGACCACAGAGACACAGGCTGGTGTGTAGACAACAGAGACACAGGCTGGTGTCTGGACCACAGGGACACAGACTGGTGTCTGGACCACAGAGACACAGACTGGTGTCTGCACCACAGAGACACAGGCTGGTGTCTAGACCACAGAGACACAGACTGGTGTCTGGACCACATAGACACAGACTGGTGTCTGGACCACAGAGACATAGACTGGTGTCTAGACCACAGAGACACAGACTGGTGTCTGGACCAGAGAGACACAGACTGGTGTCTAGACCACAGAGACACAGGCTGGTGTCTGGTCCACAGAGACACAGAATGGTGTCTGGACCACAGTGACACAGGCTGGTGTCTAGACCACAGAGACACAGACTGGTGTCTTGACCACAGAGACACAGACTGGTGTCTGGACCACAGAGACACAGACTGGTGTCTAGACCACAGAGACACAGACTGGAGTCTGGACCAGAGAGACACAGACTGGTGTCTAGCCACAGAGACACAGGCTGGTGTCTGGACCACAGAGACACAGAATGGTGTCTGGACCACAGAGACACAGACTGCTGTCTAGACCACAGAGACAGAGACTGGTGTCTGGACCACAGAGACACAGACTGGTGTCGAGACCACAGAGACACAGGCTGGTGTCTGGACCACAGAGACGCAGACTGGTGTCTAGACCACAGAGACACAGACTGGTGTCTGGACCAGAGAGACACAGGCTGGTGTCTAGATCAGAGAGACACAGACTGGTGTCTGGACCAAAGAGACACAGACTGGTATCTGGAACACAGAGACACAGATTGGTGTCTGGACCACAGTGACACAGACTGGTGTCTGGACCACAGAGACACAGACTGGTGTCTGGACCACAGAGACACAGACTGGTGTCTGGACCACAGGGACACATACTGGTGTCTGGACCACAGGGTCACAGACTGGTATCCGGACCACAGAAACACAGACTGGTGCCTGGACCAGAGACACAGACTGGTGTCTAGACAACAGGGACACAGACTGGTGTCTGGACCACAGAGACACAGACTGGTGTCTGGACCACTGTGACACAGACTGGTGTCTGGACCACAGGGACACAGACTCGTGTCTGGATCACAGGGACACAGACTAGTGTCTGGACCACAGGGACACAGACTGGTGTCTGGAGCTCAGGGACACAGACTGGTGTCTAGACCACAGAGACACAGACTGGTGTGTGGACCAGAGACACAGACTGGTGTCTAGACCACAGGGACACAGACTGGTGTCTGGACCACAGGGACACCGACTGGTGTCTGGACCACAGGGACACAGACTGGTGTCCAGACCACAGGGACACAGACTGGTGTCTGGACCACAGGGACACAGCCTGGTGTCTAGACCACAGGGACACAGACTGGTGTCTGGAAAACAGTGACACAGACTGGTGTCTAGACCACCGGGACACAGACTGGTGTCTGGACCACAGTGACACAGACTGATGTCCGGAGCACAGAGACAGAGACTGGTTTCTGGACCACAGTGACACAGACTGGTTTCGGGACCACAGAGACACAGGCTGGTGTCTGGACCACAGATACACAGACTGGTGTCTGGAACACAGAGACACAGATTGGTGTCTGGACCACATAGACACAGACTGGTGTCTGGAGCACAGAGACACAGGCTGGTGTCAGGACCACAGAGACGCAGGCTGGTGTCTGGACCACAGAGACACAGGCTGGTGTCTGGACCACAGTGATACAGACTGGTGTCTGGACCACAGAGACACAGACTGGTGTCTGGACCCCAGAGACACAGACTGGTGTCTAGACCACAGACATAGACTGGTGTCTGGACCACAGGGACACAGACTGATGTCTGGAGCACAGAGACACAGGCTGGTGTCTGGACCAGAGAGACACAGACTGGTGTCTGGACCACAGAGACACAGGCTGGAGTCTGGACCACAGAGACACAGACTGGTGTCTGGACCACAGAGACACAGACAGGTGTCTGGCGCACAGTGACACAGACTGGTGTCTGGACCACAGGGACACAGACTGGTGTCTGGAGCTCAGGGACACAGACTGGTGTCTGGAGCACAGAGACACAGACTGGTGTCTGGACCACAGAGAAACAGGCTGGTGTCTGGACCACAGAGACACAGACTGGTGTCTGGACCACAGAGACACAGGCTGGTGTGTGGACCAGAGACACAGACTGGTGTCTAGACCACAGAGACACAGACTGGTGTCTGGACCACAGGGACACTGACTGGTGTCTGGAGCTCAGGGACACAGACTGTTGTCTGGAGCACAGAGACACAGACTGGTGTCTGGACCACAGAGAAACAGGCTGGTGTCTGGACCACAGAGACACAGACTGGTGTCTGGACCACAGAGACACAGGCTGGTGTGTGGACCAGAGACACAGACTGGTGTCTAGACCACAGGGACAAAGACTGGTGTCTGGACCACAGGGACACTGACTAGTGTCTGGACCACAGAGACACAGGCTGGTGTCTGGACCACAGAGACAAATACTGGTGTCTGGACCACAGCAACACAGACTGGTGTCTGGACCACAGCGACACAGACTGGTGTCAGGACCACAGAGACACAGGCTGGTGTCTGGACCACAGAGACAGAGGCTGGTGTCTGGACCACAGAGACACAGGCTGGTGTCTGGACCACAGCGACACAGACTGGTGTCTGGACCACAGAGACACAGGCTGGTGTGTAGACAACAGAGACACAGGCTGGTGTCTGGACCACAGGGACACAGACTGGTGTCTGGACCACAGAGACACAGACTGGTGTCTGGACCACAGAGACACAGGCTGGTGTCTGGACCACAGAGACACAGACTGGTGTCTGGACCACAGAGACACAGACTGGTGTCTAGACCACAGAGACACAGACTGGTGTCTGGACCAGAGAGAGACAGACTGGTGTCTAGCCACAGAGACACAGGCTGGTGCCTGGTCCACAGAGACACAGAATGGTGTCTGGACCACAGAGACACAGACTGCTGTCTAGACCACAGAGACAGAGACTGGTGTCTGGACCACAGAGACACAGACTGGTGTCGAGACCACAGAGACACAGGCTGGTGTCTGGATCACAGAGACGCAGACTGGTGTCTAGACCACAGAGACACAGACTGGTGTCTGGACCAGAGAGACACAGGCTGGTGTCTAGACCAGAGAGACACAGACTGGTGTCTGGACCAAAGAGACACAGACTGGTGACTGGACCAGAGAGGCACAGACTGGTGTCTAGACCACAGAGACGCAGACTGGTGTCTGGACCACAGAGACTCAGACTGGTGTCTGGACCACAGTGACACAGACTGGTGTCGGGACCACAGAGACACAGGCTGGTGTCTGGACCACAGAGACACAGACTGGTATCTGGAACACAGAGACACAGATTGGGGTCTGGACCACAGTGACACAGACTGGTGTCTGGACCACAGAGACACAGACTGGTGTCTGGAACACAGAGACACAGACTGGTGTCTGGACCACAGGGACACATACTGGTGTCTGGACCACAGGGTCACAGACTGGTGTCCGGACCACAGAAACACAGACTGGTGCCTGGACCAGAGACACAGACTGGTGTCTAGACCACAGGGACACAGACTGGTGTCTGGACCACAGAGACACAGACTTGTGTCTGGACCACTGAGACACAGACTGGTGTCTGGACCACTGTGACACAGACTGGTGTCTGGACCACAAGGACACAGACTAGTGTCTGGACCACAGGGACACAGACCAGTGTCTGGACCACAGGGACACAGACTGGTGTCTGGAGCTCAGGGACACATACTGGTGTCTAGACCACAGAGACACAGACTGGTGTGTAGTCCAGAGACACAGACTGGTGTCTAGACCACAGGGACACAGACTGGTGTCTGGACCACAGGGACACCGACTGGTGTCTGGACCACAGCGACACAGACTGGTGTCCAGACCACAGGGACACAGACTGGTTTCTAGACCACAGAGACACAGACTGGTGTGTGGACCAGAGACACAGACTGGTGTCTAGACCACAGGGACACAGACTGGTGTCTGGACCACAGGGACACCGACTGGTGTCTGGACCACAGCGACACAGACTGGTGTCCAGACCACAGGGACACAGACTGGTGTCTGGACCACAGGGACACAGCCTGGTGTCTAGACCACAGGGACACAGACTGGTGTCTGGAAAACAGTGACACAGACTGGTGTCCAGACCACAGGGACACAGACTGGTGTCTGGACCACAGTGACACAGACTGATGTCCGGAGCACAGAGACAGAGACTGGTTTCTGGACCACAGTGACACAGACTGGTTTCGGGACCACAGAGACACAGGCTGGTGTCTGGACCACAGATACACAGACTGGTGTCTGGAACACAGAGACACAGATTGGTGTCTGGACCACATAGACACAGACTGGTGTCTGGAGCACAGAGACACAGGCTGGTGTCAGGACCACAGAGACGCAGGCTGGTGTCTGGACCACAGAGACACAGGCTGGTGTCTGGACCACAGTGATACAGACTGGTGTCTGGACCACAGAGACACAGACTGGTGTCTGGACCCCAGAGACACAGACTGGTGTCTAGACCACAGACATAGACTGGTGTCTGGACCACAGGGACACAGACTGATGTCTGGAGCACAGAGACACAGGCTGGTGTCTGGACCAGAGAGACACAGACTGGTGTCTGGACCACAGAGACACAGGCTGGAGTCTGGACCACAGAGACACAGACTGGTGTCTGGACCACAGAGACACAGACAGGTGTCTGGCGCACAGTGACACAGACTGGTGTCTGGACCACAGGGACACAGACTGGTGTCTGGAGCTCAGGGACACAGACTGGTGTCTGGAGCACAGAGACACAGACTGGTGTCTGGACCACAGAGAAAAAGGCTGGTGTCTGGACCACAGAGACACAGACTGGTGTCTGGACCACAGAGACACAGGCTGGTGTGTGGACCAGAGACACAGACTGGTGTCTAGACCACAGGGACACAGACTGGTGTCTGGACCACAGGGACACTGACTGGTGTCTGGACCACAGGGACACAGACTGGTGTCCAGACCACAGGGACACAGACTGGTGTCTGGACCACAGGGACACAGCCTGGTGTCTAGACCACAGGGACACAGACTGGTGTCTGGAAAACAGTGACACAGACTGGTGTCTAGACCACCGGGACACAGACTGGTGTCTGGACCACAGTGACACAGACTGATGTCCGGAGCACAGAGACAGAGACTGGTTTCTGGACCACAGTGACACAGACTGGTTTCGGGACCACAGAGACACAGGCTGGTGTCTGGACCACAGATACACAGACTGGTGTCTGGAACACAGAGACACAGATTGGTGTCTGGACCACATAGACACAGACTGGTGTCTGGAGCACAGAGACACAGGCTGGTGTCAGGACCACAGAGACGCAGGCTGGTGTCTGGACCACAGAGACACAGGCTGGTGTCTGGACCACAGTGATACAGACTGGTGTCTGGACCACAGAGACACAGACTGGTGTCTGGACCCCAGAGACACAGACTGGTGTCTAGACCACAGACATAGACTGGTGTCTGGACCACAGGGACACAGACTGATGTCTGGAGCACAGAGACACAGGCTGGTGTCTGGACCAGAGAGACACAGACTGGTGTCTGGACCACAGAGACACAGGCTGGAGTCTGGACCACAGAGACACAGACTGGTGTCTGGACCACAGAGACACAGACAGGTGTCTGGCGCACAGTGACACAGACTGGTGTCTGGACCACAGGGACACAGACTGGTGTCTGGAGCTCAGGGACACAGACTGGTGTCTGGAGCACAGAGACACAGACTGGTGTCTGGACCACAGAGAAACAGGCTGGTGTCTGGACCACAGAGACACAGACTGGTGTCTGGACCACAGAGACACAGGCTGGTGTGTGGACCAGAGACACAGACTGGTGTCTAGACCACAGAGACACAGACTGGTGTCTGGACCACAGGGACACTGACTGGTGTCTGGAGCTCAGGGACACAGACTGTTGTCTGGAGCACAGAGACACAGACTGGTGTCTGGACCACAGAGAAACAGGCTGGTGTCTGGACCACAGAGACACAGACTGGTGTCTGGACCACAGAGACACAGGCTGGTGTGTGGACCAGAGACACAGACTGGTGTCTAGACCACAGGGACAAAGACTGGTGTCTGGACCACAGGGACACTGACTAGTGTCTGGACCACAGAGACACAGGCTGGTGTCTGGACCACAGAGACAAATACTGGTGTCTGGACCACAGCAACACAGACTGGTGTCTGGACCACAGCGACACAGACTGGTGTCAGGACCACAGAGACACAGGCTGGTGTCTGGACCACAGAGACAGAGGCTGGTGTCTGGACCACAGAGACACAGGCTGGTGTCTGGACCACAGCGACACAGACTGGTGTCTGGACCACAGAGACACAGGCTGGTGTGTAGACAACAGAGACACAGGCTGGTGTCTGGACCACAGGGACACAGACTGGTGTCTGGACCACAGAGACACAGACTGGTGTCTGGACCACAGAGACACAGGCTGGTGTCTGGACCACAGAGACACAGACTGGTGTCTGGACCACAGAGACACAGACTGGTGTCTAGACCACAGAGACACAGACTGGTGTCTGGACCAGAGAGAGACAGACTGGTGTCTAGCCACAGAGACACAGGCTGGTGCCTGGTCCACAGAGACACAGAATGGTGTCTGGACCACAGAGACACAGACTGCTGTCTAGACCACAGAGACAGAGACTGGTGTCTGGACCACAGAGACACAGACTGGTGTCGAGACCACAGAGACACAGGCTGGTGTCTGGATCACAGAGACGCAGACTGGTGTCTAGACCACAGAGACACAGACTGGTGTCTGGACCAGAGAGACACAGGCTGGTGTCTAGACCAGAGAGACACAGACTGGTGTCTGGACCAAAGAGACACAGACTGGTGACTGGACCAGAGAGGCACAGACTGGTGTCTAGACCACAGAGACGCAGACTGGTGTCTGGACCACAGAGACTCAGACTGGTGTCTGGACCACAGTGACACAGACTGGTGTCGGGACCACAGAGACACAGGCTGGTGTCTGGACCACAGAGACACAGACTGGTATCTGGAACACAGAGACACAGATTGGGGTCTGGACCACAGTGACACAGACTGGTGTCTGGACCACAGAGACACAGACTGGTGTCTGGAACACAGAGACACAGACTGGTGTCTGGACCACAGGGACACATACTGGTGTCTGGACCACAGGGTCACAGACTGGTGTCCGGACCACAGAAACACAGACTGGTGCCTGGACCAGAGACACAGACTGGTGTCTAGACCACAGGGACACAGACTGGTGTCTGGACCACAGAGACACAGACTTGTGTCTGGACCACTGAGACACAGACTGGTGTCTGGACCACTGTGACACAGACTGGTGTCTGGACCACAAGGACACAGACTAGTGTCTGGACCACAGGGACACAGACCAGTGTCTGGACCACAGGGACACAGACTGGTGTCTGGAGCTCAGGGACACATACTGGTGTCTAGACCACAGAGACACAGACTGGTGTGTAGTCCAGAGACACAGACTGGTGTCTAGACCACAGGGACACAGACTGGTGTCTGGACCACAGGGACACCGACTGGTGTCTGGACCACAGCGACACAGACTGGTGTCCAGACCACAGGGACACAGACTGGTTTCTAGACCACAGAGACACAGACTGGTGTGTGGACCAGAGACACAGACTGGTGTCTAGACCACAGGGACACAGACTGGTGTCTGGACCACAGGGACACCGACTGGTGTCTGGACCACAGCGACACAGACTGGTGTCCAGACCACAGGGACACAGACTGGTGTCTGGACCACAGGGACACAGCCTGGTGTCTAGACCACAAGGACACAGACTGGTGTCTGGAAAACAGTGACACAGACTGGTGTCCAGACCACAGGGACACAGACTGGTGTCTGGACCACAGTGACACAGACTGATGTCCGGAGCACAGAGACAGAGACTGGTTTCTGGACCACAGTGACACAGACTGGTTTCGGGACCACAGAGACACAGGCTGGTGTCTGGACCACAGATACACAGACTGGTGTCTGGAACACAGAGACACAGATTGGTGTCTGGACCACATAGACACAGACTGGTGTCTGGAGCACAGAGACACAGGCTGGTGTCAGGACCACAGAGACGCAGGCTGGTGTCTGGACCACAGAGACACAGGCTGGTGTCTGGACCACAGTGATACAGACTGGTGTCTGGACCACAGAGACACAGACTGGTGTCTGGACCCCAGAGACACAGACTGGTGTCTAGACCACAGACATAGACTGGTGTCTGGACCACAGGGACACAGACTGATGTCTGGAGCACAGAGACACAGGCTGGTGTCTGGACCAGAGAGACACAGACTGGTGTCTGGACCACAGAGACACAGGCTGGAGTCTGGACCACAGAGACACAGACTGGTGTCTGGACCACAGAGACACAGACAGGTGTCTGGCGCACAGTGACACAGACTGGTGTCTGGACCACAGGGACACAGACTGGTGTCTGGAGCTCAGGGACACAGACTGGTGTCTGGAGCACAGAGACACAGACTGGTGTCTGGACCACAGAGAAAAAGGCTGGTGTCTGGACCACAGAGACACAGACTGGTGTCTGGACCACAGAGACACAGGCTGGTGTGTGGACCAGAGACACAGACTGGTGTCTAGACCACAGGGACACAGACTGGTGTCTGGACCACAGGGACACTGACTGGTGTCTGGAGCTCAGGGACACAGACTGTTGTCTGGAGCACAGAGACACAGACTGGTGTCTGGACCACAGAGAAACAGGCTGGTGTCTGGACCACAGAGACACAGACTGGTGTCTGGACCACAGAGACACAGGCTGGTGTGTGGACCAGAGACACAGACTGGTGTCTAGACCACAGGGACAAAGACTGGTGTCTGGACCACAGGGACACTGACTAGTGTCTGGACCACAGAGACACAGGCTGGTGTCTGGACCACAGAACCAAATACTGGTGTCTGGACCACAGCAACACAGACTGGTGTCTGGACCACAGCGACACAGACTGGTGTCAGGACCACAGAGACACAGGCTGGTGTCTGGACCACAGAGACAGAGGCTGGTGTCTGGACCACAGAGACACAGGCTGGTGTCTGGACCACAGCGACACAGACTGGTGTCTGGACCACAGAGACACAGGCTGGTGTGTAGACAACAGAGACACAGGCTGGTGTCTGGACCACAGGGACACAGACTGGTGTCTGGACCACAGAGACACAGACTGGTGTCTGGACCACAGAGACACAGGCTGGTGTCTAGACCACAGAGACACAGACTGGTGTCTGGACCACAGAGACACAGACTGGTGTCTGGACCACAGAGACACAGACTGGTGTCTAGACCACAGAGACACGGACTGGTGTCTGGACCAGAGAGACACAGACTGGTGTCTAGCCACAGAGACACAGGCTGGTGTCTGGTCCACAGAGACACAGAATGGTGTCTGGACCACAGAGACACAGACTGCTGTCTAGACCACAGAGACAGAGACTTGTGTCTGGACCACAGAGACACAGACTGGTGTCGAGACCACAGAGACACAGGCTGGTGTCTGGATCACAGAGACGCAGACTGGTGTCTAGACCACAGAGACACAGACTGGTGTCTGGACCAGAGAGACACAGGCTGGTGTCTAGACCAGAGAGACACAGACTGGTGTCTGGACCAAAGAGACACAGACTGGTGACTGGACCAGAGAGGCACAGACTGGTGTCTAGACCACAGAGACGCAGACTGGTGTCTGGACCACAGAGACTCAGACTGGTGTCTGGACCACAGTGACACAGACTGGTGTCGGGACCACAGAGACACAGGCTGGTGTCTGGACCACAGAGACACAGACTGGTATCTGGAACACAGAGACACAGATTGGTGTCTGGACCACAGTGACACAGACTGGTGTCTGGACCACAGAGACACAGACTGGTGTCTGGAAAACAGTGACACAGACTGGTGTCCGGAGCACAGAGACAGAGACTGGTTTCTGGACCACTGTGACACAGACTGGTTTCGGGACCACAGAGACACAGGCTGGTGTCTGGACCACAGATACACAGACTTGTGTCTGGAACACAGAGACACAGATTGGTGTCTGGACCACAGAGACGCAGGCTGGTGTCTGGAGCACAGAGACACAGGCTGGTGTCTGGACCACAGTGATACAGACTTGTGTCTGGACCACAGAGACACAGACTGGTGTCTGGCGCACAGTGACACAGACTGGTGTCTGGACCACAGGGACACAGACTGGTGTCTGGAGCTCAGGGACACAGACTGGTGTCTGGAGCACAGAGAAACAGGCTGGTGTCTGGACCACAGAGACACAGACTGGTGACTGGACCACAGAGACACAGGCTGGTGTGTGGACCAGAGACACAGACTGGTGTCTAGACCACAGGGACACAGACTGGTGTCTGGACCACAGGGACACTGATTAGTGTCTGGACCACAGAGACACAGGCTGGTGTGTGGACCAGAGACACAGACTGGTGTCAGGACCACAGAGACACAGGCTGGTGTCTGGACCACAGAGACAGAGGCTGGTGTCTGGACCACAGAGACACAGGCTGGTGTCTGGACCACAGGGACACAGACTGGTGTCTGGACCACAGAGACACAGACTGGTGTCTGGACCAGAGAGACACAGGCTGGTGTCTGGACCACAGAGACACAGGCTGGTGTGTAGACCACAGAGACACTGGCTGGTGTCTGGACCACAGGGACACAGACTGGTGTCTGGACCACAGAGACACAGACTGGTGTCTGGACCACAGAGACACAGGCTGGTGTCTGGACCACAGAGACACAGGCTGGTGTCTAGACCACAGAGACACTGACTGGTGTCTGGACCACAGAGACACAGGCTGTTGTCTGGACCACAGAGACACAGACTGCTGTCTAGACCACAGAGACAGAGACTGGTGTCAGGACCACAGAGACACAGACTGGTGTCGAGACCACAGAGACACAGGCTGGTGTCTGGACCACAGAGACACATACTGGTGTCTGGACCACAGGGTCACAGACTGGTGTCCGGACCACAGAAACACAGACTGGTGCCTGGACCAGAGACACAGACTGGTGTCTAGACCACAGGGACACAGACTGGTGTCTGGACCACAGAGACACAGACTTGTGTCTGGACCACTGAGACACAGACTGGTGTCTGGACCACTGTGACACAGACTGGTGTCTGGACCACAGGGACACAGACCAGTGTCTGGACGACAGGGACACAGACTGGTGTCTGGAGCTCAGGGACACAGACTGGTGTCTAGACCACAGAGACACAGACTGGTGTGTGGTCCAGAGACACAGACTGGTGTCTAGACCACAGGGACACAGACTGGTGTCTGGACCACAGGGACACCGACTGGTGTCTGGACCACAGCGACACAGACTGGTGTCCAGACCACAGGGACACAGACTGGTGTCTGGACCACAGGGACACAGCCTGGTGTCTAGACCACAGGGACACAGACTGGTGTCTGGAAAACAGTGACACAGACTGGTGTCCGGAGCACAGAGACAGAGACTGGTTTCTGGACCACTGTGACACAGAATGGTTTCGGGACCACAGAGACACAGGCTAGTGTCTGGACCACAGATACACAGACTTGTGTCTGGAACACAGAGACACAGATTGGTGTCTGGACCACAGAGACGCAGGCTGGTGTCTGGAGCACAGAGACACAGGCTGGTGTCTGGAACACAGTGATACAGACTGGTGTCTGGACCACAGAGACACAGACTGGTGTCTGGCGCACAGTGACACAGACTGGTGTCTGGACCACAGGGACACAGACTGGTGTCTGGAGCTCAGGGACACAGACTGGTGTCTGGAGCACAGAGAAACAGGCTGGTGTCTGGACCACAGAGACACAGACTGGTGACTGGACCACAGAGACACAGGCTGGTGTGTGGACCAGAGACACAGACTGGTGTCTAGACCACAGGGACACAGACTGGTGTCTGGACCACAGGGACACTGATTAGTGTCTGGACCACAGAGACACAGACTGGTGTCTGGACCACAGCGACACAGACTGGTGTCAGGACCACAGAGACACAGGCTGGTGTCTGGACCACAGAGACAGAGGCTGGTGTCTGGACCACAGAGACACAGGCTGGTGTCTGGACCACAGGGACACAGACTGGTGTCTGGACCACAGAGACACAGACTGGTGTCTGGACCAGAGAGACACAGGCTGGTGTCTGGACCACAGAGACACAGGCTGGTGTGTAGACCACAGAGACACAGGCTGGTGTCTGGACCACAGGGACACAGACTGGTGTCTGGACCACAGAGACACAGACTTGTGTCGAGACCACAGAGACACAGGCTGGTGTCTGGACCACAGAGACGCAGACTGGTGTCTAGACCACAGAGACACAGACTGGTGTCTGGACCAGAGAGACACAGGCTGGTATCTAGACCAGAGAGACACAGACTGGTGTCTGGACCAAAGAGACACAGACTGGTGACTGGACCAGAGAGGCACAGACTGGTGTCTAGACCACAGAGACACAGACTGGTGTCTGGACCACAGTGATACAGACTGGTGTCTGGACCACAGAGACACAGACTGGTGTCTGGACCCCAGAGACACAGACTGGTGTCTGGCGCACAGTGACACAGACTGGTGTCTGGACCACAGGGACACAGACTGGTGTCTGGAGCTCAGGGACACAGACTGGTGTCTGGAGCACAGAGACACAGACTGGTGTCTGGACCACAGAGAAACAGGCTGGTGTCTGGACCACAGAGACACAGACTGGTGACTGGACCACAGAGACACAGGCTGGTGTGTGGACCAGAGACACAGACTGGTGTCTAGACCACAGGGACACAGACTGGTGTCTGGACCACAGGGACACTGATTAGTGTCTGGACCACAGAGACACAGACTGGTGTCTGGACCACAGCGACACAGACTGGTGTCAGGACCACAGAGACACAGGCTGGTGTCTGGACCACAGAGACAGAGGCTGGTGTCTGGACCACAGAGACACAGGCTGGTGTCTGGACCACAGGGACACAGACTGGTGTCTGGACCACAGAGACACAGACTGGTGTCTGGACCAGAGAGACACAGGCTGGTGTCTGGACCACAGAGACACAGGCTGGTGTGTAGACCACAGAGATACAGGCTGGTGTCTGGACCACAGGGACACAGACTGGTGTCTGGACCACAGAGACACAGACTGGTGTCTGGACCACAGAGACACAGGCTGGTGTCTGGACCACAAAGACACAGGCTGATGTCTAGACCACAGAGACACTGACTGGTGTCTGGACCACAGAGACACAGGCTGTTGTCTGGACCACAGAGACACAGACTGGTGTCTAGACCACAGAGACACAGACTGGTGTCTGGACCAGAGAGACACAGACTGGTGTCTAGCCACAGAGACACAGGCTGGTGTCTGGAGCACAGAGACACAGAATGGTGTCTGGACCAGAGAGACACAGACTGCTGTCTCGACCACAGAGACAGAGACTGGTGTCTGGACCACAGAGACACAGACTTGTGTCGAGACCACAGAGATACAGGCTGGTGTCTGGAACACAGAGACGCAGACTGGTGTCTAGACCACAGAGACACAGACTGGTGTCTGGACCAGAGAGACACAGGCTTGTGTCTAGACCAGAGAGACACAGACTGGTGTCTGGACCAAAGAGACACAGACTGGTGACTGGACCAGAGAGGCACAGACTGGTGTCTAGACCACAGAGACACAGACTGGTGTCTGGACCACAGAGACTCAGACTGGTGTCTGGACCACAGTGACACAGACTGGTGTCGGGACCACAGAGACACAGGC
This sequence comes from Pristiophorus japonicus, assembly GCF_044704955.1. NCBI lineage: Eukaryota > Metazoa > Chordata > Chondrichthyes > Pristiophoridae > Pristiophorus > Pristiophorus japonicus. The sequence continues at coordinate 4,465,318 of NC_091977.1, forward strand.
TGGTGTCTGGACCACAGAGACACAGACTGGTATCTGGAACACAGAGACACAGATTGGTGTCTGGACCACAGTGACACAGACTGGTGTCTGGACCACAGAGACACAGACTGGTGTCTGGACCACAGAGACACAGACTGGTGTCTGGACCACAGGGACACATACTGGTTTCTGGACCACAGGGTCACAGACTGGTGTCCGGACCACAGAAACACAGACTGGTGCCTGGACCAGAGACACAGACTGGTGTCTAGACTACAGGGACACAGACTGGTGTCTGGACCACAGAGACACAGACTGGTGTCTGGACCAGAGAGACACAGGCTGGTGTCTGGACCACAGAGACACAGGCTGGTGTGTAGACCACAGAGACACAGGCTGGTGTCTGGACCACAGGGACACAGACTGGTGTCTGGACCACAGAGACACAGACTTGTGTCTGGAGCTCAGGGACACTGACTGGTGTCAGGACCACAGGGACACAGACTGGTGTCTGGACCACAGGGACACCGACTGGTGTCTGGACCACAGCGACACAGACTGGTGTCCAGACCACAGGGACACAGACTGGTGTCTGGACCACAGGGACACAGCCTGGTGTCTAGACCACAGGGACACAGACTGGTGTCTGGAAAACAGTGACACAGACTGGTGTCTAGACCACAGGGACACAGACTGGTTACTGGTCCACAGTGACACAGACTGATGTCCGGAGCACAGAGACAGAGACTGGTTTCTGGACCACTGTGACACAGAATGGTTTCGGGACCACAGAGACACAGGCTGGTGTCTGGACCACAGATACACAGACTGGTGTCTGGAACACAGAGACACAGATTGGTGTCTGGACCACAGGGACACAGACTGGTGTCTGGAGCACAGAGACACAGGCTGGTGTCAGGACCACACAGACGCAGGCTGGTGTCTGGACCACAGAGACACAGGCTGGTGTCTGGACCACAGTGATACAGACTGGTGTCTGGACCACAGAGACACAGACTGGTGTCTGGACCCCAGAGACACAGACTGGTGTCTGGCACACAGTGACACAGACTGGTGTCTGGACCACAGGGACACAGACTGGTGTCTGGAGCTCAGGGTCACAGACTGGTGTCTGGAGCACAGAGACACAGACTGGTGTCTGGACCACAGAGAAACAGGCTGGTGTCTGGACCACAGAGACACAGACTGGTGACTGGACCACAGAGACACAGGCTCGTTTGTGGACCAGAGACACAGACTGGTGTCTAGACCACAGGGACACAGACTGGTGTCTGGACCACAGGGACACTGATTAGTGTCTGGACCACAGAGACACAGACTGGTGTCTGGACCACAGCGACACAGACTGGCGTCAGGACCACAGAGACACAGGCTGGTGTCTGGACCATAGAGACAGAGGCTGGTGTCTGGACCACAGAGACACAGGCTGGTGTCTGGACCACAGGGACACAGACTGGTGTCTGGACCACAGAGACACAGACTGGTGTCTGGACCAGAGAGACACAGGCTGGTGTCTGGACCACAGAGACACAGGCTGGTGTGTAGACCACAGAGACACAGGCTGGTGTCTGGACCACAGGCACACAGACTGGTGTCTGGACCACAGAGACACAGACTGGTGTCTGGACCACAGAGACACAGGCTGGTGTCTGGAACACAGAGACACAGGCAGGTGTCTAGACCACAGAGACACTGACTGGTGTCTGGACCACAGAGACACAGGCTGTTGTCTGGACCACAGAGACACAGACTGGTGTCTAGACCACAGAGACACAGACTGGTGTCTGGACCAGAGAGACACAGACTGGTGTCTAGCCACAGAGACACAGGCTGGTGTCTGGACCACAGAGACACAGAATGGTGTCTGGACCACAGAGACACAGACTGCTGTCTAGACCACAGAGACAGAGACTGGTGTCTGGACCACAGAGACACAGACTGGTGTCTGGACCACAGGGACACAGACTGGTGTCTAGACCACTGAGACACAGACTGGTGTCTGGAGCACAGTGACACAGACTGGTGTCTGGACCAGAGAGACACAGGCTGGTGTCTAGAACACAGAGACACAGACTGGTGTCTGGATCACAGAGACACAGACTGGTGTCTAGACCACAGAGACACAGACTGGTGTCTGGACCACAGAGACACAGACTGGTGTCTGGACCACAGAGACACAGGCTGGTGTCTGGACCACAGAGACACAGGCTGGTGTCTGGACCACAGAGACACAGACTGGTGTCTGGACCACAGAGACACAGACTGGTGTCTGGACCACAGTGACACAGACTGGTGTCTGGACCAGAGAGACACAGACTGGTATCTAGACCACAGAGACACAGACTGGTGTCTAGACCACAGAGACACAGACTGGTGTCTGGACCAAAGAGACACAGACTGGTGTCTGGACCAGAGAGGCACAGACTGGTGTCTAGACCACAGAGACACAGACTGGTGTCTGGACCAGAGAGACACAGATTGGTGTCTGGACTACAGAGACACAGGCTGCTGTGTAGACCACAGAGACACAGGCTGGTGTCTGGACCACAGAGACACAGACTGGTGTCTGGAACACAGGGACACAGACTGGTGTCTGGACCACAGGGACACAGACTGGTGTCTGGACCAGAGAGATACAGGCTGGTGTCTGGACCACAGAGACACAGGCTGGTGTCTGGACCACAGAGACACAGACTGGTGTCTAGACCACAGAGACACAGACTGGTGTCTGGACCACAGAGACACAGACTGGTGTCTGGACCACAGGGACACAGACTGGTGTCTGGACCACAGTGACACAGACTGGTATCTAGACCACAGAGACACAGACTTGTGTCTGGAACACAGAGACACAGGCTGGTGTCTAGAACACAGAGACACAGACTGTTGTCTGGATCACAGAGACACAGACTGGTGTCTAGACCACAGAGACACAGACTGGTGTCTGGACCACAGGGACACAGACTGGTGTCTGGACCACAGAGACACAGGCTGGTGTCTGGACCACAGAGACACAGGCTGGTGTCTGGACCACAGAGACACAGACTGGTGTCTGGACCAGAGAGACACAGACTGGTGTCTGGACCACAGATACACAGACTGGTGTCTAGACCACAGAGACACAGACTGGTGTCTGGACCACAGTGACACAGACTGGTGTCTGGACCACAGAGACACAGGCTGGTGTCTGGACCACAGAGACACAGGCTGGTGTCTGGACCACAGAGACACAGACTGGTGTCTGGACCACAGAGACACAGACTGGTGTCTGGACCACAGGGACACATACTGGTTTCTGGACCACAGGGTCACAGACTGGTGTCCGGACCACAGAAACACAGACTGGTGCCTGGACCAGAGACACAGACTGGTGTCTAGACTACAGGGACACAGACTGGTGTCTGGACCACAGAGACACAAACTGGTGTCTGGACCAGAGAGACACAGGCTGGTGTCTGGACCACAGAGACACAGGCTGGTGTGTAGACCACAGAGACACAGGCTGGTGTCTGGACCACAGGGACACAGACTGGTGTCTGGACCACAGAGACACAGACTGGTGTCTGGAGCTCAGGGACACTGACTGGTGTCAGGACCACAGGGACACAGACTGGTGTCTGGACCACAGGGACACCGACTGGTGTCTGGACCACAGCGACACAGACTGGTGTCCAGACCACAGGGACACAGACTGGTGTCTGGACCACAGGGACACAGCCTGGTGTCTAGACCACAGGGACACAGACTGGTGTCTGGAAAACAGTGACACAGTCTGGTGTCTAGACCACAGGGACACAGACTGGTTACTGGTCCACAGTGACACAGACTGATGTCCGGAGCACAGAGACAGAGACTGGTTTCTGGACCACTGTGACACAGAATGGTTTCGGGACCACAGAGACACAGGCTGGTGTCTGGACCACAGATACACAGACTGGTGTCTGGAACACAGAGACACAGATTGGTGTCTGGACCACAGGGACACAGACTGGTGTCTGGAGCACAGAGACACAGACTGGTGTCTGGACGCCAGAGACACAGACTGGTGTCTGGCACACAGTGACACAGACTGGTGTCTGGACCACAGGGACACAGACTGGTGTCTGGAGCTCAGGGTCACAGACTGGTGTCTGGAGCACAGAGACACAGACTGGTGTCTGGACCACAGAGAAACAGGCTGGTGTCTGGACCACAGAGACACAGACTGGTGACTGGACCACAGAGACACAGGCTGGTGTGTGGACCAGAGACACAGACTGGTGTCTAGACCACAGGGACACAGACTGGTGTCTGGACCACAGGGACACGGATTAGTGTCTGGACCACAGAGACACAGACTGGTGTCTGGACCACAGCGACACAGACTGGTGTCAGGACCACAGAGACACAGGCTGGTGTCTGGACCACAGAGACAGAGGCTGGTGTCTGGACCACAGAGACACAGGCTGATGTCTGGACCACAGGGACACAGACTGGTGTCTGGACCACAGAGACACAGACTGGTGTCTGGACCAGAGAGACACAGGCTGGTGTCTGGACCACAGAGACACAGGCTGGTGTGTAGACCACAGAGACACAGGCTGGTGTCTGGACCACAGGCACACAGACTGGTGTCTGGACCACAGAGACACAGACTGGTGTCTGGACCACAGAGACACAGGCTGGTGTCTGGAACACAGAGACACAGGCAGGTGTCTAGACCACAGAGACACTGACTGGTGTCTGGACCACAGAGACACAGGCTGTTGTCTGGAGCACAGAGACACAGACTGGTGTCTAGACCACAGAGACACAGACTGGTGTCTGGACCAGAGAGACACAGACTGGTGTCTAGCCACAGAGACACAGGCTGGTGTCTGGACCACAGAGACACAGAATGGTGTCTGGACCACAGAGACACAGACTGCTGTCTAGACCACAGAGACAGAGACTGGTGTCTGGACCACAGAGACACAGACTGGTGTCTGGACCACAGGGACACAGACTGGTGTCTAGACCACTGAGACACAGACTGGTGTCTGGACCACAGTGACACAGACTGGTGTCTGGACCAGAGAGACACAGGCTGGTGTCTAGAACACAGAGACACAGACTGGTGTCTGGATCACAGAGACACAGACTGGTGTCTAGACCACAGAGACACAGACTGGTGTCTGGACCACAGAGACACAGACTGGTGTCTGGACCACAGAGACACAGGCTGGTGTCTGGACCACAGAGACACAGGCTGGTGTCTGGACCACAGAGACACAGACTGGTGTCTGGACCACAGAGACACAGACTGGTGTCTGGACCACAGTGACACAGACTGGTGTCTGGACCAGAGAGACACAGACTGGTATCTAGACCACAGAGACACAGACTGGTGTCTAGACCACAGAGACACAGACTGGTGTCTGGACCAAAGAGACACAGACTGGTGTCTGGACCAGAGAGGCACAGACTGGTGTCTAGACCACAGAGACACAGACTGGTGTCTGGACCAGAGAGACACAGATTGGTGTCTGGACTACAGAGACACAGGCTGGTGTGTAGACCACAGAGACACAGGCTGGTGTCTGGACCACAGAGACACAGACTGGTGTCTGGAACACAGGGACACAGACTGGTGTCTGGACCACAGGGACACAGACTGGTGTCTGGACCAGAGAGATACAGGCTGGTGTCTGGACCACAGAGACACAGGCTGGTGTCTGGACCACAGAGACACAGACTGGTGTCTAGACCACAGAGACACAGACTGGTGTCTGGACCACAGAGACACAGACTGGTGTCTGGACCACAGGGACACAGACTGGTGTCTGGACCACAGTGACACAGACTGGTATCTAGACCACAGAGACACAGACTTGTGTCTGGAACACAGAGACACAGGCTGGTGTGTAGACCACAGAGACACAGGCTGGTGTCTGGACCACAGGGACACAGACTGGTGTCTGGACCACAGAGACACAGACTGGTGTCTGGAGCTCAGGGACACTGACTGGTGTCAGGACCACAGGGACACAGACTGGTGTCTGGACCACAGGGACACCGACTGGTGTCTGGACCACAGCGACACAGACTGGTGTCCAGACCACAGGGACACAGACTGGTGTCTGGACCACAGGGACACAGCCTGGTGTCTAGACCACAGGGACACAGACTGGTGTCTGGAAAACAGTGACACAGTCTGGTGTCTAGACCACAGGGACACAGACTGGTTACTGGTCCACAGTGACACAGACTGATGTCCGGAGCACAGAGACAGAGACTGGTTTCTGGACCACTGTGACACAGAATGGTTTCGGGACCACAGAGACACAGGCTGGTGTCTGGACCACAGATACACAGACTGGTGTCTGGAACACAGAGACACAGATTGGTGTCTGGACCACAGGGACACAGACTGGTGTCTGGAGCACAGAGACACAGACTGGTGTCTGGACCCCAGAGACACAGACTGGTGTCTGGCACACAGTGACACAGACTGGTGTCTGGACCACAGGGACACAGACTGGTGTCTGGAGCTCAGGGTCACAGACTGGTGTCTGGAGCACAGAGACACAGACTGGTGTCTGGACCACAGAGAAACAGGCTGGTGTCTGGACCACAGAGACACAGACTGGTGACTGGACCACAGAGACACAGGCTGGTGTGTGGACCAGAGACACAGACTGGTGTCTAGACCACAGGGACACAGACTGGTGTCTGGACCACAGGGACACTGATTAGTGTCTGGACCACAGAGACACAGACTGGTGTCTGGACCACAGCGACACAGACTGGTGTCAGGACCACAGAGACACAGGCTGGTGTCTGGACCACAGAGACAGAGGCTGGTGTCTGGACCACAGAGACACAGGCTGGTGTCTGGACCACAGGGACACAGACTGGTGTCTGGACCACAGAGACACAGACTGGTGTCTGGACCAGAGAGACACAGGCTGGTGTCTGGACCACAGAGACACAGGCTGGTGTGTAGACCACAGAGACACAGGCTGGTGTCTGGACCACAGGCACACAGACTGGTGTCTGGACCACAGAGACACAGACTGGTGTCTGGACCACAGAGACACAGGCTGGTGTCTGGAACACAGAGACACAGGCAGGTGTCTAGACCACAGAGACACTGACTGGTGTCTGGACCACAGAGACACAGGCTGTTGTCTGGACCACAGAGACACAGACTGGTGTCTAGACCACAGAGACACAGACTGGTGTCTGGACCAGAGAGACACAGACTGGTGTCTAGCCACAGAGACACAGGCTGGTGTCTGGAGCACAGAGACACAGAATGGTGTCTGGACCACAGAGACACAGACTGCTGTCTAGACCACAGAGACAGAGACTGGTGTCTGGACCACAGAGACACAGACTGGTGTCTGGACCACAGGGACACAGACTGGTGTCTAGACCACTGAGACACAGACTGGTGTCTGGACCACAGTGACACAGACTGGTGTCTGGACCAGAGAGACACAGGCTGGTGTCTAGAACACAGAGACACAGACTGGTGTCTGGATCACAGAGACACAGACTGGTGTCTAGACCACAGAGACACAGACTGGTGTCTGGACCACAGAGACACAGACTGGTGTCTGGACCACAGAGACACAGGCTGGTGTCTGGACCACAGAGACACAGGCTGGTGTCTGGACCACAGAGACACAGACTGGTGTCTGGACCACAGAGACACAGACTGGTGTCTGGACCACAGTGACACAGACTGGTGTCTGGACCAGAGAGACACAGACTGGTATCTAGACCACAGAGACACAGACTGGTGTCTAGACCACAGAGACACAGACTGGTGTCTGGACCAAAGAGACACAGACTGGTGTCTGGAGCAGAGAGGCACAGACTGGTGTCTAGACCACAGAGACACAGACTGGTGTCTGGACCAGAGAGACACAGATTGGTGTCTGGACTACAGAGACACAGGCTGGTGTGTAGACCACAGAGACACAGGCTGGTGTCTGGACCACAGAGACACAGACTGGTGTCTGGAAAACAGGGACACAGACTGGTGTCTGGACCACAGGGACACAGACTGGTGTCTGGACCAGAGAGATACAGGCTGGTGTCTGGACCACAGAGACACAGGCTGGTGTCTGGACCACAGAGACACAGACTGGTGTCTAGACCACAGAGACACAGACTGGTGTCTGGACCACAGAGACACAGACTGGTGTCTGGACCACAGAGACACAGACTTGTGTCTGGAACACAGAGACACAGGCTGGTGTCTAGAACACAGAGACACAGACTGGTGTCTGGATCACAGAGACACAGACTGGTGTCTAGACCACAGAGACACAGACTGGTGTCTGGACCACAGGGACACAGACTGGTGTCTGGACCACAGAGACACAGGCTGGTGTCTGGACCACAGAGACACAGGCTGGTGTCTGGACCACAGAGACACAGACTGGTGTCTGGACCAGAGAGACACAGACTGGTGTCTGGACCACAGATACACAGACTGGTGTCTAGACCACAGAGACACAGACTGGTGTCTGGACCACAGTGACACAGACTGGTGTCTGGACCAGAGAGACACAGGCTGGTGTCTAGAACACAGAGACACAGACTGGTGTCTGGATCACAGAGACACAGACTGGTGTCTACACCACAGAGACACAGACTGGTGTCTGGACCACAGAGACACAGACTGGTGTCTGGACCACAGAGATACAGGCTGGTCTCTGGACCACAGAGACACAGACTGGTGTCTGGACCACAGAGACACAGACTGGTGTCTGGACCACAGTGACACAGACTTGTGTCTGGACCAGAGAGACACAGACTGGTATCTAGACCACAGAGACACAGACTGGTGTCTAGACCACAGAGACACAGACTGGTGTCTGGACCAAAGAGACACAGACTGGTGTCTGGACCAGAGAGGGACAGACTGGTGTCTAGACCACAGCGACACAGACTGCTGTCTGGACCAGAGAGACACAGGCTGGTGTCTGGACCACAGAGACACAGATTGGTGTCTGGACTACAGAGACACAGGCTGGTGTGTAGACCACAGAGACACAGGCTGGTGTCTGGAGCACAGAGACACAGACTGGTGTCTGGACCACAGAGACACAGACTGGTGTCTGGACCACAGAGACACAGGCTGGTGTCTAGACAACAGAGACACAGGCTGGTGTCTGGAACACAGGGACACAGACTGGTGTCTGGACCACAGCGACACAGACTGGTGTCCAGACCACAGGGACACAGACTGGTGTCTGGACCACAAGGACACAGCCTGGTGTCTAGACCACAGGGACACAGACTGGTGTCTGGAAAACAGCGACACAGACTGGTGTCTAGACCACAGGGACACAGACTGGTTACTGGACCACAGTGACACAGACTGATGTCCGGAGCACAGAGACAGAGACTGGTTTCTGGACCACAGTGACACAGACTGATGTCCGGAGCACAGAGACAGAGACTGGTTTCTGGACCACTGTGACACAGAATGGTTTCGGGACCACAGAGACACAGGCTGGTGTCTGGACCACAGATACACAGACTGGTGTCTGGAACACAGAGACACAGATTGGTGTCTGGACCACAGGGACACAGACTGGTGTCTGGAGCACAGAGACACAGGCTGGTGTCAGGACCACAGAGACGCAGGCTGGTGTCTGGACCACAGAGACACAGGCTGGTGTCTGGACCAAAGAGACACAGACTGGTGTCTGGACCAGAGAGGGACAGACTGGTGTCTAGACCACAGCGACACAGAATGGTGTCTGGACCAGAGAGACACAGGCTGTTGTCTGGACCACAGAGACACAGATTGGTGTCTGGACTACAGAGACACAGGCTGGTGTGTAGACCACAGAGACACAGGCTGGTGTCTGGACCACAGAGACACAGACTGGTGTCTGGACCACAGAGACACAGACTGGTGTCTGGACCACAGAGACACAGGCTGGTGTCTAGACAACAGAGACACAGGCTGGTGTCTGGAACACAGGGACACAGACTGGTGTCTGGACCACAGCGACACAGACTGGTGTCCAGACCACAGGGACACGGACTGGTGTCTGGACCACAGGGACACAGCCTGGTGTCTAGACCACAGGGACACAGACTGGTGTCTGGAAAACAGTGACACAGACTGGTGTCTAGACCACAGAGACACAGACTGGTTACTGGACCACAGTGACACAGACTGATGTCCGGAGCACAGATACAGAGACTGGTTTCTGGACCACTGTGACACAGAATGGTTTCGGGACCACAGAGACACAGGCTGGTGTCTGGACCACAGAGACACAGACTGGTGTCTGGACCACAGTGACACAGACTGGTGTCTGGACCAGAGAGACACAGACTGGTATGTAGACCACAGAGACACAGACTGGTGTCTAGACCACAGAGACACAGACTGGTGTCTGGACCAAAGAGACACAGACTGGTGTCTGGACCAGAGAGGCACAGACTGGAGTCTATACCACAGAGACACAGACTGGTGTCTGGACCAGAGAGACACAGATTGGTGTCTGGACTACAGAGACACAGGCTGGTGTGTAGACCACAGAGACACAGGCTGGTGTCTGGACCACAGAGACACAGACTGGTGTCTGGAACACAGGGACACAGACTGGTGTCTGGACCACAGGGACACAGACTGGTGTCTGGACCAGAGAGATACAGGCTGGTGTCTGGACCACAGAGACACAGGCTGGTGTCTGGACCACAGAGACACAGACTGGTGTCTAGACCACAGAGACACAGACTGGTGTCTGGACCACAGAGACACAGACTGGTGTCTGGACCACAGGGACACAGACTGGTGTCTGGACCACAGTGACACAGACTGGTATCTAGACCACAGAGACACAGACTTGTGTCTGGAACACAGAGACACAGGCTGGTGTCTAGAACACAGAGACACAGACTGGTGTCTGGATCACAGAGACACAGACTGGTGTCTAGACCACAGAGACACAGACTGGTGTCTGGACCACAGGGACACAGACTGGTGTCTGGACCACAGAGACACAGGCTGGTGTCTGGACCACAGAGACACAGGCTGGAGTCTGGACCACAGAGACACAGACTGGTGTCTGGACCAGAGAGACACAGACTGGTGTCTGGACCACAGATACACAGACTGGTGTCTAGACCACAGAGACACAGACTGGTGTCTGGACCACAGTGACACAGACTGGTGTCTGGACCAGAGAGACACAGGCTGGTGTCTAGAACACAGAGACACAGACTGGTGTCTGGATCACAGAGACACAGACTGGTGTCTACACCACAGAGACACAGACTGGTGTCTGGACCACAGAGACACAGACTGGTGTCTGGACCACAGAGATACAGGCTGGTCTCTGGACCACAGAGACACAGACTGGTGTCTGGACCACAGAGACACAGACTGGTGTCTGGACCACAGTGACACAGACTTGTGTCTGGACCAGAGAGACACAGACTGGTATCTAGACCACAGAGACACAGACTGGTGTCTAGACCACAGAGACACAGACTGGTGTCTGGACCAAAGAGACACAGACTGGTGTCTGGACCAGAGAGGGACAGACTGGTGTCTAGACCACAGCGACACAGACTGGTGTCTGGACCAGAGAGACACAGGCTGGTGTCTGGACCACAGAGACACAGATTGGTGTCTGGACTACAGAGACACAGGCTGGTGTGTAGACCACAGAGACACAGGCTGGTGTCTGGACCACAGAGACACAGACTGGTGTCTGGACCACAGAGACACAGACTGGTGTCTGAACCACAGAGACACAGGCTGGTGTCTAGACAACAGAGACACAGGCTGGTGTCTGGAACACAGGGACACAGACTGGTGTCTGGACCACAGCGACACAGACTGGTGTCCAGACCACAGGGACACAGACTGGTGTCTGGACCACAAGGACACAGCCTGGTGTCTAGACCACAGGGACACAGACTGGTGTCTGGAAAACAGCGACACAGACTGGTGTCTAGACCACAGGGACACAGACTGGTTACTGGACCACAGTGACACAGACTGATGTCCGGAGCACAGAGACAGAGACTGGTTTCTGGACCACAGTGACACAGACTGATGTCCGGAGCACAGAGACAGAGACTGGTTTCTGGACCACTGTGACACAGAATGGTTTCGGGACCACAGAGACACACGCTGGTGTCTGGACCACAGATACACAGACTGGTGTCTGGAACACAGAGAGACAGATTGGTGTCTGGACCACAGGGACACAGACTGGTGTCTGGACCACAGCGACACAGACTGGTGTCCAGACCACAGGGACACGGACTGGTGTCTGGACCACAGGGACACAGCCTGGTGTCTAGACCACAGGGACACAGACTGGTGTCTGGACCACAGCGACACAGACTGGTGTCCAGACCACAGGGACACGGACTGGTGTCTGGACCACAGGGACACAGCCTGGTGTCTAGACCACAGGGACACAGACTGGTGTCTGGAAAACAGTGACACAGACTGGTGTCTAGACCACAGGGACACAGACTGGTTACTGGACCACAGTGACACAGACTGATGTCCGGAGCACAGAGACAGAGACTGGTTTCTGGACCACTGTGACACAGAATGGTTTCGGGACCACAGAGACACAGGCTGGTGTCTGGACCACAGATACACAGACTGGTGTCTGGAACACAGAGACACAGATTGGTGTCTGGACCGCAGGGACACAGACTGGTGTCTGGAGCACAGAGACACAGGCTGGTGTCAGGACCACAGAGACGCAGGCTGGTGTCTGGACCACAGAGACACAGGCTGGTGTCTGGACCACAGTGATACAGACTGGTGTCTGGACCACAGAGACACAGACTGGTGTCTGGACCCCAGAGACACAGACTGGTGTCTAGCACACAGTGCCACAGACTGGTGTCTGGACCACAGGGACACAGACTGGTGTCTGGAGCTCAGGGACACAGGCTGGTGTGTGGACCAGAGACACAGACTGGTGTCTAGACCACAGGGACACAGACTGGTGTCTGGACCACAGGGACACTGATTAGTGTCTGGACCACAGAGACACAGACTGGTGTCTGGACCACAGCGACACAGACTGGTGTCAGGACCACAGAGACACAGGCTGGTGTCTGGACCACAGAGACAGAGGCTGGTGTCTGGACCACAGAGACACAGGCTGGTGTCTGGACCACAGGGACACAGACTGGTGTCTGGACCACAGAGACACAGACTGGTGTCTGGACCAGAGAGACACAGGCTGGAGTCTGGACCACAGAGACACAGGCTGGTGTGTAGACCACAGAGACACAGGCTGGTGTATGGACCACAGGGACACAGACTGGTGTCTGGACCACAGAGACACAGACTGGTGTCTGGAACACAGAGACACAGGCTGGTGTCTGGAACACAGAGACACAGGCAGGTGTCTAGACCACAGAGACACTGACTGGTGTCTGGACCACAGAGACACAGGCTGTTGTCTGGACCACAGAGACACAGACTGGTGTCTAGACCACAGAGACACAGACTGGTGTCTGGACCAGAGAGACACAGACTGGTGTCTAGCCACAGAGACACAGGCTGGTGTCTGGACCACAGAGACACAGAATGGTGTCTGGACCACAGAGACACAGACTGCTGTCTAGACCACAGAGACAGAGACTGGTGTCTGGACCACAGAGACACAGACTGGTGTCTGGACCACAGGGACACAGACTGGTGTCTAGACCACTGAGACACAGACTGGTGTCTGGACCACAGTGACACAGACTGGTGTCTGGACCAGAGAGACACAGGCTGGTGTCTAGAACACAGAGACACAGACTTGTGTCTGGATCACAGAGACACAGACTGGTGTCTAGACCACAGAGACACAGACTGGTGTCTGGACCACAGAGGCACAGACTGGTGTCTGGACCACAGAGACACAGGCTGGTGTCTGGACCACAGAGACACAGGCTGGTGTCTGGACCACAGAGACACAGACTGGTGTCTGGACCACAGAGACACAGACTGGTGTCTGGACCACAGTGACACAGACTGGTGTCTGGACCAGAGAGACACAGACTGGTATCTAGACCACAGAGACACAGACTGGTGTCTAGACCACAGAGACACAGACTGGTGTCTGGACCAAAGAGACACAGACTGGTGTCTGGACCAGAGAGGCACAGACTGGTGTCTAGACCACAGAGACATAGACTGGTGTCTGGACCAGAGAGACACAGATTGGTGTCTGGACTACAGAGACACAGGCTGGTGTGTAGACCACAGAGACACAGGCTGGTGTCTGGACCACAGAGACACAGACTGGTGTCTGGAACACAGGGACACAGACTGGTGTCTGGACCACAGGGACACAGACTGGTGTCTGGACCAGAGAGATACAGGCTGGTGTCTGGACCACAGAGACACAGGCTGGTGTCTGGACCACAGAGACACAGACTGGTGTCTAGACCACAGAGACACAGACTGGTGTCTGGACCACAGAGACACAGACTGGTGTCTGGACCACAGGGACACAGACTGGTGTCTGGACCACAGTGACACAGACTGGTATCTTGACCACAGAGACACAGACTTGTGTCTGGAACACAGAGACACAGGCTGGTGTCTGGAACACAGAGACACAGACTGGTGTCTGGATCACAGAGACACAGACTGGTGTCTAGACCACAGAGACACAGACTGGTGTCTGGACCACAGGGACACAGACTGGTGTCTGGACCAGAGAGACACAGGCTGGTGTCTGGACCACAGAGACACAGGCTGGTGTCTGGACCACAGAGACACAGACTGGTGTCTGGACCAGAGAGACACAGACTGGTGTCTGGACCACAGATACACAGACTGGTGTCTAGACCACAGAGACACAGACTGGTGTCTGGACCACAGTGACACAGACTGGTGTCTGGACCAGAGAGACACAGGCTGGTGTCTAGAACACAGAGACACAGACTGGTGTCTGGATCACAGAGACACAGACTGGTGTCTACACCACAGAGACACAGACTGGTGTCTGGACCACAGAGACACAGACTGGTGTCTGGACCACAGAGATACAGGCTGGTCTCTGGACCACAGAGACACAGACTGGTGTCTGGACCACAGAGACACAGACTGGTGTCTGGACCACAGTGACACAGACTTGTGTCTGGACCAGAGAGACACAGACTGGTATCTAGACCACAGAGACAGAGACTGGTGTCTAGACCACAGAGACACAGACTGGTGTCTGGACCAAAGAGACACAGACTGGTGTCTGGACGAGAGAGGTACAGACTGGTGTCTAGACCACAGCGACACAGACTGGTGTCTGGACCAGAGAGACACAGGCTGGTGTCTGGACCACAGAGACACAGATTGGTGTCTGGACTACAGAGACACAGGCTGGTGTGTAGACCACAGAGACACAGACTGGTGTCTGGACCACATTGACACAGACTGGTGTCTGGACCACAGAGACACAGGCTGGTGTCTAGACAACAGAGACACAGGCTGGTGTCTGGAACACAGGGACACAGACTGGTGTCTGGACCACAGAGACACAGACTGGTGTCTGGACCAGAGAGATACAGGAAGGTGTCTGGACCACAGAGACACAGGCTGGTGTCTGGACCACAGAGACACAGACTGGTGTCTAGACCACAGAGACACAGACTGGTGTCTGGACCACAGAGACACAGACTGGTGTCTGGACCACAGGGACACAGTCTGGTGTCTGGACCACAGTGACATAGACTGGTGTCTAGACCACAGAGACACAGACTGGTGTCTGGAACACAGAGACACAGACTGGTGTCTAGACCAGAGAGACAAAGACTGGTGTCTGGACCATAGAGACACAGACTGGTGTCTGGACCACAGAGACACAGGCTGGTGTCTAGACCAGAGAGACACAGACTGGTGTCTGGACCACAGAGACACAGACTGGTGTCTGGACCACAGGGACACAGACTGGTGTCTAGAACACAGAGACACAGGCTGGTGTCTGAACCACAGTGACAGAGACTGGTGTCTGTACCAGAGAGACACAGACTGGTGTCTGGACCACAGGGACACAGACTGGTGTCTGGACCACAGAGAAACAGGCTGGTGTCTGGACCACAGAGACACAGACTGGTGTTTGGACCACAGAGACACAGACTGGTGTCTAGAACACAGAGACACAGACTGGTGTCTGGACCACAGTGACACAGACTGGTGTCTGGACCAGAGAGACACAGACTGGTGTCTGGACCACAGGGACACAGACTGGTGTCTGGACCACAGAGACACAGATTTGTGTCTGGATCACAGGGATACAGACTGGTGTCTGGACAACAGAGACACAGACTGGTGTCTGGAACACAGGGTCACAGACTGCTGTCTGGATCACAGAGACACAGGCTGGTGTCTGGACCACAGAGACACAGACTGGTGTCTGGACCAGAGAGACACAGACTGGTGTCTGGACCACAGGGACACAGACTGGTGTCTGGACCAGAGAAACACAGACTGGTGTCTGGACCACAGAGACACAGGCTGGTGTCTGGACCACAGAGACACAGACTGGTGTCTGGACCACAGAGACACAGACTGGTGTCTGGACCACAGAGACACAGACTGGTGTCTGGACCACAGGGACACACACTGGTGACTGGACCACAGAGACACAGGCTGGTGTCTGGACCACAGGGACACAGGCTGGTGTCTGGACCACAGACACACAGACTGGTGTCTGGACCACAGGGACACACACTGGTGTCTGGACCACAGAGACAGAGACTGGTGTCTGGACCACAGAGACACAGGCTGGTGTCTGGACCACAGAGACACAGACTGGTGTCTAGACCACAGAGACACTGGCTGGTGTCTAGACCACAGAGACACTGGCTGGTGTCTGGACCACAGAGACACAGACTGGTGTCTGGACCACAGAGACACAGACTGGTTTCTGGACCAGAGAGACACCGACTGGTGTCTGGACCAAAGAGACACAGGCTGGTGTCTGGACCAGAGAGGCACAGACTGGTGTCTGGACCACAGAGACACAGGCTGTTGTCTGGACCAGAGAGACACAGGCTGGTGTCTGGACCACATAGACACAGACTGGTGTCTGGACTACAGAGACACAGGCTGGTGTGTAGACCACAGAGACACAGGCTGGTGTCTGGACCACAGAGACACAGACTGGTGTCTGGACCACAGAGACACAGACTGGTGTCTGGACCACAGAGACACAGGCTGGTGTCTGGACCACAGCGACACAGGCTGGTGTCTGGAACACAGAGACCCAGACTGGTGTCTAGACCACAGAGACACAGGCTGGTGTCTGGACCACAGAGACACAGGCTGGTGTCTGGACCACAGAGACACAGACTGGTGTCTGGACCACAGAGACACAGACTGGTGTCTGGACTACAGAGACACAGGCTGGTGTGTAGACCACAGAGACACAGGCTGGTGTCTGGACCACAGAGACACAGACTGGTGTCTAGACCACAGAGACACAGACTGGTGTCTGGAACACAGAGACACAGACTGGTGTCTAGACCAGAGAGACAAAGACTGGTGTCTGGACCATAGAGACACAGACTGGTGTCTGGACCACAGAGACACAGGCTGGTGTCTAGACCAGAGAGACACAGACTGGTGTCTGGACCACAGAGACACAGACTGGTGTCTGGACCACAGGGACACAGACTGGTGTCTAGAACACAGAGACACAGGCTGGTGTCTGAACCACAGTGACACAGACTGGTGTCTGTACCAGAGAGACACAGACTGGTGTCTGGACCACAGGGACACAGACTGGTGTCTGGACCACAGAGAAACAGGCTGGTGTCTGGACCACAGAGACACAGACTGGTGTCTGGACCACAGAGACACAGACTGGTGTCTAGAACACAGAGACACAGACTGGTGTCTGGACCACAGTGACACAGACTGGTGTCTGGACCAGAGAGACACAGACTGGTGTCTGGACCACAGGGACACAGACTGGTGTCTGGACCACAGAGACACAGATTGGTGTCTGGATCACAGGGATACAGACTGGTGTCTGGACAACAGAGACACAGACTGGTGTCTGGAACACAGGGTCACAGACTGCTGTCTGGATCACAGAGACACAGGCTGGTGCCTGGACCACAGAGACACAGACTGGTGTCTGGACCACCGAGACACAGGCTGGTGTATGGACCACAGAGACACAGGCTGGTGTATGGACCACAGTGACACAGACTGGAGTCTAGACCACAGAGACACAGACTGGTTTCTGGACCAGAGAGACACAGACTGGTGTCTGGACCACAGGGACACAGACTGGTGTCTGGACCAGAGAAACACAGACTGGTGTCTGGACCACAGAGACACAGGCTGGTGTCTGGACCACAGAGACACAGACTGGTGTCTGGACCACAGAGACACAGACTGGTGTCTGGACCACAGAGACACAGACTGGTGTCTGGACCACAGGGACACACACTGGTGACTGGACCACAGAGACACAGACTGGTGTCTGGACCACAGAGACACAGGCTGGTGTCTGGACCACAGGGACACAGGCTGGTGTCTGGACCACAGACACACAGACTGGTGTCTGGACCACAGGGACACACACTGGTGTCTGGACCACAGAGACAGAGACTGGTGTCTGGACCACAGAGACACAGGCTGGTGTCTGGACCACAGAGACACAGACTGGTGTCTAGACCACAGAAACACTGGCTGGTGTCTAGACCACAGAGACACTGGCTGGTGTCTGGACCACAGAGACACAGACTGGTGTCTGGACCACAGAGACACAGACTGGTGTCTGGACCAGAGAGGCACAGACTGGTGTCTGGACCACAGAGACACAGGCTGATGTCTGGACCAGAGAGACACAGGCTGGTGTCTGGACCACATAGACACAGACTGGTGTCTGGACTACAGAGACACAGGCTGGTGTGTAGACCACAGAGACACAGGCTGGTGTCTGGACCACAGAGACACAGACTGGTGTCTGGACTACAGAGACACAGGCTGGTGTGTAGACCACAGAGACACAGGCTGGTGTCTGGACCACAGAGACACAGACTGGTGTCTGGACCACAGAGACACAGGCTGGTGTCTGGACCACAGAGACACAGACTGGTGTCTAGACCACAGAGACACTGGCTGGTGTCTAGACCACAGAGACACTGGCTGGTGTCTGGACCAGAGAGACACCGACTGGTGTCTGGACCAAAGAGACACAGACTGGTGTCTGGACCAGAGAGGCACAGACTGGTGTCTGGACCACAGAGACACAGGCTGATGTCTGGACCAGAGAGACACAGGCTGGTGTCTGGACCACATAGACACAGACTGGTGTCTGGACTACAGAGACACAGGCTGGTGTGTAGACCACAGAGACACAGGCTGGTGTCTGGACCACAGAGACACAGACTGGTGTCTGGACTACAGAGACACAGGCTGGTGTGTAGACCACAGAGACACAGGCTGGTGTCTGGACCACAGAGACACAGACTGGTGTCTGGACCACAGAGACACAGGCTGGTGTCTGGACCACAGTGACACAGGCTGGTGTCTAGACCACAGAGACCCAGACTGGTGTCTAGACCACAGAGACACAGACTGGTGTCTGGACCACAGAGACACAGACTGGTGTCTGGACCACAGAGACACACACTGGTGTCTGGACCACAGAGACACAGGCTGGTGTCTGGACCACAGAGACACAGGCTGGTGTCTGGACCACAGAGACACAGGCTGGTGTCTGGACCACAGAGACACAGACTGGTGTCTTGACCACAGAGACACAGACTGGTGTCTGGACCACAGTGACACAGACTGGTGTCTGGACCAGAGAGACACAGACTGGTATCTAGACCACAGAGACACAGACTGGTGTCTAGACCACAGAGACACAGACTGGTGTCTGGACCAAAGAGACACAGACTGGTGTCTGGACCAGAGAGGCACAGACTGGTGTCTAGACCACAGAGACACAGACTGGTGTCTGGACCAGAGAGACACAGATTGGTGTCTGGACTACAGAGACACAGGCTGGTGTGTAGACCACAGAGACACAGGCTGGTGTCTGGACCACAGAGACACAGACTGGTGTCTGGACCACAGAGACACAGACTGGTGTCTGGACCACAGAGACACAGGCTGGTGTCTAGACCACAGAGACACAGGCTGGTGTCTGGAACACAGGGACACAGACTGGTGTCTGGACCACAGAGACACAGACTGGTGTCTGGACCAGGGAGATACAGGCTGGTGTCTGGACCACAGAGACACAGGCTGGTGTCTGGACCACAGAGACACAGACTGGTGTCTAGACCACAGAGACACAGACTGGTGTCTGGACCACAGAGACACAGACTGGTGACTGGACCACAGGGACACAGACTGGTGTCTGGACCACAGTGACACAGACTGGTGTCTGGACCACAGAGACACAGACTGGTGTCTGGAACACAGAGATACAGACTGGTGTCTGGATCACAGAGACACAGACTTGTGTCTAGACCACAGAGACACAGACTGGTGTCTGGACCACAGAGACACAGACTGGTGTCTGGACCACAGAGACACAGGCTGGTGTCTGGACCACAGAGACACAGGCTGGTGTCTGGACCACAGAGACACAGACTGGTGTCTGGACCAGAGAGACACAGACTGGTGTCTAGACCAGAGAGACACAGGCTGGTGTCTAGACCACAGAGACAGAGACTGGTGTCTGGACCACAGAGACACAGTCTGGTGTGTAGACCACAGAGACACAGGCTGGTGTCTGGACCACAGAGACATAGATTGGTGTCTGGAGCACAGAGACACAGACTGGTGTCTGGACCACAGAGATACAGACTGGTGTCTGGACCACAGAGACACAGACTGGTGTCTGGACCACAGAGACACAGACTGGTGTCTGGACCACAGAGACACAGACTGGTGTCTTGACCACAGAGACACAGACTGGTGTCTGGACCACAGTGACACAGACTGGTGTCTGGACCAGAGAGACACAGACTGGGTATCTAGACCACAGAGACACAGACTGGTGTCTAGACCACAGAGACACAGACTGGTGTCTGGACCAAAGAGACACAGACTGGTGTCTGGACCAGAGAGGCACAGACTGGTGTCTAGACCACAGAGACACAGACTGGTGTCTGGACCAGAGAGACACAGATTGGTGTCTGGACTACAGAGACACAGGCTGGTGTGTAGACCACAGAGACACAGGCTGGTGTCTGGACCACAGAGACACAGGCTGGTGTCTGGACCACAGTGACACAGGCTGGTGTCTAGACCACAGAGACACAGACTGGTGTCTGGACCACAGAGACACAGACTGGTGTCTGGACCACAGGGACACACACTGGTGTCTGGACCACAGAGACACAGGCTGGTGTCTGGACCACAGAGACACAGGCTGGTGTCTGGACCACAGAGACACAGACTGGTGTCTGGACCACAGTGACACAGACTGGTGTCTGGACCAGAGAGACACAGACTGGTATCTAGACCACAGAGACACAGACTGGTGTCTAGACCACAGAGACACAGACTGGTGTCTGGACCAAAGTGACACAGACTGGTGTCTGGACCAGAGACTCACAGACTGGTGTCTAGACCACAGAGACACAGACTGGTGTCTGGACCAGAGAGACACAGATTGGTGTCTGGACTACAGAGACACAGGCTGGTGTGTAGACCACAGAGACACAGGCTGGTGTCTGGACCACAGAGACACAGACTGGTGTCTGGACCACAGAGACACAGACTGGTGTCTGGACCACAGAGACACAGGCTGGAGTCTAGACCACAGAGACACAGGCTGGTGTCTGGAACACAGGGACACAGACTGGTGTCTGGACCACAGAGACACAGACTGGTGTCTGGACCAGAGAGATACAGGCTGGTGTCTGGACCACAGAGACACAGGCTGGTGTCTGGACCACAGAGACACAGACTGGTGTCTAGACCACAGGGACACAGACTGGTGTCTGGACCAGAGAGATACAGGCTGGTGTCTGGACCACAGAGACACAGGCTGGTGTCTGGACCACAGAGACACAGACTGGTGTCTAGACCACAGAGACACAGACTGGTGTCTGGACCACAGAGACACAGACTGGTGTCTGGACCACAGGGACACAGACTGGTGTCTGGACAACAGTGACACAGACTGGTGTCTGGACCACAGAGACACAGACTGGTGTCTGGAACACAGAGACACAGACTGGTGTCTAGAACACAGAGACACAGACTGGTGTCTGGATCACAGAGACACAGACTAGTGTCTAGACTACAGAGACACAGACTGGTGTCTGGACCACAGAGACACAGACTGGTGTCTGGACCACAGAGACACAGGCTGGTGTCTGGACCACAGAGACACAGGCTGGTGTCTGGACCACAGAGACACAGACTGGTGTCTGGACCAGAGAGACACAGACTGGTGTCTAGACCAGAGAGACACAGGCTGGTGTCTAGACCACAGAGACAGAGACTGGTGTCTGGACCACAGTGACACAGTCTGGTGTGTAGACCACAGAGACACAGGCTGGTGTCTGGACCACAGAGACATAGATTGGTGTCTGGAGCACAGAGACACAGACTGGTGTCTGGACCACAGTGATACAGACTGGTGTCTGGACCACAGAGACACAGACTGGTGTCTGGACCACAGAGACACAGGCTGGTGTCTGGACCACAGAGACACAGACTGGTGTCTTGACCACAGAGACACAGACTGGTGTCTGGACCACAGTGACACAGACTGGTGTCTGGACCAGAGAGACACAGACTGGTGTCTGGAACACAGAGACACAGACTGGTGTCTAGAACACAGAGACACAGACTGGTGTCTGGATCACAGAGACACAGACTAGTGTCTAGACTACAGAGACACAGACTGGTGTCTGGACCACAGAGACACAGACTGGTGTCTGGACCACAGAGACACAGGCTGGTGTCTGGACCACAGAGACACAGGCTGGTGTCTGGACCACAGAGATACAGACTGGTGTCTGGACCAGAGAGACACAGACTGGTGTCTAGACCAGAGAGACACAGGCTGGTGTCTAGACCACAGAGACAGAGACTGGTGTCTGGACCACAGTGACACAGTCTGGTGTGTAGACCACAGAGACACAGGCTGGTGTCTGGACCACAGAGACATAGATTGGTGTCTGGAGCACAGAGACACAGACTGGTGTCTGGACCACAGAGATACAGACTGGTGTCTGGACCACAGAGACACAGACTGGTGTCTGGACCACAGAGACACAGGCTGGTGTCTGGACCACAGAGACACAGACTGGTGTCTTGACCACAGAGACACAGACTGGTGTCTGGACCACAGTGACACAGACTGGTGTCTGGACCAGAGAGACACAGACTGGTGTCTAGACCACAGAGACACAGACTGGTGTCTGGACCACAGAGACACAGACTGGTGTCTGGACCACCGAGACACAGGCTGGTGTATGGACCACAGAGACACAGGCTGGTGTATGGACCACAGTGACACAGACTGGAGTCTAGACCACAGAGACACAGACTGGTTTCTGGACCAGAGAGACACAGACTGGTGTCTGGACCACAGGGACACAGACTGGTGTCTGGACCAGAGAAACACAGACTGGTGTCTGGACCACAGAGACACAGGCTGGTGTCTGGACCACAGAGACACAGACTGGTGTCTAGACCACAGAGACACTGGCTGGTGTCTGGACCACAGAGACACTGGCTGGTGTCTGGACCACAGGGACACACACTGGTGACTGGACCACAGAGACACAGACTGGTGTCTGGACCACAGAGACACAGGCTGGTGTCTGGACCACAGGGACAAAGGCTGGTGTCTGGACCACAGACACACAGACTGGTGTCTCGACCACAGGGACACACACTGGTGTCTGGACCACAGAGACAGAGACTGGTGTCTGGACCACAGAGACACAGGCTGGTGTCTGGACCACAGGGACACAGACTGGTGTCTAGACCACAGAGACACTGGCTGGTGTCTGGACCACAGAGACACAGACTGGTGTCTGGACCACAGAGACACAGACTGGTTTCTGGACCAGAGAGACACAGACTGGTGTCTGGACCAAAGAGACACAGACTGGTGTCTGGACCAGAGAGGCACAGACTGGTGTCTAGACCACAGAGACACAGACTGATGTCTGGACCAGAGAGACACAGGCTGGTGTCTGGACCACATAGACACAGACTGGTGTCTGGACTACAGAGACACAGGCTGGTGTGTAGACCACAGAGACACAGGCTGGTGTCTGGACCACAGAGACACAGACTGGTGTCTGGACCACAGAGACACAGACTGGTGTCTGGACCACAGAGACACAGGCTGGTGTCTGGACCACAGCGACACAGGCTGGTGTCTGGACCACAGAGACCCAGACTGGTGTCTAGACCACAGAGACACAGACTAGTGTCTGGACCACAGAGACACAGGCTGGTGTGTAGACCACAGAGACACAGGCTGGTGTCTGGACCACAGAGACACAGACTGGTGTCTGGACTACAGAGACACAGGCTGGTGTGTAGACCACAGAGACACAGGCTGGTGTCTGGACCACAGAGACACAGACTGGTGTCTGGACCACAGAGACACAGACTGGTGTCTGGACCACAGAGACACAGGCTGGTGTATGGACCACAGTGACACAGGCTGTTGTCTAGACCACAGAGACCCAGACTGGTGTCTAGACCACAGAGACACAGACTGGTGTCTGGACCACAGAGACACAGACTGGTGTCTGGACCACAGGGACACACACTGGTGTCTGGACCACAGAGACACAGGCTGGTGTCTGGACCACAGAGACACAGGCTGGTGTCTGGACCACAGAGACACAGACTGGTGTCTGGACCAGAGAGGCACAGACTGGTGTCTAGACCACAGAGACACAGACTGGTGTCTGGACCAGAGAGACACAGATTGGTGTCTGGACTTCAGAGACATAGGCTGGTGTGTAGACCACAGAGACACAGGCTGGTGTCTGGACCACAGAGACACAGACTGGTGTCTGGACCACAGAGACACAGACTGGTGTCTGGACCACAGAGACACAGGCTGGTGTCTAGACCACAGAGACACAGGCTGGTGTCTGGAACACAGGGACACAGACTGGTGTCTGGACCACAGAGACACAGACTGGTGTCTGGACCAGGGAGATACAGGCTGGTGTCTGGACCACAGAGACACAGGCTGGTGTCTGGACCACAGAGACACAGACTGGTGTCTAGACCACAGAGACACAGACTGGTGTCTGGACCACAGAGACACAGACTGGTGTCTGGACCACAGGGACACAGACTGGTGTCTGGACCACAGTGACAGAGACTGGTGTCTGGACCACAGAGACACAGACTGGTGTCTGGAACACAGAGACACAGACTGGTGTCTGGATCACAGAGACACAGACTTGTGTCTAGACCACAGAGACACAGACTGGTGTCTGGACCCCAGAGACACAGACTGGTGTCTGGACCACAGAGACACAGGCTGGTGTCTGGACCAGAGAGACACAGGCTGGTGTCTGGACCACAGAGACACAAACTGGTGTCTGGACCAGAGAGACACAGACTGGTGTCTAGACCAGAGAGACACAGGCTGGTGTCTAGACCACAGAGACAGAGACTGGTGTCTGGACCACAGAGACACAGTCTGGTGTGTAGACCACAGAGACACAGGCTGGTGTCTGGACCACAGAGACATAGATTGGTGTCTGGAGCACAGAGACACAGACTGGTGTCTGGACCACAGAGATACAGACTGGTGTCTGGACCACAGAGACACAGACTGGTGTCTGGACCACAGAGACACAGGCTGGTGTCTGGACCACAGAGACACAGGCTGGTGTCTGGACCACAGAGACACAGACTGGTGTCTGGACCAAAGAGACACAGACTGGTGTCTGGACCAGAGAGGCACAGACTGGTGTCTAGACCACAGAGACACAGACTGGTGTCTGGACCAGAGAGACACAGATTGGTGTCTGGACTACAGAGACACAGGCTGGTGTGTAGACCACAGAGACACAGGCTGGTGTCTGGACCACAGAGACACAGGCTGGTGTCTGGACCACAGAGACACAGACTGGTGTCTGGACCACAGAGACACAGACTGGTGTCTGGACCACAGAGACACAGGCTGGTGTCTGGACCACAGTGACATAGGCTGGTGTCTAGACCACAGAGTCACAGACTGGTGTCTGGACCACAGAGACACAGACTGGTGTCTGGACCACAGGGACACAGGCTGGTGTCTGGACCACAGAGACACAGAATGGTGTCTTGACCACAGAGACACAGACTGGTGTCTGGACCAGAGAGACACAGACTGGTATCTAGACCACAGAGACACAGACTGGTGTCTAGACCACAGAGACACAGACTGGTGTCTGGACCAAAGAGACACAGACTGGTGTCTGGACCAGAGAGTCACAGACTGGTGTCTAGACCACAGAGACACAGACTGGTGTCTGGACCAGAGAGACACAGATTGGTGTCTGGACTACAGAGACACAGGCTGGTGTGTAGACCACAGAGACACAGGCTGGTGTCTGGACCACAGAGACACAAACTGGTGTGTGGACCACAGAGACACAGACTGGTGTCTGGACCACAGAGACACAGGCTGGTGTCTAGACCACAGAGACACAGGCTGGTGTCTGGAACACAGGGACACAGACTGGTGTCTGGACCACAGAGACACAGACTGGTGTCTGGACCACAGTGACACAGACTGGTGTCTGGACCACAGAGACACAGACTGGTGTCTGGAACACAGAGACACAGGCTGGTGTCTAGAACACAGAGACACAGACTGGTGTCTGGATCACAGAGACACAGACTAGTGTCTAGACCACAGAGACACAGACTGGTGTCTGGACCACAGAGACAGAGACTGGTGTCTGGACCACAGAGACACAGGCTGGTGTCTGGACCACAGAGACACAGGCTGGTGTCTGGACCACAGAGACACAGACTGGTGTCTGGACCAGAGAGACACAGACTGGTGTCTAGACCAGAGAGACACAGGCTGGTGTCTAGACCACAGAGACAGAGACTGGTGTCTGGACCACAGTGACACAGTCTGGTGTGTAGACCACAGAGACACCGGCTGGTGTCTGGACCACAGAGACATAGATTGGTGTCTGGAGCACAGAGACACAGACTGGTGTCTGGTCCACAGAGATACAGACTGGTGTCTGGACCACAGAGACACAGACTGGTGTCTGGACCACAGAGACACAGGCTGGTGTCTGGACCACAGAGACACAGACTGGTGTCTTGACCACAGAGACACAGACTGGTGTCTGGACCACAGTGACACAGACTGGTGTCTGGACCAGAGAGACACAGACTGGTGTCTAGACCACAGAGACACAGACTGGTATCTGGACCAAAGAGACACAGACTGGTGTCTGGACCAGAGAGGCACAGACTGGTGTCTAGACCACAGAGACACAGACTGGTGTCTGGATCAGAGAGACACAGATTGGTGTCTGGACTACAGAGACACAGGCTGGTTTGTAGACCACAGAGACACAGGATGGTGTCTGGACCACAGAGACACAGGCTGGTGTCTGGACCACAGAGACACAGACTGGTGTCTGGACCACAGAGACATAGACTGGTGTCTGGACCACAGAGACACAGGCTGGTGTCTGGACCACAGTGACACAGGCAGGTGTGTAGACCACAGAGACCCAGACTGGTGTCTAGACCACAGAGACACAGACTGGTGTCTGGACCACAGAGACACAGACTGGTGTCTGGACCACAGGGACACACACTGGTGTCTGGACCACAGAGACACAGGCTGGTGTCTGGACCACAGAGACACAGGCTGGTGTCTGGACCACAGAGACGCAGACTGGTGTCTTGACCACAGAGACACAGACTGGTGTCTGGACCACAGTGACACAGACTGGTGTCTGGACCAGAGAGACACAGACTGGTATCTAGACCACAGAGACACTGGCTGGTGTCTGGACCAGAGAGACACCGACTGGTGTCTGGACCAAAGAGACACAGACTGGTGTCTGGACCAGAGAGGCACAGACTGGTGTCTGGACCACAGAGACACAGGCTGATGTCTGGACCAGAGAGACACAGGCTGGTGTCTGGACCACATAGACACAGACTGGTGTCTGGACTACAGAGACACAGGCTGGTGTGTAGACCACAGAGACACAGGCTGGTGTCTGGACCACAGAGACACAGACTGGTGTCTGGACTACAGAGACACAGGCTGGTGTGTAGACCACAGAGACACAGGCTGGTGTCTGGACCACAGAG
This sequence comes from Pristiophorus japonicus, assembly GCF_044704955.1. Lineage (NCBI taxonomy): Eukaryota > Metazoa > Chordata > Chondrichthyes > Pristiophoridae > Pristiophorus > Pristiophorus japonicus. The sequence continues at coordinate 4,493,591 of NC_091977.1, forward strand.
ACACAGACTGGTGTCTGGACCACAGAGACACAGGCTGGTGTCTGGACCACAGTGACACAGGCTGGTGTCTAGACCACAGAGACCCAGACTGGTGTCTAGACCACAGAGACACAGACTGGTGTCTGGACCACAGAGACACAGACTGGTGTCTGGACCACAGAGACACACACTGGTGTCTGGACCACAGAGACACAGGCTGGTGTCTGGACCACAGAGACACAGGCTGGTGTCTGGACCACAGAGACACAGGCTGGTGTCTGGACCACAGAGACACAGACTGGTGTCTTGACCACAGAGACACAGACTGGTGTCTGGACCACAGTGACACAGACTGGTGTCTGGACCAGAGAGACACAGACTGGTATCTAGACCACAGAGACACAGACTGGTGTCTAGACCACAGAGACACAGACTGGTGTCTGGACCAAAGAGACACAGACTGGTGTCTGGACCAGAGAGGCACAGACTGGTGTCTAGACCACAGAGACACAGACTGGTGTCTGGACCAGAGAGACACAGATTGGTGTCTGGACTACAGAGACACAGGCTGGTGTGTAGACCACAGAGACACAGGCTGGTGTCTGGACCACAGAGACACAGACTGGTGTCTGGACCACAGAGACACAGACTGGTGTCTGGACCACAGAGACACAGGCTGGTGTCTAGACCACAGAGACACAGGCTGGTGTCTGGAACACAGGGACACAGACTGGTGTCTGGACCACAGAGACACAGACTGGTGTCTGGACCAGGGAGATACAGGCTGGTGTCTGGACCACAGAGACACAGGCTGGTGTCTGGACCACAGAGACACAGACTGGTGTCTAGACCACAGAGACACAGACTGGTGTCTGGACCACAGAGACACAGACTGGTGACTGGACCACAGGGACACAGACTGGTGTCTGGACCACAGTGACACAGACTGGTGTCTGGACCACAGAGACACAGACTGGTGTCTGGAACACAGAGATACAGACTGGTGTCTGGATCACAGAGACACAGACTTGTGTCTAGACCACAGAGACACAGACTGGTGTCTGGACCACAGAGACACAGACTGGTGTCTGGACCACAGAGACACAGGCTGGTGTCTGGACCACAGAGACACAGGCTGGTGTCTGGACCACAGAGACACAGACTGGTGTCTGGACCAGAGAGACACAGACTGGTGTCTAGACCAGAGAGACACAGGCTGGTGTCTAGACCACAGAGACAGAGACTGGTGTCTGGACCACAGAGACACAGTCTGGTGTGTAGACCACAGAGACACAGGCTGGTGTCTGGACCACAGAGACATAGATTGGTGTCTGGAGCACAGAGACACAGACTGGTGTCTGGACCACAGAGATACAGACTGGTGTCTGGACCACAGAGACACAGACTGGTGTCTGGACCACAGAGACACAGACTGGTGTCTGGACCACAGAGACACAGACTGGTGTCTTGACCACAGAGACACAGACTGGTGTCTGGACCACAGTGACACAGACTGGTGTCTGGACCAGAGAGACACAGACTGGGTATCTAGACCACAGAGACACAGACTGGTGTCTAGACCACAGAGACACAGACTGGTGTCTGGACCAAAGAGACACAGACTGGTGTCTGGACCAGAGAGGCACAGACTGGTGTCTAGACCACAGAGACACAGACTGGTGTCTGGACCAGAGAGACACAGATTGGTGTCTGGACTACAGAGACACAGGCTGGTGTGTAGACCACAGAGACACAGGCTGGTGTCTGGACCACAGAGACACAGGCTGGTGTCTGGACCACAGTGACACAGGCTGGTGTCTAGACCACAGAGACACAGACTGGTGTCTGGACCACAGAGACACAGACTGGTGTCTGGACCACAGGGACACACACTGGTGTCTGGACCACAGAGACACAGGCTGGTGTCTGGACCACAGAGACACAGGCTGGTGTCTGGACCACAGAGACACAGACTGGTGTCTGGACCACAGTGACACAGACTGGTGTCTGGACCAGAGAGACACAGACTGGTATCTAGACCACAGAGACACAGACTGGTGTCTAGACCACAGAGACACAGACTGGTGTCTGGACCAAAGTGACACAGACTGGTGTCTGGACCAGAGACTCACAGACTGGTGTCTAGACCACAGAGACACAGACTGGTGTCTGGACCAGAGAGACACAGATTGGTGTCTGGACTACAGAGACACAGGCTGGTGTGTAGACCACAGAGACACAGGCTGGTGTCTGGACCACAGAGACACAGACTGGTGTCTGGACCACAGAGACACAGACTGGTGTCTGGACCACAGAGACACAGGCTGGAGTCTAGACCACAGAGACACAGGCTGGTGTCTGGAACACAGGGACACAGACTGGTGTCTGGACCACAGAGACACAGACTGGTGTCTGGACCAGAGAGATACAGGCTGGTGTCTGGACCACAGAGACACAGGCTGGTGTCTGGACCACAGAGACACAGACTGGTGTCTAGACCACAGGGACACAGACTGGTGTCTGGACCAGAGAGATACAGGCTGGTGTCTGGACCACAGAGACACAGGCTGGTGTCTGGACCACAGAGACACAGACTGGTGTCTAGACCACAGAGACACAGACTGGTGTCTGGACCACAGAGACACAGACTGGTGTCTGGACCACAGGGACACAGACTGGTGTCTGGACAACAGTGACACAGACTGGTGTCTGGACCACAGAGACACAGACTGGTGTCTGGAACACAGAGACACAGACTGGTGTCTAGAACACAGAGACACAGACTGGTGTCTGGATCACAGAGACACAGACTAGTGTCTAGACTACAGAGACACAGACTGGTGTCTGGACCACAGAGACACAGACTGGTGTCTGGACCACAGAGACACAGGCTGGTGTCTGGACCACAGAGACACAGGCTGGTGTCTGGACCACAGAGACACAGACTGGTGTCTGGACCAGAGAGACACAGACTGGTGTCTAGACCAGAGAGACACAGGCTGGTGTCTAGACCACAGAGACAGAGACTGGTGTCTGGACCACAGTGACACAGTCTGGTGTGTAGACCACAGAGACACAGGCTGGTGTCTGGACCACAGAGACATAGATTGGTGTCTGGAGCACAGAGACACAGACTGGTGTCTGGACCACAGTGATACAGACTGGTGTCTGGACCACAGAGACACAGACTGGTGTCTGGACCACAGAGACACAGGCTGGTGTCTGGACCACAGAGACACAGACTGGTGTCTTGACCACAGAGACACAGACTGGTGTCTGGACCACAGTGACACAGACTGGTGTCTGGACCAGAGAGACACAGACTGGTGTCTGGAACACAGAGACACAGACTGGTGTCTAGAACACAGAGACACAGACTGGTGTCTGGATCACAGAGACACAGACTAGTGTCTAGACTACAGAGACACAGACTGGTGTCTGGACCACAGAGACACAGACTGGTGTCTGGACCACAGAGACACAGGCTGGTGTCTGGACCACAGAGACACAGGCTGGTGTCTGGACCACAGAGATACAGACTGGTGTCTGGACCAGAGAGACACAGACTGGTGTCTAGACCAGAGAGACACAGGCTGGTGTCTAGACCACAGAGACAGAGACTGGTGTCTGGACCACAGTGACACAGTCTGGTGTGTAGACCACAGAGACACAGGCTGGTGTCTGGACCACAGAGACATAGATTGGTGTCTGGAGCACAGAGACACAGACTGGTGTCTGGACCACAGAGATACAGACTGGTGTCTGGACCACAGAGACACAGACTGGTGTCTGGACCACAGAGACACAGGCTGGTGTCTGGACCACAGAGACACAGACTGGTGTCTTGACCACAGAGACACAGACTGGTATCTGGACCACAGTGACACAGACTGGTGTCTGGACCAGAGAGACACAGACTGGTGTCTAGACCACAGAGACACAGACTGGTGTCTGGACCACAGAGACACAGACTGGTGTCTGGACCACCGAGACACAGGCTGGTGTATGGACCACAGAGACACAGGCTGGTGTATGGACCACAGTGACACAGACTGGAGTCTAGACCACAGAGACACAGACTGGTTTCTGGACCAGAGAGACACAGACTGGTGTCTGGACCACAGGGACACAGACTGGTGTCTGGACCAGAGAAACACAGACTGGTGTCTGGACCACAGAGACACAGGCTGGTGTCTGGACCACAGAGACACAGACTGGTGTCTAGACCACAGAGACACTGGCTGGTGTCTGGACCACAGAGACACTGGCTGGTGTCTGGACCACAGGGACACACACTGGTGACTGGACCACAGAGACACAGACTGGTGTCTGGACCACAGAGACACAGGCTGGTGTCTGGACCACAGGGACAAAGGCTGGTGTCTGGACCACAGACACACAGACTGGTGTCTCGACCACAGGGACACACACTGGTGTCTGGACCACAGAGACAGAGACTGGTGTCTGGACCACAGAGACACAGGCTGGTGTCTGGACCACAGGGACACAGACTGGTGTCTAGACCACAGAGACACTGGCTGGTGTCTGGACCACAGAGACACAGACTGGTGTCTGGACCACAGAGACACAGACTGGTTTCTGGACCAGAGAGACACAGACTGGTGTCTGGACCAAAGAGACACAGACTGGTGTCTGGACCAGAGAGGCACAGACTGGTGTCTAGACCACAGAGACACAGACTGATGTCTGGACCAGAGAGACACAGGCTGGTGTCTGGACCACATAGACACAGACTGGTGTCTGGACTACAGAGACACAGGCTGGTGTGTAGACCACAGAGACACAGGCTGGTGTCTGGACCACAGAGACACAGACTGGTGTCTGGACCACAGAGACACAGACTGGTGTCTGGACCACAGAGACACAGGCTGGTGTCTGGACCACAGCGACACAGGCTGGTGTCTGGACCACAGAGACCCAGACTGGTGTCTAGACCACAGAGACACAGACTAGTGTCTGGACCACAGAGACACAGGCTGGTGTGTAGACCACAGAGACACAGGCTGGTGTCTGGACCACAGAGACACAGACTGGTGTCTGGACTACAGAGACACAGGCTGGTGTGTAGACCACAGAGACACAGGCTGGTGTCTGGACCACAGAGACACAGACTGGTGTCTGGACCACAGAGACACAGACTGGTGTCTGGACCACAGAGACACAGGCTGGTGTATGGACCACAGTGACACAGGCTGTTGTCTAGACCACAGAGACCCAGACTGGTGTCTAGACCACAGAGACACAGACTGGTGTCTGGACCACAGAGACACAGACTGGTGTCTGGACCACAGGGACACACACTGGTGTCTGGACCACAGAGACACAGGCTGGTGTCTGGACCACAGAGACACAGGCTGGTGTCTGGACCACAGAGACACAGACTGGTGTCTGGACCAGAGAGGCACAGACTGGTGTCTAGACCACAGAGACACAGACTGGTGTCTGGACCAGAGAGACACAGATTGGTGTCTGGACTTCAGAGACATAGGCTGGTGTGTAGACCACAGAGACACAGGCTGGTGTCTGGACCACAGAGACACAGACTGGTGTCTGGACCACAGAGACACAGACTGGTGTCTGGACCACAGAGACACAGGCTGGTGTCTAGACCACAGAGACACAGGCTGGTGTCTGGAACACAGGGACACAGACTGGTGTCTGGACCACAGAGACACAGACTGGTGTCTGGACCAGGGAGATACAGGCTGGTGTCTGGACCACAGAGACACAGGCTGGTGTCTGGACCACAGAGACACAGACTGGTGTCTAGACCACAGAGACACAGACTGGTGTCTGGACCACAGAGACACAGACTGGTGTCTGGACCACAGGGACACAGACTGGTGTCTGGACCACAGTGACAGAGACTGGTGTCTGGACCACAGAGACACAGACTGGTGTCTGGAACACAGAGACACAGACTGGTGTCTGGATCACAGAGACACAGACTTGTGTCTAGACCACAGAGACACAGACTGGTGTCTGGACCCCAGAGACACAGACTGGTGTCTGGACCACAGAGACACAGGCTGGTGTCTGGACCAGAGAGACACAGGCTGGTGTCTGGACCACAGAGACACAAACTGGTGTCTGGACCAGAGAGACACAGACTGGTGTCTAGACCAGAGAGACACAGGCTGGTGTCTAGACCACAGAGACAGAGACTGGTGTCTGGACCACAGAGACACAGTCTGGTGTGTAGACCACAGAGACACAGGCTGGTGTCTGGACCACAGAGACATAGATTGGTGTCTGGAGCACAGAGACACAGACTGGTGTCTGGACCACAGAGATACAGACTGGTGTCTGGACCACAGAGACACAGACTGGTGTCTGGACCACAGAGACACAGGCTGGTGTCTGGACCACAGAGACACAGGCTGGTGTCTGGACCACAGAGACACAGACTGGTGTCTGGACCAAAGAGACACAGACTGGTGTCTGGACCAGAGAGGCACAGACTGGTGTCTAGACCACAGAGACACAGACTGGTGTCTGGACCAGAGAGACACAGATTGGTGTCTGGACTACAGAGACACAGGCTGGTGTGTAGACCACAGAGACACAGGCTGGTGTCTGGACCACAGAGACACAGGCTGGTGTCTGGACCACAGAGACACAGACTGGTGTCTGGACCACAGAGACACAGACTGGTGTCTGGACCACAGAGACACAGGCTGGTGTCTGGACCACAGTGACATAGGCTGGTGTCTAGACCACAGAGTCACAGACTGGTGTCTGGACCACAGAGACACAGACTGGTGTCTGGACCACAGGGACACAGGCTGGTGTCTGGACCACAGAGACACAGAATGGTGTCTTGACCACAGAGACACAGACTGGTGTCTGGACCAGAGAGACACAGACTGGTATCTAGACCACAGAGACACAGACTGGTGTCTAGACCACAGAGACACAGACTGGTGTCTGGACCAAAGAGACACAGACTGGTGTCTGGACCAGAGAGTCACAGACTGGTGTCTAGACCACAGAGACACAGACTGGTGTCTGGACCAGAGAGACACAGATTGGTGTCTGGACTACAGAGACACAGGCTGGTGTGTAGACCACAGAGACACAGGCTGGTGTCTGGACCACAGAGACACAAACTGGTGTGTGGACCACAGAGACACAGACTGGTGTCTGGACCACAGAGACACAGGCTGGTGTCTAGACCACAGAGACACAGGCTGGTGTCTGGAACACAGGGACACAGACTGGTGTCTGGACCACAGAGACACAGACTGGTGTCTGGACCACAGTGACACAGACTGGTGTCTGGACCACAGAGACACAGACTGGTGTCTGGAACACAGAGACACAGGCTGGTGTCTAGAACACAGAGACACAGACTGGTGTCTGGATCACAGAGACACAGACTAGTGTCTAGACCACAGAGACACAGACTGGTGTCTGGACCACAGAGACAGAGACTGGTGTCTGGACCACAGAGACACAGGCTGGTGTCTGGACCACAGAGACACAGGCTGGTGTCTGGACCACAGAGACACAGACTGGTGTCTGGACCAGAGAGACACAGACTGGTGTCTAGACCAGAGAGACACAGGCTGGTGTCTAGACCACAGAGACAGAGACTGGTGTCTGGACCACAGTGACACAGTCTGGTGTGTAGACCACAGAGACACCGGCTGGTGTCTGGACCACAGAGACATAGATTGGTGTCTGGAGCACAGAGACACAGACTGGTGTCTGGTCCACAGAGATACAGACTGGTGTCTGGACCACAGAGACACAGACTGGTGTCTGGACCACAGAGACACAGGCTGGTGTCTGGACCACAGAGACACAGACTGGTGTCTTGACCACAGAGACACAGACTGGTGTCTGGACCACAGTGACACAGACTGGTGTCTGGACCAGAGAGACACAGACTGGTGTCTAGACCACAGAGACACAGACTGGTATCTGGACCAAAGAGACACAGACTGGTGTCTGGACCAGAGAGGCACAGACTGGTGTCTAGACCACAGAGACACAGACTGGTGTCTGGATCAGAGAGACACAGATTGGTGTCTGGACTACAGAGACACAGGCTGGTTTGTAGACCACAGAGACACAGGATGGTGTCTGGACCACAGAGACACAGGCTGGTGTCTGGACCACAGAGACACAGACTGGTGTCTGGACCACAGAGACATAGACTGGTGTCTGGACCACAGAGACACAGGCTGGTGTCTGGACCACAGTGACACAGGCAGGTGTGTAGACCACAGAGACCCAGACTGGTGTCTAGACCACAGAGACACAGACTGGTGTCTGGACCACAGAGACACAGACTGGTGTCTGGACCACAGGGACACACACTGGTGTCTGGACCACAGAGACACAGGCTGGTGTCTGGACCACAGAGACACAGGCTGGTGTCTGGACCACAGAGACGCAGACTGGTGTCTTGACCACAGAGACACAGACTGGTGTCTGGACCACAGTGACACAGACTGGTGTCTGGACCAGAGAGACACAGACTGGTATCTAGACCACAGAGACACAGACTGGTGTCTAGACCACAGAGACACAGACTGGTGTCTGGACCAAAGAGACACAGACTGGTGTCTGGACCAGAGAGTCACAGACTGGTGTCTAGACCACAGAGACACAGACTGGTGTCTGGACCAGAGAGACACAGATTGGTGTCTGGACTACAGAGACACAGGCTGGTGTGTAGACCACAGAGACACAGACTGGTGTCTGGACCACAGAGACACAGACTGGTGTCTGGACCACAGAGACACAGGCTGGTGTCTAGACAACAGAGACACAGGCTGGTGTCTGGAACACAGGGACACAGACTGGTGTCTGGACCACAGAGACACAGACTGGTGTCTGGACCAGAGAGATACAGGAAGGTGTCTGGACCACAGAGACACAGGCTGGTGTCTGGACCACAGAGACACAGACTGGTGTCTAGACCACAGAGACACAGACTGGTGTCTGGACCACAGAGACACAGACTGGTGTCTGGACCACAGGGACACAGACTGGTGTCTGGACCACAGTGACACAGACTGGTGTCTAGACCACAGAGACACAGACTGGTGTCTGGAACACAGAGACACAGACTGGTGTCTAGACCAGAGAGACAAAGACTGGTGTCTGGACCATAGAGACACAGACTGGTGTCTGGACCACAGAGACACAGGCTGGTGTCTAGACCAGAGAGACACAGACTGGTGTCTGGACCACAGAGACACAGACTGGTGTCTGGACCACAGGGACACAGACTGGTGTCTAGAACACAGAGACACAGGCTGGTGTCTGAACCACAGTGACACAGACTGGTGTCTGTACCAGAGAGACACAGACTGGTGTCTGGACCACAGGGACACAGACTGGTGTCTGGACCACAGAGACACAGGCTGGTGTCTGGACCACAGAGACACAGACTGGTGTCTGGACCACAGAGACACAGACTGGTGTCTAGAACACAGAGACACAGACTGGTGTCTGGACCACAGTGACACAGACTGGTGTCTGGACCAGAGAGACACAGACTGGTGTCTGGACCACAGGGACACAGACTGGTGTCTGGACCACAGAGACACAGATTGGTGTCTGGATCACAGGGATACAGACTGGTGTCTGGACAACAGAGACACAGACTGGTGTCTGGAACACAGGGTCACAGACTGCTGTCTGGATCACAGAGACACAGGCTGGTGTCTGGACCACAGAGACACAGACTGGTGTCTGGACCACCGAGACACAGGCTGGTGTATGGACCACAGAGACACAGGCTGGTGTATGGACCACAGTGACACAGACTGGAGTCTAGACCACAGAGACACAGACTGGTTTCTGGACCAGAGAGACACAGACTGGTGTCTGGACCACAGGGACACAGACTGGTGTCTGGACCAGAGAAACACAGACTGGTGTCTGGACCACAGAGACACAGGCTGGTGTCTGGACCACAGAGACACAGACTGGTGTCTGGACCACAGAGACACAGACTGGTGTCTGGACCACAGAGACACAGACTGGTGTCTGGACCACAGGGACACACACTGGTGACTGGACCACAGAGACACAGACTGGTGTCTGGACCACAGAGACACAGGCTGGTGACTGGACCACAGAGACACAGACTGGTGTCTGGACCACAGGGACACAGACTGGTGTCTGGACCACAGTGACACAGACTGGTGTCTAGACCACAGAGACACAGACTGGTGTCTGGAACACAGAGACACAGACTGGTGTCTAGACCAGAGAGACAAAGACTGGTGTCTGGACCATAGAGACACAGACTGGTGTCTAGAACACAGAGACACAGGCTGGTGTCTGAACCACAGTGACACAGACTGGTGTCTGTACCAGAGAGACACAGACTGGTGTCTGGACCACAGGGACACAGACTGGTGTCTGGACCACAGAGACACAGGCTGGTGTCTGGACCACAGAGACACAGACTGGTGTCTGGACCACAGAGACACAGACTGGTGTCTAGAACACAGAGACACAGACTGGTGTCTGGACCACAGTGACACAGACTGGTGTCTGGACCAGAGAGACACAGACTGCTGTCTGGACCACAGGGACACAGACTGGTGTCTGGACCACAGAGACACAGATTGGTGTCTGGATCACAGGGATACAGACTGGTGTCTGGACAACAGAGACACAGACTGGTGTCTGGAACACAGGGTCACAGACTGCTGTCTGGATCACAGAGACACAGGCTGGTGTCTGGACCACAGAGACACAGACTGGTGTCTGGACCACCGAGACACAGGCTGGTGTATGGACCACAGAGACACAGGCTGGTGTATGGACCACAGTGACACAGACTGGAGTCTAGACCACAGAGACACAGACTGGTTTCTGGACCAGAGAGACACAGACTGGTGTCTGGACCAGAGACACACAGACTGGTATCTAGACCACAGAGACACAGACTGGTGTCTAGACCACAGAGACACAGACTGGTGTCTGGACCAAAGAGACACAGACTGGTGTCTGGACCAGAGAGTCACAGACTGGTGTCTAGACCACAGAGACACAGACTGGTGTCTGGACCAGAGAGACACAGATTGGTGTCTGGACTACAGAGACACAGGCTGGTGTGTAGACCACAGAGACACAGGCTGGTGTCTGGACCACAGAGACACAGACTGGTGTGTGGACCACAGAGACACAGACTGGTGTCTGGACCACAGAGACACAGGCTGGTGTCTAGACCACAGAGACACAGGCTGGTGTCTGGAACACAGGGACACAGACTGGTGTCTGGACCACAGAGACACAGACTGGTGTCTGGACCACAGTGACACAGACTGGTGTCTGGACCACAGAGACACAGACTGGTGTCTGGAACACAGAGACACAGGCTGGTGTCTAGAACACAGAGACACAGACTGGTGTCTGGATCACAGAGACACAGACTAGTGTCTAGACCACAGAGACACAGACTGGTGTCTGGACCACAGAGACAGAGACTGGTGTCTGGACCACAGAGACACAGGCTGGTGTCTGGACCACAGAGACACAGGCTGGTGTCTGGACCACAGAGACACAGACTGGTGTCTGGACCAGAGAGACACAGACTGGTGTCTAGACCAGAGAGACACAGGCTGGTGTCTAGACCACAGAGACAGAGACTGGTGTCTGGACCACAGAGATACAGACTGGTGTCTGGACCACAGAGACACAGACTGGTGTCTGGACCACAGAGACACAGGCTGGTGTCTGGACCACAGAGACACAGACTGGTGTCTTGACCACAGAGACACAGACTGGTGTCTGGACCACAGTGACACAGACTGGTGTCTGGACCAGAGAGACACAGACTGGTGTCTAGACCACAGAGACACAGACTGGTGTCTGGACCAAAGAGACACAGACTGGTGTCTGGACCAGAGAGGCACAGACTGGTGTCTAGACCACAGAGACACAGACTGGTGTCTGGATCAGAGAGACACAGATTGGTGTCTGGACTACAGAGACACAGGCTGGTGTGTAGACCACAGAGACACAGGATGGTGTCTGGACCACAGAGACACAGGCTGGTGTCTGGACCACAGAGACACAGACTGGTGTCTGGACCACAGAGACATAGACTGGTGTCTGGACCACAGAGACACAGGCTGGTGTCTGGACCACAGTGACACAGGCAGGTGTGTAGACCACAGAGACCCAGACTGGTGTCTAGACCACAGAGACACAGACTGGTGTCTGGACCACAGAGACACAGACTGGTGTCTGGACCACAGGGACACACACTGGTGTCTGGACCACAGAGACACAGGCTGGTGTCTGGACCACAGAGACACAGGCTGGTGTCTGGACCACAGAGACGCAGACTGGTGTCTTGACCACAGAGACACAGACAGGTGTCTGGACCACAGTGACACAGACTGGTGTCTGGACCAGAGAGACACAGACTGGTATCTAGACCACAGAGACACAGACTGGTGTCTAGACCACAGAGACACAGACTGGTGTCTGGACCAAAGAGACACAGACTGGTGTCTGGACCAGAGAGTCACAGACTGGTGTCTAGACCACAGAGACACAGACTGGTGTCTGGACCAGAGAGACACAGATTGGTGTCTGGACTACAGAGACACAGGCTGGTGTGTAGACCACATAGACACAGACTGGTGTCTGGATCACAGAGACATAGACTGGTGTCTGGACCACAGAGACACAGGCTGGTGTCTAGACAACAGAGACACAGGCTGGTGTCTGGAACACAGGGACACAGACTGGTGTCTGGACCACAGAGACACAGACTGGTGTCTGGACCAGAGAGATACAGGAAGGTGTCTGGACCACAGAGACACAGGCTGGTGTCTGGACCACAGAGACACAGACTGGTGTCTAGACCACAGAGACACAGACTGGTGTCTGGACCACAGAGACACAGACTGGTGTCTGGACCACAGGGACACAGACTGGTGTCTGGACCACAGTGACACAGACTGGTGTCTAGACCACAGAGACACAGACTGGTGTCTGGAACACAGAGACACAGACTGGTGTCTAGACCAGAGAGACAAAGACTGGTGTCTGGACCATAGAGACACAGACTGGTGTCTGGACCACAGAGACACAGGCTGGTGTCTAGACCAGAGAGACACAGACTGGTGTCTGGACCACAGAGACACAGACTGGTGTCTGGACCACAGGGACACAGACTGGTGTCTAGAACACAGAGACACAGGCTGGTGTCTGAACCACAGTGACGCAGACTGGTGTCTGTACCAGAGAGACACAGACTGGTGTCTGGACCACAGGGACACAGACTGGTGTCTGGACCACAGAGACACAGGCTGGTGTCTGGACCACAGAGACACAGACTGGTGTCTGGACCACAGAGACACAGACTGGTGTCTAGAACACAGAGACACAGACTGGTGTCTGGACCACAGTGACACAGACTGGTGTCTGGACCAGAGAGACACAGACTGGTGTCTGGACCACAGGGACACAGACTGGTGTCTGGACCACAGAGACACAGATTGGTGTCTGGATCACAGGGATACAGACTGGTGTCTGGACAACAGAGACACAGACTGGTGTCTGGAACACAGGGTCACAGACTGCTGTCTGGATCACAGAGACACAGGCTGGTGTCTGGACCACAGAGACACAGACTGGTGTCTGGACCACAGAGACACAGACTGGTGTCTGGACCACAGAGACACAGACTGGTGTCTGGACCACAGGGACACAGACTGGTGTCTGGACCACAGTGACACAGACTGGTGTCTAGACCACAGAGACACAGACTGGTGTCTGGAACACAGAGACACAGACTGGTGTCTAGACCAGAGAGACAAAGACTGGTGTCTGGACCATAGAGACACAGACTGGTGTCTGGACCACAGAGACACAGGCTGGTGTCTAGACCAGAGAGACACAGACTGGTGTCTGGACCAGAGAAACACAGACTGGTGTCTGGACCACAGAGACACAGGCTGGTGTCTGGACCACAGAGACACAGACTGGTGTCTGGACCACAGAGACACAGACTGGTGTCTGGACCACAGAGACACAGACTGGTGTCTGGACCACAGGGACACACACTGGTGACTGGACCACAGAGACACAGACTGGTGTCTGGACCACAGAGACACAGGCTGGTGACTGGACCACAGAGACACAGACTGGTGTCTGGACCACAGGGACACAGACTGGTGTCTGGACCACAGTGACACAGACTGGTGTCTAGACCACAGAGACACAGACTGGTGTCTGGAACACAGAGACACAGACTGGTGTCTAGACCAGAGAGACAAAGACTGGTGTCTGGACCATAGAGACACAGACTGGTGTCTGGACCACAGAGACACAGGCTGGTGTCTAGACCAGAGAGACACAGACTGGTGTCTGGACCACAGAGACACAGACTGGTGTCTGGACCACAGGGACACAGACTGGTGTCTAGAACACAGAGACACAGGCTGGTGTCTGAACCACAGTGACACAGACTGGTGTCTGTACCAGAGAGACACAGACTGGTGTCTGGACCACAGGGACACAGACTGGTGTCTGGACCACAGAGACACAGGCTGGTGTCTGGACCACAGAGACACAGACTGGTGTCTGGACCACAGAGACACAGACTGGTGTCTAGAACACAGAGACACAGAGTGGTGTCTGGACCACAGTGACACAGACTGGTGTCTGGACCAGAGAGACACAGACTGGTGTCTGGACCACAGGGACACAGACTGGTGTCTGGACCACAGAGACACAGATTGGTGTCTGGATCACAGGGATACAGACTGGTGTCTGGACAACAGAGACACAGACTGGTGTCTGGAACACAGGGTCACAGACTGCTGTCTGGATCACAGAGACACAGGCTGGTGTCTGGACCACAGAGACACAGACTGGTGTCTGGACCACCGAGACACAGGCTGGTGTATGGACCACAGAGACACAGGCTGGTGTATGGACCACAGTGACACAGACTGGAGTCTAGACCACAGAGACACAGACTGGTTTCTGGACCAGAGAGACACAGACTGGTGTCTGGACCACAGAGACACAGACTGGTGTCTGGACCACAGGGACACAGGCTGGTGTCTGGACCACAGAGACACAGAATGGTGTCTTGACCACAGAGACACAGACTGGTGTCTGGACCAGAGAGACACAGACTGGTATCTAGACCACAGAGACACAGACTGGTGTCTAGACCACAGAGACACAGACTGGTGTCCGGACCAAAGAGACACAGACTGGTGTCTGGACCAGAGAGTCACAGACTGGTGTCTAGACCACAGAGACACAGACTGGTGTCTGGACCAGAGAGACACAGATTGGTGTCTGGACTACAGAGACACAGGCTGGTGTGTAGACCACAGAGACACAGGCTGGTGTCTGGACCACAGAGACACAAACTGGTGTGTGGACCACAGAGACACAGACTGGTGTCTGGACCACAGAGACACAGGCTGGTGTCTAGACCACAGAGACACAGGCTGGTGTCTGGAACACAGGGACACAGACTGGTGTCTGGACCACAGAGACACAGACTGGTGTCTGGACCACAGTGACACAGACTGGTGTCTGGACCACAGAGACACAGACTGGTGTCTGGAACACAGAGACACAGGCTGGTGTGTAGAACACAGAGACACAGACTGGTGTCTGGATCACAGAGACACAGACTAGTGTCTAGACCACAGAGACACAGACTGGTGTCCGGACCACAGAGACATAGATTGGTGTCTGGAGCACAGAGACACAGACTGGTGTCTGGACCACAGTGACACAGACTGGTGTCTGGACCACAGAGACACAGACTGGTGTCTAGACCAGAGAGACACAGGCTGGTGTCTAGACCACAGAGACAGAGACTGGTGTCTGGACCACAGTGACACAGTCTGGTGTGTAGACCACAGAGACACAGGCTGGTGTCTGGACCACAGAGACATAGATTGGTGTCTGGAGCACAGAGACACAGACTGGTGTCTGGACCACAGAGATACAGACTGGTGTCTGGACCACAGAGACACAGACTGGTGTCTGGACCACAGAGACACAGGCTGGTGTCTGGACCACAGAGACACAGACTGGTGTCTTGACCACAGAGACACAGACTGGTGTCTGGACCACAGTGACACAGACTGGTGTCTGGACCAGAGAGACACAGACTGGTGTCTAGACCACAGAGACACAGACTGGTGTCTGGACCACAGAGACACAGACTGGTGTCTGGACCACCGAGACACAGGCTGGTGTATGGACCACAGAGACACAGGCTGGTGTATGGACCACAGTGACACAGACTGGAGTCTAGACCACAGAGACACAGACTGGTTTCTGGACCAGAGAGACACAGACTGGTGTCTGGACCACAGGGACACAGACTGGTGTCTGGACCAGAGAAACACAGACTGGTGTCTGGACCACAGAGACACAGGCTGGTGTCTGGACCACAGAGACACAGACTGGTGTCTAGACCACAGAGACACTGGCTGGTGTCTGGACCACAGAGACACTGGCTGGTGTCTGGACCACAGGGACACACACTGGTGACTGGACCACAGAGACACAGACTGGTGTCTGGACCACAGAGACACAGGCTGGTGTCTGGACCACAGGGACAAAGGCTGGTGTCTGGACCACAGACACACAGACTGGTGTCTCGACCACAGGGACACACACTGGTGTCTGGACCACAGAGACAGAGACTGGTGTCTGGACCACAGAGACACAGGCTGGTGTCTGGACCACAGGGACACAGACTGGTGTCTAGACCACAGAGACACTGGCTGGTGTCTGGACCACAGAGACACAGACTGGTGTCTGGACCACAGAGACACAGACTGGTTTCTGGACCAGAGAGACACAGACTGGTGTCTGGACCAAAGAGACACAGACTGGTGTCTGGACCAGAGAGGCACAGACTGGTGTCTAGACCACAGAGACACAGACTGATGTCTGGACCAGAGAGACACAGGCTGGTGTCTGGACCACATAGACACAGACTGGTGTCTGGACTACAGAGACACAGGCTGGTGTGTAGACCACAGAGACACAGGCTGGTGTCTGGACCACAGAGACACAGACTGGTGTCTGGACCACAGAGACACAGACTGGTGTCTGGACCACAGAGACACAGGCTGGTGTCTGGACCACAGCGACACAGGCTGGTGTCTGGACCACAGAGACCCAGACTGGTGTCTAGACCACAGAGACACAGACTAGTGTCTGGACCACAGAGACACAGGCTGGTGTGTAGACCACAGAGACACAGGCTGGTGTCTGGACCACAGAGACACAGACTGGTGTCTGGACTACAGAGACACAGGCTGGTGTGTAGACCACAGAGACACAGGCTGGTGTCTGGACCACAGAGACACAGACTGGTGTCTGGACCACAGAGACACAGACTGGTGTCTGGACCACAGAGACACAGGCTGGTGTATGGACCACAGTGACACAGGCTGGTGTCTAGACCACAGAGACCCAGACTGGTGTCTAGACCACAGAGACACAGACTGGTGTCTGGACCACAGAGACACAGACTGGTGTCTGGACCACAGGGACACACACTGGTGTCTGGACCACAGAGACACAGGCTGGTGTCTGGACCACAGAGACACAGGCTGGTGTCTGGACCACAGAGACACAGACTGGTGTCTGGACCAGAGAGGCACAGACTGGTGTCTAGACCACAGAGACACAGACTGGTGTCTGGACCAGAGAGACACAGATTGGTGTCTGGACTTCAGAGACATAGGCTGGTGTGTAGACCACAGAGACACAGGCTGGTGTCTGGACCACAGAGACACAGACTGGTGTCTGGACCACAGAGACACAGACTGGTGTCTGGACCACAGAGACACAGGCTGGTGTCTAGACCACAGAGACACAGGCTGGTGTCTGGAACACAGGGACACAGACTGGTGTCTGGACCACAGAGACACAGACTGGTGTCTGGACCAGGGAGATACAGGCTGGTGTCTGGACCACAGAGACACAGGCTGGTGTCTGGACCACAGAGACACAGACTGGTGTCTAGACCACAGAGACACAGACTGGTGTCTGGACCACAGAGACACAGACTGGTGTCTGGACCACAGGGACACAGACTGGTGTCTGGACCACAGTGACAGAGACTGGTGTCTGGACCACAGAGACACAGACTGGTGTCTGGAACACAGAGACACAGACTGGTGTCTGGATCACAGAGACACAGACTTGTGTCTAGACCACAGAGACACAGACTGGTGTCTGGACCCCAGAGACACAGACTGGTGTCTGGACCACAGAGACACAGGCTGGTGTCTGGACCAGAGAGACACAGGCTGGTGTCTGGACCACAGAGACACAAACTGGTGTCTGGACCAGAGAGACACAGACTGGTGTCTAGACCAGAGAGACACAGGCTGGTGTCTAGACCACAGAGACAGAGACTGGTGTCTGGACCACAGAGACACAGTCTGGTGTGTAGACCACAGAGACACAGGCTGGTGTCTGGACCACAGAGACATAGATTGGTGTCTGGAGCACAGAGACACAGACTGGTGTCTGGACCACAGAGATACAGACTGGTGTCTGGACCACAGAGACACAGACTGGTGTCTGGACCACAGAGACACAGGCTGGTGTCTGGACCACAGAGACACAGGCTGGTGTCTGGACCACAGAGACACAGACTGGTGTCTGGACCAAAGAGACACAGACTGGTGTCTGGACCAGAGAGGCACAGACTGGTGTCTAGACCACAGAGACACAGACTGGTGTCTGGACCAGAGAGACACAGATTGGTGTCTGGACTACAGAGACACAGGCTGGTGTGTAGACCACAGAGACACAGGCTGGTGTCTGGACCACAGAGACACAGGCTGGTGTCTGGACCACAGAGACACAGACTGGTGTCTGGACCACAGAGACACAGACTGGTGTCTGGACCACAGAGACACAGGCTGGTGTCTGGACCACAGTGACATAGGCTGGTGTCTAGACCACAGAGTCACAGACTGGTGTCTGGACCACAGAGACACAGACTGGTGTCTGGACCACAGGGACACAGGCTGGTGTCTGGACCACAGAGACACAGAATGGTGTCTTGACCACAGAGACACAGACTGGTGTCTGGACCAGAGAGACACAGACTGGTATCTAGACCACAGAGACACAGACTGGTGTCTAGACCACAGAGACACAGACTGGTGTCTGGACCAAAGAGTCACAGACTGGTGTCTAGACCACAGAGACACAGACTGGTGTCTGGACCAGAGAGACACAGATTGGTGTCTGGACTACAGAGACACAGGCTGGTGTGTAGACCACAGAGACACAGGCTGGTGTCTGGACCACAGAGACACAAACTGGTGTGTGGACCACAGAGACACAGACTGGTGTCTGGACCACAGAGACACAGGCTGGTGTCTAGACCACAGAGACACAGGCTGGTGTCTGGAACACAGGGACACAGACTGGTGTCTGGACCACAGAGACACAGACTGGTGTCTGGACCACAGTGACACAGACTGGTGTCTGGACCACAGAGACACAGACTGGTGTCTGGAACACAGAGACACAGGCTGGTGTCTAGAACACAGAGACACAGACTGGTGTCTGGATCACAGAGACACAGACTAGTGTCTAGACCACAGAGACACAGACTGGTGTCTGGACCACAGAGACAGAGACTGGTGTCTGGACCACAGAGACACAGGCTGGTGTCTGGACCACAGAGACACAGGCTGGTGTCTGGACCACAGAGACACAGACTGGTGTCTGGACCAGAGAGACACAGACTGGTGTCTAGACCAGAGAGACACAGGCTGGTGTCTAGACCACAGAGACAGAGACTGGTGTCTGGACCACAGTGACACAGTCTGGTGTGTAGACCACAGAGACACCGGCTGGTGTCTGGACCACAGAGACATAGATTGGTGTCTGGAGCACAGAGACACAGACTGGTGTCTGGTCCACAGAGATACAGACTGGTGTCTGGACCACAGAGACACAGACTGGTGTCTGGACCACAGAGACACAGGCTGGTGTCTGGACCACAGAGACACAGACTGGTGTCTTGACCACAGAGACACAGACTGGTGTCTGGACCACAGTGACACAGACTGGTGTCTGGACCAGAGAGACACAGACTGGTGTCTAGACCACAGAGACACAGACTGGTATCTGGACCAAAGAGACACAGACTGGTGTCTGGACCAGAGAGGCACAGACTGGTGTCTAGACCACAGAGACACAGACTGGTGTCTGGATCAGAGAGACACAGATTGGTGTCTGGACTACAGAGACACAGGCTGGTTTGTAGACCACAGAGACACAGGATGGTGTCTGGACCACAGAGACACAGGCTGGTGTCTGGACCACAGAGACACAGACTGGTGTCTGGACCACAGAGACATAGACTGGTGTCTGGACCACAGAGACACAGGCTGGTGTCTGGACCACAGTGACACAGGCAGGTGTGTAGACCACAGAGACCCAGACTGGTGTCTAGACCACAGAGACACAGACTGGTGTCTGGACCACAGAGACACAGACTGGTGTCTGGACCACAGGGACACACACTGGTGTCTGGACCACAGAGACACAGGCTGGTGTCTGGACCACAGAGACACAGGCTGGTGTCTGGACCACAGAGACGCAGACTGGTGTCTTGACCACAGAGACACAGACTGGTGTCTGGACCACAGTGACACAGACTGGTGTCTGGACCAGAGAGACACAGACTGGTATCTAGACCACAGAGACACAGACTGGTGTCTAGACCACAGAGACACAGACTGGTGTCTGGACCAAAGAGACACAGACTGGTGTCTGGACCAGAGAGTCACAGACTGGTGTCTAGACCACAGAGACACAGACTGGTGTCTGGACCAGAGAGACACAGATTGGTGTCTGGACTACAGAGACACAGGCTGGTGTGTAGACCACAGAGACACAGACTGGTGTCTGGACCACAGAGACACAGACTGGTGTCTGGACCACAGAGACACAGGCTGGTGTCTAGACAACAGAGACACAGGCTGGTGTCTGGAACACAGGGACACAGACTGGTGTCTGGACCACAGAGACACAGACTGGTGTCTGGACCAGAGAGATACAGGAAGGTGTCTGGACCACAGAGACACAGGCTGGTGTCTGGACCACAGAGACACAGACTGGTGTCTAGACCACAGAGACACAGACTGGTGTCTGGACCACAGAGACACAGACTGGTGTCTGGACCACAGGGACACAGACTGGTGTCTGGACCACAGTGACACAGACTGGTGTCTAGACCACAGAGACACAGACTGGTGTCTGGAACACAGAGACACAGACTGGTGTCTAGACCAGAGAGACAAAGACTGGTGTCTGGACCATAGAGACACAGACTGGTGTCTGGACCACAGAGACACAGGCTGGTGTCTAGACCAGAGAGACACAGACTGGTGTCTGGACCACAGAGACACAGACTGGTGTCTGGACCACAGGGACACAGACTGGTGTCTAGAACACAGAGACACAGGCTGGTGTCTGAACCACAGTGACACAGACTGGTGTCTGTACCAGAGAGACACAGACTGGTGTCTGGACCACAGGGACACAGACTGGTGTCTGGACCACAGAGACACAGGCTGGTGTCTGGACCACAGAGACACAGACTGGTGTCTGGACCACAGAGACACAGACTGGTGTCTAGAACACAGAGACACAGACTGGTGTCTGGACCACAGTGACACAGACTGGTGTCTGGACCAGAGAGACACAGACTGGTGTCTGGACCACAGGGACACAGACTGGTGTCTGGACCACAGAGACACAGATTGGTGTCTGGATCACAGGGATACAGACTGGTGTCTGGACAACAGAGACACAGACTGGTGTCTGGAACACAGGGTCACAGACTGCTGTCTGGATCACAGAGACACAGGCTGGTGTCTGGACCACAGAGACACAGACTGGTGTCTGGACCACCGAGACACAGGCTGGTGTATGGACCACAGAGACACAGGCTGGTGTATGGACCACAGTGACACAGACTGGAGTCTAGACCACAGAGACACAGACTGGTTTCTGGACCAGAGAGACACAGACTGGTGTCTGGACCACAGGGACACAGACTGGTGTCTGGACCAGAGAAACACAGACTGGTGTCTGGACCACAGAGACACAGGCTGGTGTCTGGACCACAGAGACACAGACTGGTGTCTGGACCACAGAGACACAGACTGGTGTCTGGACCACAGAGACACAGACTGGTGTCTGGACCACAGGGACACACACTGGTGACTGGACCACAGAGACACAGACTGGTGTCTGGACCACAGAGACACAGGCTGGTGACTGGACCACAGAGACACAGACTGGTGTCTGGACCACAGGGACACAGACTGGTGTCTGGACCACAGTGACACAGACTGGTGTCTAGACCACAGAGACACAGACTGGTGTCTGGAACACAGAGACACAGACTGGTGTCTAGACCAGAGAGACAAAGACTGGTGTCTGGACCATAGAGACACAGACTGGTGTCTAGAACACAGAGACACAGGCTGGTGTCTGAACCACAGTGACACAGACTGGTGTCTGTACCAGAGAGACACAGACTGGTGTCTGGACCACAGGGACACAGACTGGTGTCTGGACCACAGAGACACAGGCTGGTGTCTGGACCACAGAGACACAGACTGGTGTCTGGACCACAGAGACACAGACTGGTGTCTAGAACACAGAGACACAGACTGGTGTCTGGACCACAGTGACACAGACTGGTGTCTGGACCAGAGAGACACAGACTGCTGTCTGGACCACAGGGACACAGACTGGTGTCTGGACCACAGAGACACAGATTGGTGTCTGGATCACAGGGATACAGACTGGTGTCTGGACAACAGAGACACAGACTGGTGTCTGGAACACAGGGTCACAGACTGCTGTCTGGATCACAGAGACACAGGCTGGTGTCTGGACCACAGAGACACAGACTGGTGTCTGGACCACCGAGACACAGGCTGGTGTATGGACCACAGAGACACAGGCTGGTGTATGGACCACAGTGACACAGACTGGAGTCTAGACCACAGAGACACAGACTGGTTTCTGGACCAGAGAGACACAGACTGGTGTCTGGACCAGAGACACACAGACTGGTATCTAGACCACAGAGACACAGACTGGTGTCTAGACCACAGAGACACAGACTGGTGTCTGGACCAAAGAGACACAGACTGGTGTCTGGACCAGAGAGTCACAGACTGGTGTCTAGACCACAGAGACACAGACTGGTGTCTGGACCAGAGAGACACAGATTGGTGTCTGGACTACAGAGACACAGGCTGGTGTGTAGACCACAGAGACACAGGCTGGTGTCTGGACCACAGAGACACAGACTGGTGTGTGGACCACAGAGACACAGACTGGTGTCTGGACCACAGAGACACAGGCTGGTGTCTAGACCACAGAGACACAGGCTGGTGTCTGGAACACAGGGACACAGACTGGTGTCTGGACCACAGAGACACAGACTGGTGTCTGGACCACAGTGACACAGACTGGTGTCTGGACCACAGAGACACAGACTGGTGTCTGGAACACAGAGACACAGGCTGGTGTCTAGAACACAGAGACACAGACTGGTGTCTGGATCACAGAGACACAGACTAGTGTCTAGACCACAGAGACACAGACTGGTGTCTGGACCACAGAGACAGAGACTGGTGTCTGGACCACAGAGACACAGGCTGGTGTCTGGACCACAGAGACACAGGCTGGTGTCTGGACCACAGAGACACAGACTGGTGTCTGGACCAGAGAGACACAGACTGGTGTCTAGACCAGAGAGACACAGGCTGGTGTCTAGACCACAGAGACAGAGACTGGTGTCTGGACCACAGAGATACAGACTGGTGTCTGGACCACAGAGACACAGACTGGTGTCTGGACCACAGAGACACAGGCTGGTGTCTGGACCACAGAGACACAGACTGGTGTCTTGACCACAGAGACACAGACTGGTGTCTGGACCACAGTGACACAGACTGGTGTCTGGACCAGAGAGACACAGACTGGTGTCTAGACCACAGAGACACAGACTGGTGTCTGGACCAAAGAGACACAGACTGGTG
The DNA here is from genome assembly GCF_044704955.1 of Pristiophorus japonicus. Taxonomy (NCBI): domain Eukaryota; kingdom Metazoa; phylum Chordata; class Chondrichthyes; family Pristiophoridae; genus Pristiophorus; species Pristiophorus japonicus. The sequence continues at coordinate 4,517,662 of NC_091977.1, forward strand.
TCTGGACCAGAGAGGCACAGACTGGTGTCTAGACCACAGAGACACAGACTGGTGTCTGGATCAGAGAGACACAGATTGGTGTCTGGACTACAGAGACACAGGCTGGTGTGTAGACCACAGAGACACAGGATGGTGTCTGGACCACAGAGACACAGGCTGGTGTCTGGACCACAGAGACACAGACTGGTGTCTGGACCACAGAGACATAGACTGGTGTCTGGACCACAGAGACACAGGCTGGTGTCTGGACCACAGTGACACAGGCAGGTGTGTAGACCACAGAGACCCAGACTGGTGTCTAGACCACAGAGACACAGACTGGTGTCTGGACCACAGAGACACAGACTGGTGTCTGGACCACAGGGACACACACTGGTGTCTGGACCACAGAGACACAGGCTGGTGTCTGGACCACAGAGACACAGGCTGGTGTCTGGACCACAGAGACGCAGACTGGTGTCTTGACCACAGAGACACAGACTGGTGTCTGGACCACAGTGACACAGACTGGTGTCTGGACCAGAGAGACACAGACTGGTATCTAGACCACAGAGACACAGACTGGTGTCTAGACCACAGAGACACAGACTGGTGTCTGGACCAAAGAGACACAGACTGGTGTCTGGACCAGAGAGTCACAGACTGGTGTCTAGACCACAGAGACACAGACTGGTGTCTGGACCAGAGAGACACAGATTGGTGTCTGGACTACAGAGACACAGGCTGGTGTGTAGACCACATAGACACAGACTGGTGTCTGGATCACAGAGACATAGACTGGTGTCTGGACCACAGAGACACAGGCTGGTGTCTAGACAACAGAGACACAGGCTGGTGTCTGGAACACAGGGACACAGACTGGTGTCTGGACCACAGAGACACAGACTGGTGTCTGGACCAGAGAGATACAGGAAGGTGTCTGGACCACAGAGACACAGGCTGGTGTCTGGACCACAGAGACACAGACTGGTGTCTAGACCACAGAGACACAGACTGGTGTCTGGACCACAGAGACACAGACTGGTGTCTGGACCACAGGGACACAGACTGGTGTCTGGACCACAGTGACACAGACTGGTGTCTAGACCACAGAGACACAGACTGGTGTCTGGAACACAGAGACACAGACTGGTGTCTAGACCAGAGAGACAAAGACTGGTGTCTGGACCATAGAGACACAGACTGGTGTCTGGACCACAGAGACACAGGCTGGTGTCTAGACCAGAGAGACACAGACTGGTGTCTGGACCACAGAGACACAGACTGGTGTCTGGACCACAGGGACACAGACTGGTGTCTAGAACACAGAGACACAGGCTGGTGTCTGAACCACAGTGACGCAGACTGGTGTCTGTACCAGAGAGACACAGACTGGTGTCTGGACCACAGGGACACAGACTGGTGTCTGGACCACAGAGACACAGGCTGGTGTCTGGACCACAGAGACACAGACTGGTGTCTGGACCACAGAGACACAGACTGGTGTCTAGAACACAGAGACACAGACTGGTGTCTGGACCACAGTGACACAGACTGGTGTCTGGACCAGAGAGACACAGACTGGTGTCTGGACCACAGGGACACAGACTGGTGTCTGGACCACAGAGACACAGATTGGTGTCTGGATCACAGGGATACAGACTGGTGTCTGGACAACAGAGACACAGACTGGTGTCTGGAACACAGGGTCACAGACTGCTGTCTGGATCACAGAGACACAGGCTGGTGTCTGGACCACAGAGACACAGACTGGTGTCTGGACCACAGAGACACAGACTGGTGTCTGGACCACAGAGACACAGACTGGTGTCTGGACCACAGGGACACAGACTGGTGTCTGGACCACAGTGACACAGACTGGTGTCTAGACCACAGAGACACAGACTGGTGTCTGGAACACAGAGACACAGACTGGTGTCTAGACCAGAGAGACAAAGACTGGTGTCTGGACCATAGAGACACAGACTGGTGTCTGGACCACAGAGACACAGGCTGGTGTCTAGACCAGAGAGACACAGACTGGTGTCTGGACCAGAGAAACACAGACTGGTGTCTGGACCACAGAGACACAGGCTGGTGTCTGGACCACAGAGACACAGACTGGTGTCTGGACCACAGAGACACAGACTGGTGTCTGGACCACAGAGACACAGACTGGTGTCTGGACCACAGGGACACACACTGGTGACTGGACCACAGAGACACAGACTGGTGTCTGGACCACAGAGACACAGGCTGGTGACTGGACCACAGAGACACAGACTGGTGTCTGGACCACAGGGACACAGACTGGTGTCTGGACCACAGTGACACAGACTGGTGTCTAGACCACAGAGACACAGACTGGTGTCTGGAACACAGAGACACAGACTGGTGTCTAGACCAGAGAGACAAAGACTGGTGTCTGGACCATAGAGACACAGACTGGTGTCTGGACCACAGAGACACAGGTTGGTGTCTAGACCAGAGAGACACAGACTGGTGTCTGGACCACAGAGACACAGACTGGTGTCTGGACCACAGGGACACAGACTGGTGTCTAGAACACAGAGACACAGGCTGGTGTCTGAACCACAGTGACACAGACTGGTGTCTGTACCAGAGAGACACAGACTGGTGTCTGGACCACAGGGACACAGACTGGTGTCTGGACCACAGAGACACAGGCTGGTGTCTGGACCACAGAGACACAGACTGGTGTCTGGACCACAGAGACACAGACTGGTGTCTAGAACACAGAGACACAGAGTGGTGTCTGGACCACAGTGACACAGACTGGTGTCTGGACCAGAGAGACACAGACTGGTGTCTGGACCACAGGGACACAGACTGGTGTCTGGACAACAGAGACACAGACTGGTGTCTGGAACACAGGGTCACAGACTGCTGTCTGGATCACAGAGACACAGGCTGGTGTCTGGACCACAGAGACACAGACTGGTGTCTGGACCACCGAGACACAGGCTGGTGTATGGACCACAGAGACACAGGCTGGTGTATGGACCACAGTGACACAGACTGGAGTCTAGACCACAGAGACACAGACTGGTTTCTGGACCAGAGAGACACAGACTGGTGTCTGGACCACAGAGACACAGACTGGTGTCTGGACCACAGGGACACAGGCTGGTGTCTGGACCACAGAGACACAGAATGGTGTCTTGACCACAGAGACACAGACTGGTGTCTGGACCAGAGAGACACAGACTGGTATCTAGACCACAGAGACACAGACTGGTGTCTAGACCACAGAGACACAGACTGGTGTCCGGACCAAAGAGACACAGACTGGTGTCTGGACCAGAGAGTCACAGACTGGTGTCTAGACCACAGAGACACAGACTGGTGTCTGGACCAGAGAGACACAGATTGGTGTCTGGACTACAGAGACACAGGCTGGTGTGTAGACCACAGAGACACAGGCTGGTGTCTGGACCACAGAGACACAAACTGGTGTGTGGACCACAGAGACACAGACTGGTGTCTGGACCACAGAGACACAGGCTGGTGTCTAGACCACAGAGACACAGGCTGGTGTCTGGAACACAGGGACACAGACTGGTGTCTGGACCACAGAGACACAGACTGGTGTCTGGACCACAGTGACACAGACTGGTGTCTGGACCACAGAGACACAGACTGGTGTCTGGAACACAGAGACACAGGCTGGTGTGTAGAACACAGAGACACAGACTGGTGTCTGGATCACAGAGACACAGACTAGTGTCTAGACCACAGAGACACAGACTGGTGTCCGGACCACAGAGACAGAGACTGGTGTCTGGACCACAGAGACACAGGCTGGTGTCTGGACCACAGAGACACAGGCTGGTGTCTGGACCACAGAGACACAGACTGGTGTCTGGACCAGAGAGACACAGACTGGTGTCTAGACCAGAGAGACACAGGCTGGTGTCTAGACCACAGAGACAGAGACTGGTGTCTGGACCACAGTGACACAGTCTGGTGTGTAGACCACAGAGACACAGACTGGTGTCTGGACCACAGAGATACAGACTGGTGTCTGGACCACAGAGACACAGCCTGGTGTCTGGACCACAGAGACACAGGCTGGTGTCTGGACCACAGAGACACAGACTGGTGTCTTGACCACAGAGACACAGACTGGTGTCTGGACCACAGTGACACAGACTGGTGTCTGGACCAGAGAGACACAGACTGGTGTCTAGACCACAGAGACACAGACTGGTGTCTGGACCAAAGAGACACAGACTGGTGTCTGGACCACAGAGACAAAGACTGGTGTCTGGACCACAGAGACACAGGCTGGTGTCTGGACCACAGTGACACAGGCAGGTGTGTAGACCACAGAGACCCAGACTGGTGTCTAGACCATAGAGACACAGACTGGTGTCTGGACCACAGAGACACAGACTGGTGTCTGGACCACAGGGACACACACTGGTGTCTGGACCACAGAGACACAGGCTGGTGTCTGGACCACAGAGACACAGGCTGGTGTCTGGACCACAGAGACGCAGACTGGTGTCTTGACCACAGAGACACAGACTGGTGTCTGGACCACAGTGACACAGACTGGTGTCTGGACCAGAGAGACACAGACTGGTATCTAGACCACAGAGACACAGACTGGTGTCTAGACCACAGAGACACAGACTGGTGTCTGGACCAAAGAGACACAGACTGGTGTCTGGACCAGAGAGTCACAGACTGGTGTCTAGACCACAGAGACACAGACTGGTGTCTGGACCAGAGAGACACAGATTGGTGTCTGGACTACAGAGACACAGGCTGGTGTGTAGACCACAGAGACACAGACTGGTGTCTGGACCACAGAGACACAGACTGGTGTCTGGACCACAGAGACACAGGCTGGTGTCTAGACAACAGAGACACAGGCTGGTGTCTGGAACACAGGGACACAGACTGGTGTCTGGACCACAGAGACACAGACTGGTGTCTGGACCAGAGAGATACAGGAAGGTGTCTGGACCACAGAGACACAGGCTGGTGTCTGGACCACAGAGACACAGACTGGTGTCTAGACCACAGAGACACAGACTGGTGTCTGGACCGCAGAGACACAGACTGGTGTCTGGACCACAGGGACACAGACTGGTGTCTGGACCACAGTGACACAGACTGGTGTCTAGACCACAGAGACACAGACTGGTGTCTGGAACACAGAGACACAGACTGGTGTCTAGACCAGAGAGACAAAGACTGGTGTCTGGACCATAGAGACACAGACTGGTGTCTGGACCACAGAGACACAGGCTGGTGTCTAGACCAGAGAGACACAGACTGGTGTCTGGACCACAGAGACACAGACTGGTGTCTGGACCACAGGGACACAGACTGGTGTCTAGAACACAGAGACACAGGCTGGTGTCTGAACCACAGTGACACAGACTGGTGTCTGTACCAGAGAGACACAGACTGGTGTCTGGACCACAGGGACACAGACTGGTGTCTGGACCACAGAGACACAGGCTGGTGTCTGGACCACAGAGACACAGACTGGTGTCTGGACCACAGAGACACAGACTGGTGTCTAGAACACAGAGACACAGACTGGTGTCTGGACCACAGTGACACAGACTGGTGTCTGGACCAGAGAGACACAGACTGGTGTCTGGACCACAGGGACACAGACTGGTGTCTGGACCACAGAGACACAGATTGGTGTCTGGATCACAGGGATACAGACTGGTGTCTGGACAACAGAGACACAGACTGGTGTCTGGAACACAGGGTCACAGACTGCTGTCTGGATCACAGAGACACAGGCTGGTGTCTGGACCACAGAGACACAGACTGGTGTCTGGACCACCGAGACACAGGCTGGTGTATGGACCACAGAGACACAGGCTGGTGTATGGACCACAGTGACACAGACTGGAGTCTAGACCACAGAGACACAGACTGGTTTCTGGACCAGAGAGACACAGACTGGTGTCTGGACCACAGGGACACAGACTGGTGTCTGGACCAGAGAAACACAGACTGGTGTCTGGACCACAGAGACACAGGCTGGTGTCTGGACCACAGAGACACAGACTGGTGTCTGGACCACAGAGACACAGACTGGTGTCTGGACCACAGAGACACAGACTGGTGTCTGGACCACAGAGACACAGACTGGTGTCTGGACCACAGGGACACACACTGGTGACTGGACCACAGAGACACAGACTGGTGTCTGGACCACAGAGACACAGGCTGGTGACTGGACCACAGAGACACAGACTGGTGTCTGGACCACAGGGACACAGACTGGTGTCTGGACCAGAGAGACACAGATTGGTGTCTGGACTACAGAGACACAGGCTGGTGTGTAGACCACAGAGACACAGGCTGGTGTCTGCACCACAGAGACACAAACTGGTGTGTGGACCACAGAGACACAGACTGGTGTCTGGACCACAGAGACACAGGCTGGTGTCTAGACCACAGAGACACAGGCTGGTGTCTGGAACACAGGGACACAGACTGGTGTCTGGACCACAGGGACACAGACTGGTGTCTGGACCACAGTGACACAGACTGGTGTCTAGACCACAGAGACACAGACTGGTGTCTGGAACACAGAGACACAGACTGGTGTCTAGACCAGAGAGACAAAGACTGGTGTCTGGACCATAGAGACACAGACTGGTGTCTGGACCACAGAGACACAGGCTGGTGTCTAGACCAGAGAGACACAGACTGGTGTCTGGACCAGAGAAACACAGACTGGTGTCTGGACCACAGAGACACAGGCTGGTGTCTGGACCACAGAGACACAGACTGGTGTCTGGACCACAGAGACACAGACTGGTGTCTGGACCACAGAGACACAGACTGGTGTCTGGACCACAGGGACACACACTGGTGACTGGACCACAGAGACACAGACTGGTGTCTGGACCACAGAGACACAGGCTGGTGACTGGACCACAGAGACACAGACTGGTGTCTGGACCACAGGGACACAGACTGGTGTCTGGACCACAGTGACACAGACTGGTGTCTAGACCACAGAGACACAGACTGGTGTCTGGAACACAGAGACACAGACTGGTGTCTAGACCAGAGAGACAAAGACTGGTGTCTGGACCATAGAGACACAGACTGGTGTCTGGACCACAGAGACACAGGTTGGTGTCTAGACCAGAGAGACACAGACTGGTGTCTGGACCACAGAGACACAGACTGGTGTCTGGACCACAGGGACACAGACTGGTGTCTAGAACACAGAGACACAGGCTGGTGTCTGAACCACAGTGACACAGACTGGTGTCTGTACCAGAGAGACACAGACTGGTGTCTGGACCACAGGGACACAGACTGGTGTCTGGACCACAGAGACACAGGCTGGTGTCTGGACCACAGAGACACAGACTGGTGTCTGGACCACAGAGACACAGACTGGTGTCTAGAACACAGAGACACAGAGTGGTGTCTGGACCACAGTGACACAGACTGGTGTCTGGACCAGAGAGACACAGACTGGTGTCTGGACCACAGGGACACAGACTGGTGTCTGGACAACAGAGACACAGACTGGTGTCTGGAACACAGGGTCACAGACTGCTGTCTGGATCACAGAGACACAGGCTGGTGTCTGGACCACAGAGACACAGACTGGTGTCTGGACCACCGAGACACAGGCTGGTGTATGGACCACAGAGACACAGGCTGGTGTATGGACCACAGTGACACAGACTGGAGTCTAGACCACAGAGACACAGACTGGTTTCTGGACCAGAGAGACACAGACTGGTGTCTGGACCACAGAGACACAGACTGGTGTCTGGACCACAGGGACACAGGCTGGTGTCTGGACCACAGAGACACAGAATGGTGTCTTGACCACAGAGACACAGACTGGTGTCTGGACCAGAGAGACACAGACTGGTATCTAGACCACAGAGACACAGACTGGTGTCTAGACCACAGAGACACAGACTGGTGTCCGGACCAAAGAGACACAGACTGGTGTCTGGACCAGAGAGTCACAGACTGGTGTCTAGACCACAGAGACACAGACTGGTGTCTGGACCAGAGAGACACAGATTGGTGTCTGGACTACAGAGACACAGGCTGGTGTGTAGACCACAGAGACACAGGCTGGTGTCTGGACCACAGAGACACAAACTGGTGTGTGGACCACAGAGACACAGACTGGTGTCTGGACCACAGAGACACAGGCTGGTGTCTAGACCACAGAGACACAGGCTGGTGTCTGGAACACAGGGACACAGACTGGTGTCTGGACCACAGAGACACAGACTGGTGTCTGGACCACAGTGACACAGACTGGTGTCTGGACCACAGAGACACAGACTGGTGTCTGGAACACAGAGACACAGGCTGGTGTGTAGAACACAGAGACACAGACTGGTGTCTGGATCACAGAGACACAGACTAGTGTCTAGACCACAGAGACACAGACTGGTGTCCGGACCACAGAGACAGAGACTGGTGTCTGGACCACAGAGACACAGGCTGGTGTCTGGACCACAGAGACACAGGCTGGTGTCTGGACCACAGAGACACAGACTGGTGTCTGGACCAGAGAGACACAGACTGGTGTCTAGACCAGAGAGACACAGGCTGGTGTCTAGACCACAGAGACAGAGACTGGTGTCTGGACCACAGTGACACAGTCTGGTGTGTAGACCACAGAGACACAGACTGGTGTCTGGACCACAGAGATACAGACTGGTGTCTGGACCACAGAGACACAGCCTGGTGTCTGGACCACAGAGACACAGGCTGGTGTCTGGACCACAGAGACACAGACTGGTGTCTTGACCACAGAGACACAGACTGGTGTCTGGACCACAGTGACACAGACTGGTGTCTGGACCAGAGAGACACAGACTGGTGTCTAGACCACAGAGACACAGACTGGTGTCTGGACCAAAGAGACACAGACTGGTGTCTGGACCACAGAGACAAAGACTGGTGTCTGGACCACAGAGACACAGGCTGGTGTCTGGACCACAGTGACACAGGCAGGTGTGTAGACCACAGAGACCCAGACTGGTGTCTAGACCATAGAGACACAGACTGGTGTCTGGACCACAGAGACACAGACTGGTGTCTGGACCACAGGGACACACACTGGTGTCTGGACCACAGAGACACAGGCTGGTGTCTGGACCACAGAGACACAGGCTGGTGTCTGGACCACAGAGACGCAGACTGGTGTCTTGACCACAGAGACACAGACTGGTGTCTGGACCACAGTGACACAGACTGGTGTCTGGACCAGAGAGACACAGACTGGTATCTAGACCACAGAGACACAGACTGGTGTCTAGACCACAGAGACACAGACTGGTGTCTGGACCAAAGAGACACAGACTGGTGTCTGGACCAGAGAGTCACAGACTGGTGTCTAGACCACAGAGACACAGACTGGTGTCTGGACCAGAGAGACACAGATTGGTGTCTGGACTACAGAGACACAGGCTGGTGTGTAGACCACAGAGACACAGACTGGTGTCTGGACCACAGAGACACAGACTGGTGTCTGGACCACAGAGACACAGGCTGGTGTCTAGACAACAGAGACACAGGCTGGTGTCTGGAACACAGGGACACAGACTGGTGTCTGGACCACAGAGACACAGACTGGTGTCTGGACCAGAGAGATACAGGAAGGTGTCTGGACCACAGAGACACAGGCTGGTGTCTGGACCACAGAGACACAGACTGGTGTCTAGACCACAGAGACACAGACTGGTGTCTGGACCGCAGAGACACAGACTGGTGTCTGGACCACAGGGACACAGACTGGTGTCTGGACCACAGTGACACAGACTGGTGTCTAGACCACAGAGACACAGACTGGTGTCTGGAACACAGAGACACAGACTGGTGTCTAGACCAGAGAGACAAAGACTGGTGTCTGGACCATAGAGACACAGACTGGTGTCTGGACCACAGAGACACAGGCTGGTGTCTAGACCAGAGAGACACAGACTGGTGTCTGGACCACAGAGACACAGACTGGTGTCTGGACCACAGGGACACAGACTGGTGTCTAGAACACAGAGACACAGGCTGGTGTCTGAACCACAGTGACACAGACTGGTGTCTGTACCAGAGAGACACAGACTGGTGTCTGGACCACAGGGACACAGACTGGTGTCTGGACCACAGAGACACAGGCTGGTGTCTGGACCACAGAGACACAGACTGGTGTCTGGACCACAGAGACACAGACTGGTGTCTAGAACACAGAGACACAGACTGGTGTCTGGACCACAGTGACACAGACTGGTGTCTGGACCAGAGAGACACAGACTGGTGTCTGGACCACAGGGACACAGACTGGTGTCTGGACCACAGAGACACAGATTGGTGTCTGGATCACAGGGATACAGACTGGTGTCTGGACAACAGAGACACAGACTGGTGTCTGGAACACAGGGTCACAGACTGCTGTCTGGATCACAGAGACACAGGCTGGTGTCTGGACCACAGAGACACAGACTGGTGTCTGGACCACCGAGACACAGGCTGGTGTATGGACCACAGAGACACAGGCTGGTGTATGGACCACAGTGACACAGACTGGAGTCTAGACCACAGAGACACAGACTGGTTTCTGGACCAGAGAGACACAGACTGGTGTCTGGACCACAGGGACACAGACTGGTGTCTGGACCAGAGAAACACAGACTGGTGTCTGGACCACAGAGACACAGGCTGGTGTCTGGACCACAGAGACACAGACTGGTGTCTGGACCACAGAGACACAGACTGGTGTCTGGACCACAGAGACACAGACTGGTGTCTGGACCACAGAGACACAGACTGGTGTCTGGACCACAGGGACACACACTGGTGACTGGACCACAGAGACACAGACTGGTGTCTGGACCACAGAGACACAGGCTGGTGACTGGACCACAGAGACACAGACTGGTGTCTGGACCACAGGGACACAGACTGGTGTCTGGACCAGAGAGACACAGATTGGTGTCTGGACTACAGAGACACAGGCTGGTGTGTAGACCACAGAGACACAGGCTGGTGTCTGCACCACAGAGACACAAACTGGTGTGTGGACCACAGAGACACAGACTGGTGTCTGGACCACAGAGACACAGGCTGGTGTCTAGACCACAGAGACACAGGCTGGTGTCTGGAACACAGGGACACAGACTGGTGTCTGGACCACAGAGACACAGACTGGTGTCTGGACCACAGTGACACAGACTGGTGTCTGGACCACAGAGACACAGACTGGTGTCTGGAACACAGAGACACAGGCTGGTGTGTAGAACACAGAGACACAGACTGGTGTCTGGATCACAGAGACACAGACTAGTCTCTAGACCACAGAGACACAGACTGGTGTCCGGACCACAGAGACAGAGACTGGTGTCTGGTCCACAGAGACACAGGCTGGTGTCTGGACCACAGAGACACAGGCTGGTGTCTGGACCACAGAGACACAGACTGGTGTCTGGACCAGAGAGACACAGACTGGTGTCTAGACCAGAGAGACACAGGCTGGTGTCTAGACCACAGAGACAGAGACTGGTGTCTGGACCACAGTGACACAGTCTGGTGTGTAGACCACAGAGACACAGACTGGTGTCTGGACCACAGAGATACAGACTGGTGTCTGGACCACAGAGACACAGACTGGTGTCTGGACCACAGAGACACAGGCTGGTGTCTGGACCACAGAGACACAGACTGGTGTCTTGACCACAGAGACACAGACTGGTGTCTGGACCACAGTGACACAGACTGGTGTCTGGACCAGAGAGACACAGACTGGTGTCTAGACCACAGAGACACAGACTGGTGTCTGGACCAAAGAGACACAGACTGGTGTCTGGACCACAGAGACAAAGACTGGTGTCTGGACCACAGAGACACAGGCTGGTGTCTGGACCACAGTGACACAGGCAGGTGTGTAGACCACAGAGACCCAGACTGGTGTCTAGACCATAGAGACACAGACTGGTGTCTGGACCACAGAGACACAGACTGGTGTCTGGACCACAGGGACACACACTGGTGTCTGGACCACAGAGACACAGGCTGGTGTCTGGACCACAGAGACACAGGCTGGTGTCTGGACCACAGAGACGCAGACTGGTGTCTTGACCACAGAGACACAGACTGGTGTCTGGACCACAGTGACACAGACTGGTGTCTGGACCAGAGAGACACAGACTGGTATCTAGACCACAGAGACACAGACTGGTGTCTAGACCACAGAGACACAGACTGGTGTCTGGACCAAAGAGACACAGACTGGTGTCTGGACCAGAGAGTCACAGACTGGTGTCTAGACCACAGAGACACAGACTGGTGTCTGGACCAGAGAGACACAGATTGGTGTCTGGACTACAGAGACACAGGCTGGTGTGTAGACCACAGAGACACAGACTGGTGTCTGGACCACAGAGACACAGACTGGTGTCTGGACCACAGAGACACAGGCTGGTGTCTAGACAACAGAGACACAGGCTGGTGTCTGGAACACAGGGACACAGACTGGTGTCTGGACCACAGAGACACAGACTGGTGTCTGGACCAGAGAGATACAGGAAGGTGTCTGGACCACAGAGACACAGGCTGGTGTCTGGACCACAGAGACACAGACTGGTGTCTAGACCACAGAGACACAGACTGGTGTCTGGACCGCAGAGACACAGACTGGTGTCTGGACCACAGGGACACAGACTGGTGTCTGGACCACAGTGACACAGACTGGTGTCTAGACCACAGAGACACAGACTGGTGTCTGGAACACAGAGACACAGACTGGTGTCTAGACCAGAGAGACAAAGACTGGTGTCTGGACCATAGAGACACAGACTGGTGTCTGGACCACAGAGACACAGGCTGGTGTCTAGACCAGAGAGACACAGACTGGTGTCTGGACCACAGAGACACAGACTGGTGTCTGGACCACAGGGACACAGACTGGTGTCTAGAACACAGAGACACAGGCTGGTGTCTGAACCACAGTGACACAGACTGGTGTCTGTACCAGAGAGACACAGACTGGTGTCTGGACCACAGGGACACAGACTGGTGTCTGGACCACAGAGACACAGGCTGGTGTCTGGACCACAGAGACACAGACTGGTGTCTGGACCACAGAGACACAGACTGGTGTCTAGAACACAGAGACACAGACTGGTGTCTGGACCACAGTGACACAGACTGGTGTCTGGACCAGAGAGACACAGACTGGTGTCTGGACCACAGGGACACAGACTGGTGTCTGGACCACAGAGACACAGATTGGTGTCTGGATCACAGGGATACAGACTGGTGTCTGGACAACAGAGACACAGACTGGTGTCTGGAACACAGGGTCACAGACTGCTGTCTGGATCACAGAGACACAGGCTGGTGTCTGGACCACAGAGACACAGACTGGTGTCTGGACCACCGAGACACAGGCTGGTGTATGGACCACAGAGACACAGGCTGGTGTATGGACCACAGTGACACAGACTGGAGTCTAGACCACAGAGACACAGACTGGTTTCTGGACCAGAGAGACACAGACTGGTGTCTGGACCACAGGGACACAGACTGGTGTCTGGACCAGAGAAACACAGACTGGTGTCTGGACCACAGAGACACAGGCTGGTGTCTGGACCACAGAGACACAGACTGGTGTCTGGACCACAGAGACACAGACTGGTGTCTGGACCACAGAGACACAGACTGGTGTCTGGACCACAGGGACACACACTGGTGACTGGACCACAGAGACACAGACTGGTGTCTGGACCACAGAGACACAGGCTGGTGACTGGACCACAGAGACACAGACTGGTGTCTGGACCACAGGGACACAGACTGGTGTCTGGACCACAGTGACACAGACTGGTGTCTAGACCACAGAGACACAGACTGGTGTCTGGACCACAGAGACACAGGCTGGTGTCTGGACCACAGAGACACAGACTGGTGACTGGACCATAGAGACACAGACTGGTGTCTAGAACACAGAGACACAGACTGGTGTCTGGACCACAGTGACACAGACTGGTGTCTGGACCAGAGAGACACAGACTGGTGTCTGGACCACAGGGACACAGACTGGTGTCTGGACCACAGAGACACAGATTGGTGTCTGGATCACAGGGATACAGACTGGTGTCTGGACAACAGAGACACAGACTGGTGTCTGGAACACAGGGTCACAGACTGCTGTCTGGATCACAGAGACACAGGCTGGTGTCTGGACCACAGAGACACAGACTGGTGTCTGGACCACCGAGACACAGGCTGGTGTATGGACCACAGAGACACAGGCTGGTGTATGGACCACAGTGACACAGACTGGAGTCTAGACCACAGAGACACAGACTGGTTTCTGGACCAGAGAGACACAGACTGGTGTCTGGACCACAGGGACACAGACTGGTGTCTGGACCAGAGAAACACAGACTGGTGTCTGGACCACAGAGATACAGGCTGGTGTCTGGACCACAGAGACACAGACTGGTGTCTAGACCAGAGAGACAAAGACTGGTGTCTGGACCATAGAGACACAGACTGGTGTCTGGACCACAGAGACACAGGCTGGTGTCTAGACCAGAGAGACACAGACTGGTGTCTGGACCAGAGAAACACAGACTGGTGTCTGGACCACAGAGACACAGGCTGGTGTCTGGACCACAGAGACACAGACTGGTGTCTGGATCACAGGGATACAGACTGGTGTCTGGACAACAGAGACACAGACTGGTGTCTGGAACACAGGGTCACAGACTGCTGTCTGGATCACAGAGACACAGGCTGGTGTCTGGACCACAGAGACACAGACTGGTGTCTGGACCACAGAGACACAGACTGGTGTCTGGACCACAGAGACACAGACTGGTGTCTGGACCACAGGGACACAGACTGGTGTCTGGACCACAGTGACACAGACTGGTGTCTAGACCACAGAGACACAGACTGGTGTCTGGAACACAGAGACACAGACTGGTGTCTAGACCAGAGAGACAAAGACTGGTGTCTGGACCATAGAGACACAGACTGGTGTCTGGACCACAGAGACACAGGCTGGTGTCTAGACCAGAGAGACACAGACTGGTGTCTGGACCAGAGAAACACAGACTGGTGTCTGGACCACAGAGACACAGGCTGGTGTCTGGACCACAGAGACACAGACTGGTGTCTGGACCACAGAGACACAGACTGGTGTCTGGACCACAGAGACACAGACTGGTGTCTGGACCACAGGGACACACACTGGTGACTGGACCACAGAGACACAGACTGGTGTCTGGACCACAGAGACACAGGCTGGTGACTGGACCACAGAGACACAGACTGGTGTCTGGACCACAGGGACACAGACTGGTGTCTGGACCACAGTGACACAGACTGGTGTCTAGACCACAGAGACACAGACTGGTGTCTGGAACACAGAGACACAGACTGGTGTCTAGACCAGAGAGACAAAGACTGGTGTCTGGACCATAGAGACACAGACTGGTGTCTGGACCACAGAGACACAGGCTGGTGTCTAGACCAGAGAGACACAGACTGGTGTCTGGACCACAGAGACACAGACTGGTGTCTGGACCACAGGGACACAGACTGGTGTCTAGAACACAGAGACACAGGCTGGTGTCTGAACCACAGTGACACAGACTGGTGTCTGTACCAGAGAGACACAGACTGGTGTCTGGACCACAGGGACACAGACTGGTGTCTGGACCACAGAGACACAGGCTGGTGTCTGGACCACAGAGACACAGACTGGTGTCTGGACCACAGAGACACAGACTGGTGTCTAGAACACAGAGACACAGAGTGGTGTCTGGACCACAGTGACACAGACTGGTGTCTGGACCAGAGAGACACAGACTGGTGTCTGGACCACAGGGACACAGACTGGTGTCTGGACCACAGAGACACAGATTGGTGTCTGGATCACAGGGATACAGACTGGTGTCTGGACAACAGAGACACAGACTGGTGTCTGGAACACAGGGTCACAGACTGCTGTCTGGATCACAGAGACACAGGCTGGTGTCTGGACCACAGAGACACAGACTGGTGTCTGGACCACCGAGACACAGGCTGGTGTATGGACCACAGAGACACAGGCTGGTGTATGGACCACAGTGACACAGACTGGAGTCTAGACCACAGAGACACAGACTGGTTTCTGGACCAGAGAGACACAGACTGGTGTCTGGACCACAGAGACACAGACTGGTGTCTGGACCACAGGGACACAGGCTGGTGTCTGGACCACAGAGACACAGAATGGTGTCTTGACCACAGAGACACAGACTGGTGTCTGGACCAGAGAGACACAGACTGGTATCTAGACCACAGAGACACAGACTGGTGTCTAGACCACAGAGACACAGACTGGTGTCCGGACCAAAGAGACACAGACTGGTGTCTGGACCAGAGAGTCACAGACTGGTGTCTAGACCACAGAGACACAGACTGGTGTCTGGACCAGAGAGACACAGATTGGTGTCTGGACTACAGAGACACAGGCTGGTGTGTAGACCACAGAGACACAGGCTGGTGTCTGGACCACAGAGACACAAACTGGTGTGTGGACCACAGAGACACAGACTGGTGTCTGGACCACAGAGACACAGGCTGGTGTCTAGACCACAGAGACACAGGCTGGTGTCTGGAACACAGGGACACAGACTGGTGTCTGGACCACAGAGACACAGACTGGTGTCTGGACCACAGTGACACAGACTGGTGTCTGGACCACAGAGACACAGACTGGTGTCTGGAACACAGAGACACAGGCTGGTGTGTAGAACACAGAGACACAGACTGGTGTCTGGATCACAGAGACACAGACTAGTGTCTAGACCACAGAGACACAGACTGGTGTCCGGACCACAGAGACAGAGACTGGTGTCTGGACCACAGAGACACAGGCTGGTGTCTGGACCACAGAGACACAGGCTGGTGTCTGGACCACAGAGACACAGACTGGTGTCTGGACCAGAGAGACACAGACTGGTGTCTAGACCAGAGAGACACAGGCTGGTGTCTAGACCACAGAGACAGAGACTGGTGTCTGGACCACAGTGACACAGTCTGGTGTGTAGACCACAGAGACACAGACTGGTGTCTGGACCACAGAGATACAGACTGGTGTCTGGACCACAGAGACACAGCCTGGTGTCTGGACCACAGAGACACAGGCTGGTGTCTGGACCACAGAGACACAGACTGGTGTCTTGACCACAGAGACACAGACTGGTGTCTGGACCACAGTGACACAGACTGGTGTCTGGACCAGAGAGACACAGACTGGTGTCTAGACCACAGAGACACAGACTGGTGTCTGGACCAAAGAGACACAGACTGGTGTCTGGACCACAGAGACAAAGACTGGTGTCTGGACCACAGAGACACAGGCTGGTGTCTGGACCACAGTGACACAGGCAGGTGTGTAGACCACAGAGACCCAGACTGGTGTCTAGACCATAGAGACACAGACTGGTGTCTGGACCACAGAGACACAGACTGGTGTCTGGACCACAGGGACACACACTGGTGTCTGGACCACAGAGACACAGGCTGGTGTCTGGACCACAGAGACACAGGCTGGTGTCTGGACCACAGAGACGCAGACTGGTGTCTTGACCACAGAGACACAGACTGGTGTCTGGACCACAGTGACACAGACTGGTGTCTGGACCAGAGAGACACAGACTGGTATCTAGACCACAGAGACACAGACTGGTGTCTAGACCACAGAGACACAGACTGGTGTCTGGACCAAAGAGACACAGACTGGTGTCTGGACCAGAGAGTCACAGACTGGTGTCTAGACCACAGAGACACAGACTGGTGTCTGGACCAGAGAGACACAGATTGGTGTCTGGACTACAGAGACACAGGCTGGTGTGTAGACCACAGAGACACAGACTGGTGTCTGGACCACAGAGACACAGACTGGTGTCTGGACCACAGAGACACAGGCTGGTGTCTAGACAACAGAGACACAGGCTGGTGTCTGGAACACAGGGACACAGACTGGTGTCTGGACCACAGAGACACAGACTGGTGTCTGGACCAGAGAGATACAGGAAGGTGTCTGGACCACAGAGACACAGGCTGGTGTCTGGACCACAGAGACACAGACTGGTGTCTAGACCACAGAGACACAGACTGGTGTCTGGACCGCAGAGACACAGACTGGTGTCTGGACCACAGGGACACAGACTGGTGTCTGGACCACAGTGACACAGACTGGTGTCTAGACCACAGAGACACAGACTGGTGTCTGGAACACAGAGACACAGACTGGTGTCTAGACCAGAGAGACAAAGACTGGTGTCTGGACCATAGAGACACAGACTGGTGTCTGGACCACAGAGACACAGGCTGGTGTCTAGACCAGAGAGACACAGACTGGTGTCTGGACCACAGAGACACAGACTGGTGTCTGGACCACAGGGACACAGACTGGTGTCTAGAACACAGAGACACAGGCTGGTGTCTGAACCACAGTGACACAGACTGGTGTCTGTACCAGAGAGACACAGACTGGTGTCTGGACCACAGGGACACAGACTGGTGTCTGGACCACAGAGACACAGGCTGGTGTCTGGACCACAGAGACACAGACTGGTGTCTGGACCACAGAGACACAGACTGGTGTCTAGAACACAGAGACACAGACTGGTGTCTGGACCACAGTGACACAGACTGGTGTCTGGACCAGAGAGACACAGACTGGTGTCTGGACCACAGGGACACAGACTGGTGTCTGGACCACAGAGACACAGATTGGTGTCTGGATCACAGGGATACAGACTGGTGTCTGGACAACAGAGACACAGACTGGTGTCTGGAACACAGGGTCACAGACTGCTGTCTGGATCACAGAGACACAGGCTGGTGTCTGGACCACAGAGACACAGACTGGTGTCTGGACCACCGAGACACAGGCTGGTGTATGGACCACAGAGACACAGGCTGGTGTATGGACCACAGTGACACAGACTGGAGTCTAGACCACAGAGACACAGACTGGTTTCTGGACCAGAGAGACACAGACTGGTGTCTGGACCACAGGGACACAGACTGGTGTCTGGACCAGAGAAACACAGACTGGTGTCTGGACCACAGAGACACAGGCTGGTGTCTGGACCACAGAGACACAGACTGGTGTCTGGACCACAGAGACACAGACTGGTGTCTGGACCACAGAGACACAGACTGGTGTCTGGACCACAGGGACACACACTGGTGACTGGACCACAGAGACACAGACTGGTGTCTGGACCACAGAGACACAGGCTGGTGACTGGACCACAGAGACACAGACTGGTGTCTGGACCACAGGGACACAGACTGGTGTCTGGACCAGAGAGACACAGATTGGTGTCTGGACTACAGAGACACAGGCTGGTGTGTAGACCACAGAGACACAGGCTGGTGTCTGGACCACAGAGACACAAACTGGTGTGTGGACCACAGAGACACAGACTGGTGTCTGGACCACAGAGACACAGGCTGGTGTCTAGACCACAGAGACACAGGCTGGTGTCTGGAACACAGGGACACAGACTGGTGTCTGGACCACAGAGACACAGACTGGTGTCTGGACCACAGTGACACAGACTGGTGTCTGGACCACAGAGACACAGACTGGTGTCTGGAACACAGAGACACAGGCTGGTGTGTAGAACACAGAGACACAGACTGGTGTCTGGATCACAGAGACACAGACTAGTCTCTAGACCACAGAGACACAGACTGGTGTCCGGACCACAGAGACAGAGACTGGTGTCTGGTCCACAGAGACACAGGCTGGTGTCTGGACCACAGAGACACAGGCTGGTGTCTGGACCACAGAGACACAGACTGGTGTCTGGACCAGAGAGACACAGACTGGTGTCTAGACCAGAGAGACACAGGCTGGTGTCTAGACCACAGAGACAGAGACTGGTGTCTGGACCACAGTGACACAGTCTGGTGTGTAGACCACAGAGACACAGACTGGTGTCTGGACCACAGAGATACAGACTGGTGTCTGGACCACAGAGACACAGACTGGTGTCTGGACCACAGAGACACAGGCTGGTGTCTGGACCACAGAGACACAGACTGGTGTCTTGACCACAGAGACACAGACTGGTGTCTGGACCACAGTGACACAGACTGGTGTCTGGACCAGAGAGACACAGACTGGTGTCTAGACCACAGAGACACAGACTGGTGTCTGGACCAAAGAGACACAGACTGGTGTCTGGACCACAGAGACAAAGACTGGTGTCTGGACCACAGAGACACAGGCTGGTGTCTGGACCACAGTGACACAGGCAGGTGTGTAGACCACAGAGACCCAGACTGGTGTCTAGACCATAGAGACACAGACTGGTGTCTGGACCACAGAGACACAGACTGGTGTCTGGACCACAGGGACACACACTGGTGTCTGGACCACAGAGACACAGGCTGGTGTCTGGACCACAGAGACACAGGCTGGTGTCTGGACCACAGAGACGCAGACTGGTGTCTTGACCACAGAGACACAGACTGGTGTCTGGACCACAGTGACACAGACTGGTGTCTGGACCAGAGAGACACAGACTGGTATCTAGACCACAGAGACACAGACTGGTGTCTAGACCACAGAGACACAGACTGGTGTCTGGACCAAAGAGACACAGACTGGTGTCTGGACCAGAGAGTCACAGACTGGTGTCTAGACCACAGAGACACAGACTGGTGTCTGGACCAGAGAGACACAGATTGGTGTCTGGACTACAGAGACACAGGCTGGTGTGTAGACCACAGAGACACAGACTGGTGTCTGGACCACAGAGACACAGACTGGTGTCTGGACCACAGAGACACAGGCTGGTGTCTAGACAACAGAGACACAGGCTGGTGTCTGGAACACAGGGACACAGACTGGTGTCTGGACCACAGAGACACAGACTGGTGTCTGGACCAGAGAGATACAGGAAGGTGTCTGGACCACAGAGACACAGGCTGGTGTCTGGACCACAGAGACACAGACTGGTGTCTAGACCACAGAGACACAGACTGGTGTCTGGACCGCAGAGACACAGACTGGTGTCTGGACCACAGGGACACAGACTGGTGTCTGGACCACAGTGACACAGACTGGTGTCTAGACCACAGAGACACAGACTGGTGTCTGGAACACAGAGACACAGACTGGTGTCTAGACCAGAGAGACAAAGACTGGTGTCTGGACCATAGAGACACAGACTGGTGTCTGGACCACAGAGACACAGGCTGGTGTCTAGACCAGAGAGACACAGACTGGTGTCTGGACCACAGAGACACAGACTGGTGTCTGGACCACAGGGACACAGACTGGTGTCTAGAACACAGAGACACAGGCTGGTGTCTGAACCACAGTGACACAGACTGGTGTCTGTACCAGAGAGACACAGACTGGTGTCTGGACCACAGGGACACAGACTGGTGTCTGGACCACAGAGACACAGGCTGGTGTCTGGACCACAGAGACACAGGCTGGTGTCTGGACCACAGAGACACAGACTGGTGTCTAGAACACAGAGACACAGACTGGTGTCTGGACCACAGTGACACAGACTGGTGTCTGGACCAGAGAGACACAGACTGGTGTCTGGACCACAGGGACACAGACTGGTGTCTGGACCACAGAGACACAGATTGGTGTCTGGATCACAGGGATACAGACTGGTGTCTGGACAACAGAGACACAGACTGGTGTCTGGAACACAGGGTCACAGACTGCTGTCTGGATCACAGAGACACAGGCTGGTGTCTGGACCACAGAGACACAGACTGGTGTCTGGACCACCGAGACACAGGCTGGTGTATGGACCACAGAGACACAGGCTGGTGTATGGACCACAGTGACACAGACTGGAGTCTAGACCACAGAGACACAGACTGGTTTCTGGACCAGAGAGACACAGACTGGTGTCTGGACCACAGGGACACAGACTGGTGTCTGGACCAGAGAAACACAGACTGGTGTCTGGACCACAGAGACACAGGCTGGTGTCTGGACCACAGAGACACAGACTGGTGTCTGGACCACAGAGACACAGACTGGTGTCTGGACCACAGAGACACAGACTGGTGTCTGGACCACAGGGACACACACTGGTGACTGGACCACAGAGACACAGACTGGTGTCTGGACCACAGAGACACAGGCTGGTGACTGGACCACAGAGACACAGACTGGTGTCTGGACCACAGGGACACAGACTGGTGTCTGGACCACAGTGACACAGACTGGTGTCTAGACCACAGAGACACAGACTGGTGTCTGGACCACAGAGACACAGGCTGGTGTCTGGACCACAGAGACACAGACTGGTGTCTGGACCACAGAGACACAGACTGGTGTCTAGAACACAGAGACACAGACTGGTGTCTGGACCACAGTGACACAGACTGGTGTCTGGACCAGAGAGACACAGACTGGTGTCTGGACCACAGGGACACAGACTGGTGTCTGGACCACAGAGACACAGATTGGTGTCTGGATCACAGGGATACAGACTGGTGTCTGGACAACAGAGACACAGACTGGTGTCTGGAACACAGGGTCACAGACTGCTGTCTGGATCACAGAGACACAGGCTGGTGTCTGGACCACAGAGACACAGACTGGTGTCTGGACCACCGAGACACAGGCTGGTGTATGGACCACAGAGACACAGGCTGGTGTATGGACCACAGTGACACAGACTGGAGTCTAGACCACAGAGACACAGACTGGTTTCTGGACCAGAGAGACACAGACTGGTGTCTGGACCACAGGGACACAGACTGGTGTCTGGACCAGAGAAACACAGACTGGTGTCTGGACCACAGAGATACAGGCTGGTGTCTGGACCACAGAGACACAGACTGGTGTCTGGACCACAGAGACACAGACTGGTGTCTGGACCACAGAGACACAGACTGGTGTCTGGACCACAGGGACACACACTGGTGACTGGACCACAGAGACACAGACTGGTGTCTGGACCACAGAGACACAGGCTGGTGACTGGACCACAGAGACACAGACTGGTGTCTGGACCACAGGGACACAGACTGGTGTCTGGACCACAGTGACACAGACTGGTGTCTAGACCACAGAGACACAGACTGGTGTCTGGAACACAGAGACACAGACTGGTGTCTAGACCAGAGAGACAAAGACTGGTGTCTGGACCATAGAGACACAGACTGGTGTCTGGACCACAGAGACACAGGCTGGTGTCTAGACCAGAGAGACACAGACTGGTGTCTGGACCACAGAGACACAGACTGGTGTCTGGACCACAGGGACACAGACTGGTGTCTAGAACACAGAGACACAGGCTGGTGTCTGAACCACAGTGACACAGAATGGTGTCTGTACCAGAGAGACACAGACTGGTGTCTGGACCACAGGGACACAGACTGGTGTCTGGACCACAGAGACACAGGCTGGTGTCTGGACCACAGAGACACAGACTGGTGTCTGGACCACAGAGACACAGACTGGTGTCTAGAACACAGAGACACAGACTGGTGTCTGGACCACAGTGACACAGACTGGTGTCTGGACCAGAGAGACACAGACTGGTGTCTGGACCACAGGGACACAGACTGGTGTCTGGACCACAGAGACACAGATTGGTGTCTGGATCACAGGGATACAGACTGGTGTCTGGACAACAGAGACACAGACTGGTGTCTGGAACACAGGGTCACAGACTGCTGTCTGGATCACAGAGACACAGGCTGGTGTCTGGACCACAGAGACACAGACTGGTGTCTGGACCTCCGAGACACAGGCTGGTGTATGGACCACAGAGACACAGGCTGGTGTATGGACCACAGTGACACAGACTGGAGTCTAGACCACAGAGACACAGACTGGTTTCTGGACCAGAGAGACACAGACTGGTGTCTGGACCACAGGGACACAGACTGGTGTCTGGACCAGAGAAACACAGACTGGTGTCTGGACCACAGAGACACAGGCTGGTGTCTGGACCACAGAGACACAGACTGGTGTCTGGACCACAGAGACACAGACTGGTGTCTGGACCACAGAGACACAGACTGGTGTCTGGACCACAGGGACACACACTGGTGACTGGACCACAGAGACACAGACTGGTGTCTGGACCACAGAGACACAGGCTGGTGTCTGGACCACAGGGACACAGGCTGGTGTCTGGACCACAGACACACAGACTGGTGTCTGGACCACAGGGACACACACTGGTGTCTGGACCACAGAGACACTGGCTGGTGTCTAGACCACAGAGACACTGGCTGGTGTCTGGACCACAGAGACACAGACTGGTGTCTGGACCACAGAGACACAGACTGGTTTCTGGACCAGAGAGACACAGACTGGTGTCTGGACCAAAGAGACACAGACTGGTGTCTGGACCAGAGAGGCACAGACTGGTGTCTGGACCACAGAGACACAGGCTGATGTCTGGACCAGAGAGACACAGGCTGGTGTCTGGACCACATAGACACAGACTGGTGTCTGGACTACAGAGACACAGGCTGGTGTGTAGACCACAGAGACACAGGCTGGTGTCTGGACCACAGAGACACAGACTGGTGTCTGGACCACAGAGACACAGACTGGTGTCTGGACCACAGAGACACAGGCTGGTGTCTGGACCACAGCGACACAGACTGGTGTCTGGACCACAGAGACCCAGACTGGTGTCTAGACCACAGAGACACAGGCTGGTGTCTGGACCACAGAGACACAGGCTGGTGTGTAGAACACAGAGACACAGGCTGGTGTCTGGACCACAGAGACACAGACTGGTGTCTGGACTACAGAGACACAGGCTGGTGTGTAGACCACAGAGACACAGGCTGGTGTCTGGACCACAGAGACACAGACTGGTGTCTGGACCACAGAGACACAGGCTGGTGTCTGGACCACAGTGACACAGGCTGGTGTCTAGACCACAGAGACCCAGACTGGTGTCTAGACCACAGAGACACAGACTGGTGTCTGGACCACAGAGACACAGACTGGTGTCTGGACCACAGAGACACACACTGGTGTCTGAACCACAGAGACACAGGCTGGTGTCTGGACCACAGAGACACAGGCTGGTGTCTGGACCACAGAGACACAGGCTGGTGTCTGGACCACAGAGACACAGACTGGTGTCTTGACCACAGAGACACAGACTGGTGTCTGGACCACAGTGACACAGACTGGTGTCTGGACCAGAGAGACACAGACTGGTATCTAGACCACAGAGACACAGACTGGTGTCTAGACCACAGAGACACAGACTGGTGTCTGGACCAAAGAGACACAGACTGGTGTCTGGACTAGAGAGGCACAGACTGGTGTCTAGACCACAGAGACACAGACTGGTGTCTGGACCAGAGAGACACAGATTGGTGTCTGGACTACAGAGACACAGGCTGGTGTGTAGACCACAGAGACACAGGCTGGTGTCTGGACCACAGAGACACAGACTGGTGTCTGGACCACAGAGACACAGACTGGTGTCTGGACCACAGAGACACAGGCTGGTGTCTAGACCACAGAGACACAGGCTGGTGTCTGGAACACAGGGACACAGGCTGGTGTGTAGAACACAGAGACACAGGCTGGTGTCTGGACCACAGAGACACAGACTGGTGTCTGGACTACAGAGACACAGGCTGGTGTGTAGACCACAGAGACACAGGCTGGTGTCTGGACCACAGACACACAGACTGGTGTCTGGACCACAGGGACACACACTGGTGTCTGGACCACAGAGACACTGGCTGGTGTCTAGACCACAGAGACACTGGCTGGTGTCTGGACCACAGAGACACAGACTGGTGTCTGGACCACAGAGACACAGACTGGTTTCTGGACCAGAGAGACACAGACTGGTGTCTGGACCAAAGAGACACAGACTGGTGTCTGGACCAGAGAGGCACAGACTGGTGTCTGGACCACAGAGACACAGGCTGATGTCTGGACCAGAGAGACACAGGCTGGTGTCTGGACCACATAGACACAGACTGGTGTCTGGACTACAGAGACACAGGCTGGTGTGTAGACCACAGAGACACAGGCTGGTGTCTGGACCACAGAGACACAGACTGGTGTCTGGACCACAGAGACACAGACTGGTGTCTGGACCACAGAGACACAGGCTGGTGTCTGGACCACAGCGACACAGGCTGGTGTCTGGACCACAGAGACCCAGACTGGTGTCTAGACCACAGAGACACAGGCTGGTGTCTGGACCACAGAGACACAGGCTGGTGTGTAGAACACAGAGACACAGGCTGGTGTCTGGACCACAGAGACACAGACTGGTGTCTGGACTACAGAGACACAGGCTGGTGTGTAGACCACAGAGACACAGGCTGGTGTCTGGACCACAGAGACACAGACTGGTGTCTGGACCACAGAGACACAGGCTGGTGTCTGGACCACAGTGACACAGGCTGGTGTCTAGACCACAGAGACCCAGACTGGTGTCTAGACCACAGAGACACAGACTGGTGTCTGGACCACAGAGACACAGACTGGTGTCTGGACCACAGAGACACACACTGGTGTCTGAACCACAGAGACACAGGCTGGTGTCTGGACCACAGAGACACAGGCTGGTGTCTGGACCACAGAGACACAGGCTGGTGTCTGGACCACAGAGACACAGACTGGTGTCTTGACCACAGAGACACAGACTGGTGTCTGGACCACAGTGACACAGACTGGTGTCTGGACCAGAGAGACACAGACTGGTATCTAGACCACAGAGACACAGACTGGTGTCTAGACCACAGAGACACAGACTGGTGTCTGGACCAAAGAGACACAGACTGGTGTCTGGACCAGAGAGGCACAGACTGGTGTCTAGACCACAGAGACACAGACTGGTGTCTGGACCAGAGAGACACAGATTGGTGTCTGGACTACAGAGACACAGGCTGGTGTGTAGACCACAGAGACACAGGCTGGTGTCTGGACCACAGAGACACAGACTGGTGTCTGGACCACAGAGACACAGACTGGTGTCTGGACCACAGAGACACAGGCTGGTGTCTAGACCACAGAGACACAGGCTGGTGTCTGGAACACAGGGACACAGACTGGTGTCTGGACCACAGAGACACAGACTGGTGTCTGGACCAGGGAGATACAGGCTGGTGTCTGGACCACAGAGACACAGGCTGGTGTCTGGACCACAGAGACACAGACTGGTGTCTGGACCACAGAGACACAGACTGGTGTCTGGACCACAGGGACACAGACTGGTGTCTGGACCACAGTGACACAGACTGGTGTCTGGACCACAGAGACACAGACTGGTGTCTGGAACACAGAGACACAGACTGGTGTCTGGATCACAGAGACACAGACTAGTGTCTGGACCACAGAGATACAGACTGATGTCTGGACCACAGAGACACAGACTGGTGTCTGGACCACAGAGACACAGGCTGGTGTCTGGACCACAGAGACACAGGCTGGTGTCTGGACCACAGAGACACAGACTGGTGTCTGGACCAGAGAGGCACAGACTGGTGTCTAGACCAGAGAGACACAGGCTGGTGTCTAGACCACAGAGACAGAGACTGGTGTCTGGACCAGAGAGACACAGTCTGGTGTGTAGACCACAGAGACACAGGCTGGTGTCTGGACCACAGAGACATAGATTGGTGTCTGGAGCACAGAGACACATACTGGTGTCTGGACCACAGAGATACAGACTGGTGTCTGGACCACAGAGACACAGACTGGTGTCTGGACCACAGAGACACAGGCTGGTGTCTGGACCACAGAGACACAGACTGGTGTCTTGACCACAGAGACACAGACTGGTGTCTGGACCACAGTGACACAGACTGGTGTCTGGACCAGAGAGACACAGGCTGGTATCTAGACCACAGAGACACAGACTGGTGTCTAGACCACAGAGACACAGACTGGTGTCTGGACCAAAGAGACACAGACTGGTGTCTGGACCAGAGAGGCACAGACTGGTGTCTAGACCACAGAGACACAGACTGGTGTCTGGACCAGAGAGACACAGATTGGTGTCTGGACTACAGAGACACAGGCTGGTGTGTAGACCACAGAGACACAGGCTGGTGTCTGGACCACAGAGACACAGGCTGGTGTCTGGACCACAGTGACACAGGCTGGTGTCTAGACCACAGAGACACAGACTGGTGTCTGGACCACAGAGACACAGACTGGTGTCTGGACCACAGGGACACACACTGGTGTCTGGACCACAGAGACACAGGCTGGTGTCTGGACCACAGAGACACAGGCTGGTGTCTGGACCACAGAGACACAGACTGATGTCTTGACCACAGAGACACAGACTGGTGTCTGGACCACAGTGACACAGACTGGTGTCTGGACCAGAGAGACACAGACTGGTATCTAGACCACAGAGACACAGACTGGTGTCTAGACCACAGAGACACAGACTGGTGTCTGGACCAAAGTGACACAGACTGGTGTCTGGACCAGAGACTCACAGACTGGTGTCTAGACCACAGAGACACAGACTGGTGTCTGGACCAGAGAGACACAGATTGGTGTCTGGACTACAGAGACACAGGCTGGTGTGTAGACCACAGAGACACAGGCTGGTGTCTGGACCACAGAGACACAGACTGGTGTCTGGACCACAGAGACACAGACTGGTGTCTGGACCACAGAGACACAGGCTGGTGTCTAGGCCACAGAGACACAGGCTGGTGTCTGGAACACAGGGACACAGACTGGTGTCTGGACCACAGAGACACAGACTGGTGTCTGGACCAGAGAGATACAGGCTGGTGTCTGGACCACAGAGACACAGGCTGGTGTCTGGACCACAGAGACACAGACTGGTGTCTAGACCACAGAGACACAGACTGGTGTCTGGACCAGAGAGATACAGGCTGGTGTCTGGACCACAGAGACACAGGCTGGTGTCTGGACCACAGAGACACAGACTGGTGTCTAGACCACAGAGACACAGACTGGTGTCTGGACCACAGAGACACAGACTGGTGTCTGGACCACAGAGACACAGACTGGTGTCTGGACCACAGAGACACAGGCTGGTGTCTGGACCACAGCGACACAGGCTGGTGTCTGGACCACAGAGACCCAGACTGGTGTCTAGACCACAGAGACACAGGCTGGTGTCTGGACCACAGAGACACAGGCTGGTGTGTAGAACACAGAGACACAGGCTGGTGTCTGGACCACAGAGACACAGACTGGTGTCTGGACTACAGAGACACAGGCTGGTGTGTAGACCACAGAGACACAGGCTGGTGTCTGGACCACAGAGACACAGACTGGTGTCTGGACCACAGAGACACAGGCTGGTGTCTGGACCACAGTGACACAGGCTGGTGTCTAGACCACAGAGACCCAGACTGGTGTCTAGACCACAGAGACACAGACTGGTGTCTGGACCACAGAGACACAGACTGGTGTCTGGACCACAGAGACACACACTGGTGTCTGAACCACAGAGACACAGGCTGGTGTCTGGACCACAGAGACACAGGCTGGTGTCTGGACCACAGAGACACAGGCTGGTGTCTGGACCACAGAGACACAGACTGGTGTCTTGACCACAGAGACACAGACTGGTGTCTGGACCACAGTGACACAGACTGGTGTCTGGACCAGAGAGACACAGACTGGTATCTAGACCACAGAGACACAGACTGGTGTCTAGACCACAGAGACACAGACTGGTGTCTGGACCAAAGAGACACAGACTGGTGTCTGGACCAGAGAGGCACAGACTGGTGTCTAGACCACAGAGACACAGACTGGTGTCTGGACCAGAGAGACACAGATTGGTGTCTGGACTACAGAGACACAGGCTGGTGTGTAGACCACAGAGACACAGGCTGGTGTCTGGACCACAGAGACACAGACTGGTGTCTGGACCACAGAGACACAGACTGGTGTCTGGACCACAGAGACACAGGCTGGTGTCTAGACCACAGAGACACAGGCTGGTGTCTGGAACACAGGGACACAGACTGGTGTCTGGACCACAGAGACACAGACTGGTGTCTGGACCAGGGAGATACAGGCTGGTGTCTGGACCACAGAGACACAGGCTGGTGTCTGGACCACAGAGACACAGACTGGTGTCTGGACCACAGAGACACAGACTGGTGTCTGGACCACAGGGACACAGACTGGTGTCTGGACCACAGTGACACAGACTGGTGTCTGGACCACAGAGACACAGACTGGTGTCTGGAACACAGAGACACAGACTGGTGTCTGGATCACAGAGACACAGACTAGTGTCTGGACCACAGAGATACAGACTGATGTCTGGACCACAGAGACACAGACTGGTGTCTGGACCACAGAGACACAGGCTGGTGTCTGGACCACAGAGACACAGGCTGGTGTCTGGACCACAGAGACACAGACTGGTGTCTGGACCAGAGAGACACAGACTGGTGTCTAGACCAGAGAGACACAGGCTGGTGTCTAGACCACAGAGACAGAGACTGGTGTCTGGACCAGAGAGACACAGTCTGGTGTGTAGACCACAGAGACACAGGCTGGTGTCTGGACCACAGAGACATAGATTGGTGTCTGGAGCACAGAGACACATACTGGTGTCTGGACCACAGAGATACAGACTGGTGTCTGGACCACAGAGACACAGACTGGTGTCTGGACCACAGAGACACAGGCTGGTGTCTGGACCACAGAGACACAGACTGGTGTCTTGACCACAGAGACACAGACTGGTGTCTGGACCACAGTGACACAGACTGGTGTCTGGACAAGAGAGACACAGGCTGGTATCTAGACCACAGAGACACAGACTGGTGTCTAGACCACAGAGACACAGACTGGTGTCTGGACCAAAGAGACACAGACTGGTGTCTGGACCAGAGAGGCACAGACTGGTGTCTAGACCACAGAGACACAGACTGGTGTCTGGACCAGAGAGACACAGATTGGTGTCTGGACTACAGAGACACAGGCTGGTGTGTAGACCACAGAGACACAGGCTGGTGTCTGGACCACAGAGACACAGGCTGGTGTCTGGACCACAGTGACACAGGCTGGTGTCTAGACCACAGAGACACAGACTGGTGTCTGGACCACAGAGACACAGACTGGTGTCTGGACCACAGGGACACACACTGGTGTCTGGACCACAGAGACACAGGCTGGTGTCTGGACCACAGAGACACAGGCTGGTGTCTGGACCACAGAGACACAGACTGATGTCTTGACCACAGAGACACAGACTGGTGTATGGACCACAGTGACACAGACTGGTGTCTGGACCAGAGAGACACAGACTGGTATCTAGACCACAGAGACACAGACTGGTGTCTAGACCACAGAGACACAGACTGGTGTCTGGAACAAAGTGACACAGACTGGTGTCTGGACCAGAGACTCACAGACTGGTGTCTAGACCACAGAGACACAGACTGGTGTCTGGACCAGAGAGACACAGATTGGTGTCTGGACTACAGAGACACAGGCTGGTGTGTAGACCACAGAGACACAGGCTGGTGTCTGGACCACAGAGACACAGACTGGTGTCTGGACCACAGAGACACAGACTGGTGTCTGGACCACAGAGACACAGGCTGGTGTCTAGACCACAGAGACACAGGCTGGTGTCTGGAACACAGGGACACAGACTGGTGTCTGGACCACAGAGACACAGACTGGTGTCTGGACCAGAGAGATACAGGCTGGTGTCTGGACCACAGAGACACAGGCTGGTGTCTGGACCACAGAGACACAGACTGGTGTCTAGACCACAGAGACACAGACTGGTGTCTGGACCAGAGAGATACAGGCTGGTGTCTGGACCACAGAGACACAGGCTGGTGTCTGGACCACAGAGACACAGACTGGTGTCTAGACCACAGAGAAACAGACTGGTGTCTGGACCACAGAGACACAGACTGGTGTCTGGACCACAGGGACACAGACTGGTGTCTGGACAACAGTGACACAGACTGGTGTCTGGACCACAGAGACACAGACTGGTGTCTGGACCACAGAGACACAGACTGGTGTCTAGACCACAGAGACACAGACTGGTGTCTGGACCAAAGAGACACAGACTGGTGTCTGGACCACCGAGACACAGGCTGGTGTATGGACCACAGAGACACAGGCTGGTGTATGGACCACAGTGACACAGACTGGAGTCTAGACCACAGAGACACAGACTGGTTTCTGGACCAGAGAGACACAGACTGGTGTCTGGACCACAGGGACACAGACTGGTGTCTGGACCAGAGAAACACAGACTGGTGTCTGGACCACAGAGACACAGGCTGGTGTCTGGACCACAGAGACACAGACTGGTGTCTAGACCACAGAGACACTGGCTGGTGTCTGGATCACAGAGACACAGACTGGTGTCTGGACCACAGGGACACACACTGGTGACTGGACCACAGAGACACAGACTGGTGTCTGGACCACAGAGACAGAGGCTGGTGTCTGGACCACAGGGACACAGGCTGGTGTCTGGACCACAGACACACAGACTGGTGTCTGGACCACAGGGACACACACTGGTGTCTGGACCACAGAGACAGAGACTGGTGTCTGGACCACAGAGACACAGGCTGGTGTCTGGACCACAGAGACACAGACTGGTGTCTAGACCACAGAGACACTGGCTGGTGTCTGGACCACAGAGACACAGACTGGTGTCTGGACCACAGAGACACAGACTGGTTTCTGGACCAGAGAGACACAGACTGGTGTCTGGACCAAAGAGACACAGACTGGTGTCTGGACCAGAGAGGCACAGACTGGTGTCTAGACCACAGAGACACAGACTGATGTCTGGACCAGAGAGACACAGGCTGGTGTCTGGACCACATAGACACAGACTGGTGTCTGGACTACAGAGACACAGACTGGTGTGTAGACCACAGAGACACAGGCTGGTGTCTGGACCACAGAGACCCAGACTGGTGTCTAGACCACAGAGACACAGACTAGTGTCTGGACCACAGAGACACAGGCTGGTGTGTAGACCACAGAGACACAGGCTGGTGTCTGGACCACAGAGACACAGACTGGTGTCTGGACTACAGAGACACAGGCTGGTGTGTAGACCACAGAGACACAGGCTGGTGTCTGGACCACAGAGACACAGACTGGTGTCTGGACCACAGAGACACAGACTGGTGTCTGGACCACAGGGACACAGGCTGGTGTATGGACCACAGTGACACAGGCTGGTGTCTAGACCACAGAGACCCAGACTGGTGTCTAGACCACAGAGACACAGACTGGTGTCTGGACCACAGAGACACAGACTGGTGTCTGGACCACAGGGACACACACTGGTGTCTGGACCACAGAGACACAGGCTGGTGTCTGGACCACAGAGACACAGGCTGGTGTCTGGACCACAGAGACACAGACTGGTGTCTGGAACACAGGGACACAGACTGGTGTCTGGACCACAGAGACACAGACTGGTGTCTGGACCAGGGAGATACAGGCTGGTGTCTGGACCACAGAGACACAGGCTGGTGTCTGGACCACAGAGACACAGACTGGTGTCTAGACCACAGAGACACAGACTGGTGTCTGGACCACAGAGACACAGACTGGTGTCTGGACCACAGGGACACAGACTGGTGTCTGGACCACAGTGACACAGACTGGTGTCTGGACCACAGAGACACAGACTGGTGTCTGGAACACAGAGACACAGACTGGTGTCTGGATCACAGAGACACAGACTTGTGTCGAGACCACAGAGACACAGACTGGTGTCTGGACCCCAGAGACACAGACTGGTGTCTGGACCACAGAGACACAGGCTGGTGTCTGGACCACAGAGACACAGGCTGGTGTCAGGACCACAGAGACACAGACTGGTGTCTGGACCAGAGAGACACAGACTGGTGTCTAGACCAGAGAGACACAGGCTGGTGTCTAGACCACAGAGACAGAGACTGGTGTCTGGACCAGAGAGACACAGTCTGGTGTGTAGACCACAGAGACACAGGCTGGTGTCTGGACCACAGAGACATAGATTGGTGTCTGGAGCACAGAGACACAGACTGGTGTCTGGACCACAGAGATACAGACTGGTGTCTGGACCACAGAGACACAGACTGGTGTCTGGACCACAGAGACACAGGCTGGTGTCTGGACCACAGAGACACAGACTGGTGTCTTGACCACAGAGACACAGACTGGTGTCTGGACCACCGAGACACAGGCTGGTGTATGGACCACAGAGACACAGGCTGGTGTATGGACCACAGTGACACAGACTGGAGTCTAGACCACAGCGACACAGACTGGTTTCTGGACCAGAGAGACACAGACTGGTGTCTGGACCACAGGGACACAGACTGGTGTCTGGACCAGAGAAACACAGACTGGTGTCTGGACCACAGAGACACAGGCTGGTGTCTGGACCACAGAGACACAGACTGGTGTCTAGACCACAGAGACACTGGCTGGTGTCTGGATCACAGAGACACAGACTGGTGTCTGGACCACAGGGACACACACTGGTGACTGGACCACAGAGACACAGACTGGTGTCTGGACCACAGAGACACAGGCTGGTGTCTGGACCACAGGGACACAGGCTGGTGTCTGGACCACAGACACACAGACTGGTGTCTGGACCACAGGGACACACACTGGTGTCTGGACCACAGAGACAGAGACTGGTGTCTGGACCACAGAGACACAGGCTGGTGTCTGGACCACAGAGACACAGACTGGTGTCTAGACCACAGAGACACTGGCTGGTGTCTGGACCACAGAGACACAGACTGGTGTCTGGACCACAGAGACACAGACTGGTTTCTGGACCAGAGAGACACAGACTGGTGTCTGGACCAAAGAGACACAGACTGGTGTCTGGACCAGAGAGGCACAGACTGGTGTCTAGACCACAGAGACACAGACTGATGTCTGGACCAGAGAGACACAGGCTGGTGTCTGGACCACATAGACACAGACTGGTGTCTGGACTACAGAGACACAGGCTGGTGTGTAGACCACAGAGACACAGGCTGGTGTCTGGACCACAGAGACACAGACTGGTGTCTGGACCACAGGGACACACACTGGTGTCTGGACCACAGAGACACAGGCTGGTGTCTGGACCACAGAGACACAGGCTGGTGTCTGGACCACAGAGACACAGACTGGTGTCTGGACCAGAGAGGCACAGACTGGTGTCTAGACCACAGAGACACAGACTGGTGTCTGGACCAGAGAGACACAGATTGGTGTCTGGACTACAGAGACATAGGCTGGTGTGTAGACCACAGAGACACAGGCTGGTGTCTGGACCACAGAGACACAGACTGGTGTCTGGACCACAGAGACACAGACTGGTGTCTGGACCACAGAGACACAGGCTGGTGTCTAGACCACAGAGACACAGGCTGGTGTCTGGAACACAGGGACACAGACTGGTGTCTGGACCACAGAGACACAGACTGGTGTCTGGACCAGTGAGATACAGGCTGGTGTCTGGACCACAGAGACACAGGCTGGTGTCTGGACCACAGAGACACAGACTGGTGTCTAGACCACAGAGACACAGACTGGTGTCTGGACCACAGAGACACAGACTGGAGTCTGGACCACAGGGACACAGACTGGTGTCTGGACCACAGTGACACAGACTGGTGTCTGGACCACAGAGACACAGACTGGTGTCTGGAACACAGAGACACAGACTGGTGTCTGGATCACAGAGACACAGACTTGTGTCTAGACCACAGAGACACAGACTGGTGTCTGGACCCCAGAGACACAGACTGGTGTCTGGACCACAGAGACACAGGCTGGTGTCTGGACCACAGAGACACAGGCTGGTGTCTGGACCACAGAGACACAGACTGGTGTCTGGACCAGAGAGACACAGACTGGTGTCTAGACCAGAGAGACACAGGCTGGTGTCTAGACCACAGAGACAGAGACTGGTGTCTGGACCAGAGAGACACAGTCTGGTGTGTAGACCACAGAGACACAGGCTGGTGTCTGAACCACAGAGACATAGATTGGTGTCTGGAGCACAGAGACACAGACTGGTGTCTGGACCACAGAGATACAGACTGGTGTCTGGACCACAGAGACACAGACTGGTGTCTGGACCACAGAGACACAGGCTGGTGTCTGGACCACAGAGACACAGACTGGTGTCTTGACCACAGAGACACAGACTGGTGTCTGGACCACAGTGACACAGACTGGTGTCTGGACCAGAGAGACATAGACTGGTATCTAGACCACAGTGACACAGGCTGGTGTCTGGACCACAGAGACACAGGCTGGTGTCTGGACCACAGAGACACAGACTGGTGTCTGGACCACAGAGACACAGACTGGTGTCTGGACCACAGAGACACAGGCTGGTATCTGGACCACAGTGACACAGGCTGGTGTCTAGACCACAGAGTCACAGACTGGTGTCTGGACCACAGAGACACAGACTGGTGTCTGGACCACAGGGACACAGGCTGGTGTCTGGACCACAGAGACACAGAATGGTGTCTTGACCACAGAGACACAGACTGGTGTCTGGACCAGAGAGACACAGACTGGTATCTAGACCACAGAGACACAGACTGGTGTCTAGACCACAGAGACACAGACTGGTGTCTGGACCAAAGAGACACAGACTGGTGTCTGGACCAGAGAGTCACAGACTGGTGTCTAGACCACAGAGACACAGACTGGTGTCTGGACCACAGAGACACAGACTGGTGTCTGGACCACAGAGACACAGGCTGGTGTCTGGACCACAGAGACACAGGCTGGTGTCTGGACCACAGAGACACAGGCTGGTGTCTGGACCACAGAGACACAGGCTGGTGTCTGGACCACATAGACACAGACTGGTGTCTGGACTACAGAGACACAGGCTGGTGTGTAGACCACAGAGACACAGGCTGGTGTCTGGACCACAGAGACCCAGACTGGTGTCTAGACCACAGAGACACAGACTAGTGTCTGGACCACAGAGACACAGGCTGGTGTGTAGACCACAGAGACACAGGCTGGTGTCTGGACCACAGAGACACAGACTGGTGTCTGGACTACAGAGACACAGACTAGTGTCTGGACCACAGAGACACAGGCTGGTGTGTAGACCACAGAGACACAGGCTGGTGTCTGGACCACAGAGACACAGACTGGTGTCTGGACTACAGAGACACAGGCTGGTGTGTAGACCACAGAGACACAGGCTGGTGTCTCGACCACAGAGACACAGACTGGTGTCTAGACCACAGAGACACAGACTGGTGTCTGGACCACAGAGACACAGACTGGTGTCTGGACCACGGGGACACACACTGGTGTCTGGACCACAGAGACACAGGCTGGTGTCTGGACCACAGAGACACAGGCTGGTGTCTGGACCACAGAGACACAGACTGGTGTCTGGACCAGAGAGGCACAGACTGGTGTCTAGACCACAGAGACACAGACTGGTGTCTGGACCAGAGAGACACAGATTGGTGTCTGGACTACAGAGACATAGGCTGGTGTGTAGACCACAGAGACACAGGCTGGTGTCTGGACCACAGAGACACAGACTGGTGTCTGGACCACAGAGACACAGACTGGTGTCTGGACCACAGAGACACAGGCTGGTGTCTAGACCACAGAGACACAGGCTGGTGTCTGGAACACAGGGACACAGACTGGTGTCTGGACCACAGAGACACAGACTGGTGTCTGGACCAGGGAGATACAGGCTGGTGTCTGGACCACAGAGACACAGGCTGGTGTCTGGACCACAGAGACACAGACTGGTGTCTAGACCACAGAGACACAGACTGGTGTCTGGACCACAGAGACACAGACTGGTGTCTGGACCACAGGGACACAGACTGGTGTCTGGACCACAGTGACACAGACTGGTGTCTGGACCACAGAGACACAGACTGGTGTCTGGAACACAGAGACACAGACTGGTGTCTGGATCACAGAGACACAGACTTGTGTCGAGACCACAGAGACACAGACTGGTGTCTGGACCCCAGAGACACAGACTGGTGTCTGGACCACAGAGACACAGGCTGGTGTCTGGACCACAGAGACACAGGCTGGTGTCTGGACCACAGAGACACAGACTGGTGTCTGGACCAGAGAGACACAGACTGGTGTCTAGACCAGAGAGACACAGGCTGGTGTCTAGACCACAGAGACAGAGACTGGTGTCTGGACCAGAGAGACACAGTCTGGTGTGTAGACCACAGAGACACAGGCTGGTGTCTGGACCACAGAGACATAGATTGGTGTCTGGAGCACAGAGACACAGACTGGTGTCTGGACCACAGAGACACAGGCTGGTGTCTGGACCACAGAGACACAGACTGGTGTCTTGACCACAGAGACACAGACTGGTGTCTGGACCACCGAGACACAGGCTGGTGTATGGACCACAGAGACACAGGCTGGTGTATGGACCACAGTGACACAGACTGGAGTCTAGACCACAGAGACACAGACTGGTTTCTGGACCAGAGAGACACAGACTGGTGTCTGGACCACAGGGACACAGACTGGTGTCTGGACCAGAGAAACACAGACTGGTGTCTGGACCACAGAGACACAGGCTGGTGTCTGGACCACAGAGACACAGACTGGTGTCTAGACCACAGAGACACTGGCTGGTGTCTGGATCACAGAGACACAGACTGGTGTCTGGACCACAGGGACACACACTGGTGACTGGACCACAGAGACACAGACTGGTGTCTGGACCACAGAGACACAGGCTGGTGTCTGGACCACAGGGACACAGGCTGGTTTCTGGACCACAGACACACAGACTGGTGTCTGGACCACAGGGACACACACTGGTGTCTGGACCACAGAGACAGAGACTGGTGTCTGGACCACAGAGACACAGGCTGGTGTCTGGACCACAGAGACACAGACTGGTGTCTAGACCACAGAGACACTGGCTGGTGTCTGGACCACAGAGACACAGACTGGTTTCTGGACCACAGAGACACAGACTGGTTTCTGGACCAGAGAGACACAGACTGGTGTCTGGACCAAAGAGACACAGACTGGTGTCTGGGCCAGAGAGGCACAGACTGGTGTCTAGACCACAGAGACACAGACTGATGTCTGGACCAGAGAGACACAGGCTGGTGTCTGGACCACATAGACACAGACTGGTGTCTGGACTACAGAGACACAGGCTGGTGTGTAGACCACAGAGACACAGGCTGGTGTCTGGACCACAGAGACACAGACTGGTGTCTGGACCACAGAGACACAGACTGGTGTCTGGACCACAGAGACACAGGCTGGTGTCTGGACCACAGCGACACAGGCTGGTGTCTGGAACACAGAGACCCAGACTGGTGTCTAGACCACAGAGACACAGACTAGTGTCTGGACCACAGAGACACAGGCTGGTGTGTAGACCACAGAGACACAGGCTGGTGTCTGGACCACAGAGAGACAGACTGGTGTCTGGACTACAGAGACACAGGCTGGTGTGTAGACCACAGAGACACAGGCTGGTGTCTGGACCACAGAGACACAGACTGGTGTCTGGACCACAGAGACACAGACTGGTGTCTGGACCACAGAGACACAGGCTGGTGTATGGACCACAGTGACACAGGCTGGTGTCTAGACCACAGAGACCCAGACTGGTGTCTAGACCACAGAGACACAGACTGGTGTCTGGACCACAGAGACACAGACTGGTGTCTGGACCACAGGGACACACACTGGTGTCTGGACCACAGAGACACAGGCTGGTGTCTGGACCACAGAGACACAGGCTGGTGTCTGGACCACAGAGACACAGACTGGTGTCTGGACCAGAGAGGCACAGACTGGTGTCTAGACCACAGAGACACAGACTGGTGTCTGGACCAGAGAGACACAGATTGGTGTCTGGACTACAGAGACATAGGCTGGTGTGTAGACCACAGAGACACAGGCTGGTGTCTGGACCACAGAGACACAGACTGGTGTCTGGACCACAGAGACACAGACTGGTGTCTGGACCACAGAGACACAGGCTGGTGTCTAGACCACAGAGACACAGGCTGGTGTCTGGAACACAGGGACACAGACTGGTGTCTGGACCACAGAGACACAGACTGGTGTCTGGACCAGGGAGATACAGGCTGGTGTCTGGACCACAGAGACACAGGCTGGTGTCTGGACCACAGAGACACAGACTGGTGTCTAGACCACAGAGACACAGACTGGTGTCTGGACCACAGAGACACAGACTGGTGTCTGGACCACAGGGACATAGACTGGTGTCTGGACCACAGTGACACAGACTGGTGTCTGGACCACAGAGACACAGACTGGTGTCTGGAACACAGAGACACAGACTGCTGTCTGGATCACAGAGACACAGACTTGTGTCTAGACCACAGAGACACAGACTGGTGTCTGGACCCCAGAGACACAGACTGGTGTCTGGACCACAGAGACACAGGCTGGTGTCTGGACCACAGAGACACAGGCTGGTGTCTGGACCACAGAGACACAGACTGGTGTCTGGACCAGAGAGACACAGACTGGTGTCTAGACCAGAGAGACACAGGCTGGTGTCTAGACCACAGAGACAGAGACTGGTGTCTGGACCAGAGAGACACAGTCTGGTGTGTAGACCACAGAGACACAGGCTGGTGTCTGAACCACAGAGACATAGATTGGTGTCTGGAGCACAGAGACACAGACTGGTGTCTGGACCACAGAGATACAGACTGGTGTCTGGACCACAGAGACACAGACTGGTGTCTGGACCACAGAGACACAGGCTGGTGTCTGGACCACAGAGACACAGAGTGGTGTCTTGACCACAGAGACACAGACTGGTGTCTGGACCACAGTGACACAGACTGGTGTCTGGACCAGAGAGACACAGACTGGTATCTAGACCACAGTGACACAGGCTGGTGTCTGGACCACAGAGACACAGGCTGGTGTCTGGACCACAGAGACACAGACTGGTGTCTGGACCACAGAGACACAGACTGGTGTCTGGACCACAGAGACACAGGCTGGTGTCTGGACCACAGTGACACAGGCTGGTGTCTAGACCACAGAGTCACAGACTGGTGTCTGGACCACAGAGACACAGACTGGTGTCTGGACCACAGGGACACAGGCTGGTGTCTGGACCACAGAGACACAGAATGGTGTCTTGACCACAGAGACACAGACTGGTGTCTGGACCAGAGAGACACAGACTGGTATCTAGACCACAGAGACACAGACTGGTGTCTAGACCACAGAGACACAGACTGGTGTCTGGACCAAAGAGACACAGACTGGTGTCTGGTCCAGAGAGTCACAGACTGGTGTCTAGACCATAGAGACACAGGCTGGTGTCTGGACCAGAGAGACACAGATTGGTGTCTGGACTACAGAGACACAGGCTGGTGTGTAGACCACAGAGACACAGGCTGGTGTCTGGACCACAGAGACACAAACTGGTGTGTGGACCACAGAGACACAGACTGGTGTCTGGACCACAGGGACACAGGCTGGTGTCTAGACCACAGAGACACAGGCTGGTGTCTGGAACACAGGGACACAGACTGGTGTCTGGACCACAGAGACACAGACTGGTGTCTGGACCACAGTGACACAGACTGGTGTCTGGACCACAGAGACACAGACTGGTGTCTGGAACACAGAGACACAGGCTGGTGTCTAGAACACAGAGACACAGACTGGTGTCTGGATCACAGAGACACAGACTAGTGTCTAGACCACAGAGACACAGACTGGTGTCTGGACCACAGAGACACAGGCTGGTGTCTGGACCACAGAGACACAGGCTGGTGTCTGGACCACAGAGACACAGACTGGTGTCTGGACCAGAGAGACACAGACTGGTGTCTGGACCACAGAGACACAGACTGGTGTCTGGACCACAGAGACACAGGCTGGTGTCTGGACCACAGCGACACAGGCTGGTGTCTGGAACACAGAGACCCAGACTGGTGTCTAGACCACAGAGACACAGACTAGTGTCTGGACCACAGAGACACAGGCTGGTGTGTAGACCACAGAGACACAGGCTGGTGTCTGGACCACAGAGAGACAGACTGGTGTCTGGACTACAGAGACACAGGCTGGTGTGTAGACCACAGAGACACAGGCTGGTGTCTGGACCACAGAGACACAGACTGGTGTCTGGACCACAGAGACACAGACTGGTGTCTGGACCACAGAGACACAGGCTGGTGTATGGACCACAGTGACACAGGCTAGTGTCTAGACCACAGAGACCCAGACTGGTGTCTAGACCACAGAGACACAGACTGGTGTCTGGACCACAGAGACACAGACTGGTGTCTGGACCACAGGGACACACACTGGTGTCTGGACCACAGAGACACAGGCTGGTGTCTGGACCACTGAGACACAGGCTGGTGTCTGGACCACAGAGACACAGACTGGTGTCTGGACCAGAGAGGCACAGACTGGTGTCTAGACCACAGAGACACAGACTGGTGTCTGGACCAGAGAGACACAGATTGGTGTCTGGACTACAGAGACATAGGCTGGTGTGTAGACCACAGAGACACAGGCTGGTGTCTGGACCACAGAGACACAGACTGGTGTCTGGACCACAGAGACACAGACTGGTGTCTGGACCACAGAGACACAGGCTGGTGTCTAGACCACAGAGACACAGGCTGGTGTCTGGAACACAGGGACACAGACTGGTGACTGGACCACAGAGACACAGACTGGTGTCTGGACCAGGGAGATACAGGCTGGTGTCTGGACCACAGAGACACAGGCTGGTGTCT
Organism: Pristiophorus japonicus; assembly: GCF_044704955.1. Lineage (NCBI taxonomy): Eukaryota > Metazoa > Chordata > Chondrichthyes > Pristiophoridae > Pristiophorus > Pristiophorus japonicus. Next base: position 4,560,433 of record NC_091977.1, read on the forward strand.
GGACCACAGAGACACAGACTGGTGTCTAGACCACAGAGACACAGACTGGTGTCTGGACCACAGAGACACAGACTGGTGTCTGGACCACAGGGACACAGACTGGTGTCTGGACCACAGTGACACAGACTGGTGTCTGGACCACAGAGACACAGACTGGTGTCTGGAACACAGAGACACAGACTGGTGTCTGGATCACAGAGACACAGACTTGTGTCTAGACCACAGAGACACAGACTGGTGTCTGGACCCCAGAGACACAGACTGGTGTCTGGACCACAGAGACACAGGCTGGTGTCTGGACCACAGAGACACAGGCTGGTGTCTGGACCACAGAGACACAGACTGGTGTCTGGACCAGAGAGACACAGACTGGTGTCTAGACCAGAGAGACACAGGCTGGTGTCTAGACCACAGAGACAGAGACTGGTGTCTGGACCAGAGAGACACAGTCTGGTGTGTAGACCACAGAGACACAGGCTGGTGTCTGAACCACAGAGACATAGATTGGTGTCTGGAGCACAGAGACACAGACTGGTGTCTGGACCACAGAGATACAGACTGGTGTCTGGACCACAGAGACACAGACTGGTGTCTGGACCACAGAGACACAGGCTGGTGTCTGGACCACAGAGACACAGAGTGGTGTCTTGACCACAGAGACACAGACTGGTGTCTGGACCACAGTGACACAGACTGGTGTCTGGACCAGAGAGACACAGACTGGTATCTAGACCACAGTGACACAGGCTGGTGTCTGGACCACAGAGACACAGGCTGGTGTCTGGACCACAGAGACACAGACTGGTGTCTGGACCACAGAGACACAGACTGGTGTCTGGACCACAGAGACACAGGCTGGTGTCTGGACCACAGTGACACAGGCTGGTGTCTAGACCACAGAGTCACAGACTGGTGTCTGGACCACAGAGACACAGACTGGTGTCTGGACCACAGGGACACAGGCTGGTGTCTGGACCACAGAGACACAGAATGGTGTCTTGACCACAGAGACACAGACTGGTGTCTGGACCAGAGAGACACAGACTGGTATCTAGACCACAGAGACACAGACTGGTGTCTAGACCACAGAGACACAGACTGGTGTCTGGACCAAAGAGACACAGACTGGTGTCTGGTCCAGAGAGTCACAGACTGGTGTCTAGACCATAGAGACACAGGCTGGTGTCTGGACCAGAGAGACACAGATTGGTGTCTGGACTACAGAGACACAGGCTGGTGTGTAGACCACAGAGACACAGGCTGGTGTCTGGACCACAGAGACACAAACTGGTGTGTGGACCACAGAGACACAGACTGGTGTCTGGACCACAGGGACACAGGCTGGTGTCTAGACCACAGAGACACAGGCTGGTGTCTGGAACACAGGGACACAGACTGGTGTCTGGACCACAGAGACACAGACTGGTGTCTGGACCACAGTGACACAGACTGGTGTCTGGACCACAGTGACACAGGCTGGTGTGTAGACCACAGAGACACAGGCTGGTGTCTGGACCACAGAGACATAGATTGGTGTCTGGAGCACAGAGACACAGACTGGTGTCTGGACCACAGAGATACAGACTGGTGTCTGGACCACAGAGACACAGACTGGTGTCTGGACCACAGAGACACAGGCTGGTGTCTGGACCACAGAGACACAGACTGGTGTCTTGACCACAGAGACACAGACTGGTGTCTGGACCACAGTGACACAGACTGGTGTCTGGACCAGAGAGACACAGACTGGTGTCTAGACCACAGAGACACAGACTGGTGTCTGGACCAAAGAGACACAGACTGGTGTCTGGACCAGAGAGGCACAGACTGGTGTCTAGACCACAGAGACACAGACTGGTGTCTGGATCAGAGAGACACAGATTGGTGTCTGGACTACAGAGACACAGGCTGGTGTGTAGACCAAAGAGACACAGGCTGGTGTCTGGACCACAGAGACACAGGCTGGTGTCTGGACCACAGAGACACAGACTGGTGTCTGGACCACAGAGACATAGACTGGTGTCTGGACCACAGAGACACAGGCTGGTGTCTGGACCACAGTGACACAGGCTGGTGTCTAGACCACAGAGACCCAGACTGGTGTCTGGACCAGAGAGACACAGATTGGTGTCTGGACTACAGAGACACAGGCTGGTGTGTAGACCACAGAGACACAGGCTGGTGTGTAGACCACAGAGACACAGGCTGGCGTCTGGACCACAGAGACACAGACTGGTGTCTGGACCACAGAGACACAGACTGGTGTCTGGACCAGAGAGACACAGACTGGTGTCTAGACCAGAGAGACACAGGCTGGTGTCTAGACCACAGAGACAGAGACTGGTGTCTGGACCAGAGAGACACAGTCTGGTGTGTAGACCACAGAGACACAGGCTGGTGTCTGGACCACAGAGACATAGATTGGTGTCTGGAGCACAGAGACACAGACTGGTGTCTGGACCACAGAGATACAGACTGGTGTCTGGACCACAGAGACACAGACTGGTGTCTGGACCACAGAGACACAGGCTGGTGTCTGGACCACAGAGACACAGACTGGTGTCTTGACCACAGAGACACAGACTGGTGTCTGGACCACCGAGACACAGGCTGGTGTATGGACCACAGAGACACAGGCTGGTGTATGGACCACAGTGACACAGACTGGAGTCTAGACCACAGAGACACAGACTGGTTTCTGGACCAGAGAGACACAGACTGGTGTCTGGACCACAGGGACACAGACTGGTGTCTGGACCAGAGAAACACAGACTGGTGTCTGGACCACAGAGACACAGGCTGGTGTCTGGACCACAGAGACACAGACTGGTGTCTGGACCACAGAGACACTGGCTGGTGTCTGGATCACAGAGACACAGACTGGTGTCTGGACCACAGGGACACACACTGGTGACTGGACCACAGAGACACAGACTGGTGTCTGGACCACAGAGACACAGGCTGGTGTCTGGACCACAGGGACACAGGCTGGTGTCTGGACCACAGACACACAGACTGGTGTCTGGACCACAGGGACACACACTGGTGTCTGGACCACAGAGACAGAGACTGGTGTCTGGACCACAGAGACACAGGCTGGTGTCTGGACCACAGAGACACAGACTGGTGTCTAGACCACAGAGACACTGGCTGGTGTCTGGACCACAGAGACACAGACTGGTTTCTGGACCACAGAGACACAGACTGGTTTCTGGACCAGAGAGACACAGACTGGTGTCTGGACCAAAGAGACACAGACTGGTGTCTGGACCAGAGAGGCACAGACTGGTGTCTAGACCACAGAGACACAGACTGATGTCTGGACCAGAGAGACACAGGCTGGTGTCTGGACCACATAGACACAGACTGGTGTCTGGACTACAGAGACACAGGCTGGTGTGTAGACCACAGAGACACAGGCTGGTGTCTGGACCACAGAGACACAGACTGGTGTCTGGACCACAGAGACACAGACTGGTGTCTGGACCACAGAGACACAGGCTGGTGTCTGGACCACAGCGACACAGGCTGGTGTCTGGAACACAGAGACCCAGACTGGTGTCTAGACCACAGAGACACAGACTAGTGTCTGGACCACAGAAACACAGGCTGGTGTGTAGACCACAGAGACACAGGCTGGTGTCTGGACCACAGAGAGACAGACTGGTGTCTGGACTACAGAGACACAGGCTGGTGTGTAGACCACAGAGACACAGGCTGGTGTCTGGACCACAGAGACACAGACTGGTGTCTGGACCACAGAGACACAGACTGGTGTCTGGACCACAGAGACACAGGCTGGTGTATGGACCACAGTGACACAGGCTGGTGTCTAGACCACAGAGACCCAGACTGGTGTCTAGACCACAGAGACACAGACTGGTGTCTGGACCACAGAGACACAGACTGGTGTCTGGACCACAGGGACACACACTGGTGTCTGGACCACAGAGACACAGGCTGGTGTCTGGACCACAGAGACACAGGCTGGTGTCTGGACCACAGAGACACAGACTGGTGTCTGGACCAGAGAGGCACAGACTGGTGTCTAGACCACAGAGACACAGACTGGTGTCTGGACCAGAGAGACACAGATTGGTGTCTGGACTACAGAGACATAGGCTGGTGTGTAGACCACAGAGACACAGGCTGGTGTCTGGACCACAGAGACACAGACTGGTGTCTGGACCACAGAGACACAGACTGGTGTCTGGACCACAGAGACACAGGCTGGTGTCTAGACCACAGAGACACAGGCTGGTGTCTGGAACACAGGGACACAGACTGGTGTCTGGACCACAGAGACACAGACTGGTGTCTGGACCAGGGAGATACAGGCTGGTGTCTGGACCACAGAGACACAGGCTGGTGTCTGGACCACAGAGACACAGACTGGTGTCTAGACCACAGAGACACAGACTGGTGTCTGGACCACAGAGACACAGACTGGTGTCTGGACCACAGGGACACAGACTGGTGTCTGGACCACAGTGACACAGACTGGTGTCTGGACCACAGAGACACAGACTGGTGTCTGGAACACAGAGACACAGACTGGTGTCTGGATCACAGAGACACAGACTTGTGTCTAGACCACAGAGACACAGACTGGTGTCTGGACCCCAGAGACACAGACTGGTGTCTGGACCACAGAGACACAGGCTGGTGTCTGGACCACAGAGACACAGGCTGGTGTCTGGACCACAGAGACACAGACTGGTGTCTGGACCAGAGAGACACAGACTGGTGTCTAGACCAGAGAGACACAGGCTGGTGTCTAGACCACAGAGACAGAGACTGGTGTCTGGACCAGAGAGACACAGTCTGGTGTGTAGACCACAGAGACACAGGCTGGTGTCTGAACCACAGAGACATAGATTGGTGTCTGGAGCACAGAGACACAGACTGGTGTCTGGACCACAGAGATACAGACTGGTGTCTGGACCACAGAGACACAGACTGGTGTCTGGACCACAGAGACACAGGCTGGTGTCTGGACCACAGAGACACAGAGTGGTGTCTTGACCACAGAGACACAGACTGGTGTCTGGACCACAGTGACACAGACTGGTGTCTGGACCAGAGAGACACAGACTGGTATCTAGACCACAGTGACACAGGCTGGTGTCTGGACCACAGAGACACAGGCTGGTGTCTGGACCACAGAGACACAGACTGGTGTCTGGACCACAGAGACACAGACTGGTGTCTGGACCACAGAGACACAGGCTGGTGTCTGGACCACAGTGACACAGGCTGGTGTCTAGACCACAGAGTCACAGACTGGTGTCTGGACCACAGAGACACAGACTGGTGTCTGGACCACAGGGACACAGGCTGGTGTCTGGACCACAGAGACACAGAATGGTGTCTTGACCACAGAGACACAGACTGGTGTCTGGACCAGAGAGACACAGACTGGTATCTAGACCACAGAGACACAGACTGGTGTCTAGACCACAGAGACACAGACTGGTGTCTGGACCAAAGAGACACAGACTGGTGTCTGGTCCAGAGAGTCACAGACTGGTGTCTAGACCATAGAGACACAGGCTGGTGTCTGGACCAGAGAGACACAGATTGGTGTCTGGACTACAGAGACACAGGCTGGTGTGTAGACCACAGAGACACAGGCTGGTGTCTGGACCACAGAGACACAAACTGGTGTGTGGACCACAGAGACACAGACTGGTGTCTGGACCACAGGGACACAGGCTGGTGTCTAGACCACAGAGACACAGGCTGGTGTCTGGAACACAGGGACACAGACTGGTGTCTGGACCACAGAGACACAGACTGGTGTCTGGACCACAGTGACACAGACTGGTGTCTGGACCACAGAGACACAGACTGGTGTCTGGAACACAGAGACACAGGCTGGTGTCTAGAACACAGAGACACAGACTGGTGTCTGGATCACAGAGACACAGACTAGTGTCTAGACCACAGAGACACAGACTGGTGTCTGGACCACAGAGACACAGGCTGGTGTCTGGACCACAGAGACACAGGCTGGTGTCTGGACCACAGAGACACAGACTGGTGTCTGGACCAGAGAGACACAGACTGGTGTCTGGACCACAGAGACACAGACTGGTGTCTGGACCACAGAGACACAGGCTGGTGTCTGGACCACAGCGACACAGGCTGGTGTCTGGAACACAGAGACCCAGACTGGTGTCTAGACCACAGAGACACAGACTAGTGTCTGGACCACAGAGACACAGGCTGGTGTGTAGACCACAGAGACACAGGCTGGTGTCTGGACCACAGAGAGACAGACTGGTGTCTGGACTACAGAGACACAGGCTGGTGTGTAGACCACAGAGACACAGGCTGGTGTCTGGACCACAGAGACACAGACTGGTGTCTGGACCACAGAGACACAGACTGGTGTCTGGACCACAGAGACACAGGCTGGTGTATGGACCACAGTGACACAGGCTGGTGTCTAGACCACAGAGACCCAGACTGGTGTCTAGACCACAGAGACACAGACTGGTGTCTGGACCACAGAGACACAGACTGGTGTCTGGACCACAGGGACACACACTGGTGTCTGGACCACAGAGACACAGGCTGGTGTCTGGACCACTGAGACACAGGCTGGTGTCTGGACCACAGAGACACAGACTGGTGTCTGGACCAGAGAGGCACAGACTGGTGTCTAGACCACAGAGACACAGACTGGTGTCTGGACCAGAGAGACACAGATTGGTGTCTGGACTACAGAGACATAGGCTGGTGTGTAGACCACAGAGACACAGGCTGGTGTCTGGACCACAGAGACACAGACTGGTGTCTGGACCACAGAGACACAGACTGGTGTCTGGACCACAGAGACACAGGCTGGTGTCTAGACCACAGAGACACAGGCTGGTGTCTGGAACACAGGGACACAGACTGGTGTCTGGACCACAGAGACACAGACTGGTGTCTGGACCAGGGAGATACAGGCTGGTGTCTGGACCACAGAGACACAGGCTGGTGTCTGGACCACAGAGACACAGACTGGTGTCTAGACCACAGAGACACAGACTGGTGTCTGGACCACAGAGACACAGACTGGTGTCTGGACCACAGGGACACAGACTGGTGTCTGGACCACAGTGACACAGACTGGTGTCTGGACCACAGAGACACAGACTGGTGTCTGGAACACAGAGACACAGACTGGTGTCTGGATCACAGAGACACAGACTTGTGTCTAGACCACAGAGACACAGACTGGTGTCTGGACCCCAGAGACACAGACTGGTGTCTGGACCACAGAGACACAGGCTGGTGTCTGGACCACAGAGACACAGGCTGGTGTCTGGACCACAGAGACACAGACTGGTGTCTGGACCAGAGAGACACAGACTGGTGTCTAGACCAGAGAGACACAGGCTGGTGTCTAGACCACAGAGACAGAGACTGGTGTCTGGACCAGAGAGACACAGTCTGGTGTGTAGACCACAGAGACACAGGCTGGTGTCTGAACCACAGAGACATAGATTGGTGTCTGGAGCACAGAGACACAGACTGGTGTCTGGACCACAGAGATACAGACTGGTGTCTGGACCACAGAGACACAGACTGGTGTCTGGACCACAGAGACACAGGCTGGTGTCTGGACCACAGAGACACAGAGTGGTGTCTTGACCACAGAGACACAGACTGGTGTCTGGACCACAGTGACACAGACTGGTGTCTGGACCAGAGAGACACAGACTGGTATCTAGACCACAGTGACACAGGCTGGTGTCTGGACCACAGAGACACAGGCTGGTGTCTGGACCACAGAGACACAGACTGGTGTCTGGACCACAGAGACACAGACTGGTGTCTGGACCACAGAGACACAGGCTGGTGTCTGGACCACAGTGACACAGGCTGGTGTCTAGACCACAGAGTCACAGACTGGTGTCTGGACCACAGAGACACAGACTGGTGTCTGGACCACAGGGACACAGGCTGGTGTCTGGACCACAGAGACACAGAATGGTGTCTTGACCACAGAGACACAGACTGGTGTCTGGACCAGAGAGACACAGACTGGTATCTAGACCACAGAGACACAGACTGGTGTCTAGACCACAGAGACACAGACTGGTGTCTGGACCAAAGAGACACAGACTGGTGTCTGGTCCAGAGAGTCACAGACTGGTGTCTAGACCATAGAGACACAGGCTGGTGTCTGGACCAGAGAGACACAGATTGGTGTCTGGACTACAGAGACACAGGCTGGTGTGTAGACCACAGAGACACAGGCTGGTGTCTGGACCACAGAGACACAAACTGGTGTGTGGACCACAGAGACACAGACTGGTGTCTGGACCACAGGGACACAGGCTGGTGTCTAGACCACAGAGACACAGGCTGGTGTCTGGAACACAGGGACACAGACTGGTGTCTGGACCACAGAGACACAGACTGGTGTCTGGACCACAGTGACACAGACTGGTGTCTGGACCACAGAGACACAGACTGGTGTCTGGAACACAGAGACACAGGCTGGTGTCTAGAACACAGAGACACAGACTGGTGTCTGGATCACAGAGACACAGACTAGTGTCTAGACCACAGAGACACAGACTGGTGTCTGGACCACAGAGACACAGGCTGGTGTCTGGACCACAGAGACACAGGCTGGTGTCTGGACCACAGAGACAGAGACTGGTGTCTGGACCACAGAGACAGAGACTGGTGTCTGGACCACAGTGACACAGGCTGGTGTGTAGACCACAGAGACACAGGCTGGTGTCTGGACCACAGAGACATAGATTGGTGTCTGGAGCACAGAGACACAGACTGGTGTCTGGACCACAGAGATACAGACTGGTGTCTGGACCACAGAGACACAGACTGGTGTCTGGACCACAGAGACACAGGCTGGTGTCTGGACCACAGAGACACAGACTGGTGTCTTGACCACAGAGACACAGACTGGTGTCTGGACCACAGTGACACAGACTGGTGTCTGGACCAGAGAGACACAGACTGGTGTCTAGACCACAGAGACACAGACTGGTGTCTGGACCAAAGAGACACAGACTGGTGTCTGGACCAGAGAGGCACAGACTGGTGTCTAGACCACAGAGACACAGACTGGTGTCTGGATCAGAGAGACACAGATTGGTGTCTGGACTACAGAGACACAGGCTGGTGTGTAGACCAAAGAGACACAGGCTGGTGTCTGGACCACAGAGACACAGGCTGGTGTCTGGACCACAGAGACACAGACTGGTGTCTGGACCACAGAGACATAGACTGGTGTCTGGACCACAGAGACACAGGCTGGTGTCTGGACCACAGTGACACAGGCTGGTGTCTAGACCACAGAGACCCAGACTGGTGTCTGGACCAGAGAGACACAGATTGGTGTCTGGACTACAGAGACACAGGCTGGTGTGTAGACCACAGAGACACAGGCTGGTGTGTAGACCACAGAGACACAGGCTGGCGTCTGGACCACAGAGACACAGACTGGTGTCTGGACCACAGAGACACAGGCTGGTGTCTGGACCACAGAGACACAGGCTGGTGTCTTGACCACAGAGACACAGACTGGTGTCTGGACCACAGTGACACAGACTGGTGTCTGGACCAGAGAGACACAGACTGGTATCTAGACCACAGAGACACAGACTGGTGTCTGGACCAAAGAGACACAGACTGGTGTCTGGACCACAGTGACACAGACTGGTGTCTGGACCACAGAGACACAGACTGGTGTCTGGAACACAGAGACACAGGCTGGTGTCTAGAACACAGAGACACAGACTGGTGTCTGGATCACAGAGAGACAGACTAGTGTCTAGACCACAGAGACACAGACTGGTGTCTGGACCACAGAGACACAGACTGGTGTCTGGACCACAGAGACACAGGCTGGTGTCTGGACCACAGAGACACAGGCTGGTGTCTGGACCACAGAGACACAGGCTGGTGTCTGGACCAGAGGGACACAGGCTGGTGTCTAGACCACAGAGACAGAGACTGGTGTCTGGACCAGAGAGACACAGTCTGGTGTGTAGACCACAGAGACACAGGCTGGTGTCTGAACCACAGAGACATAGATTGGTGTCTGGAGCACAGAGACACAGACTGGTGTCTGGACCACAGAGATACAGACTGGTGTCTGGACCACAGAGACACAGACTGGTGTCTGGACCACAGAGACACAGGCTGGTGTCTGGACCACAGAGACACAGACTGGTGTCTTGACCACAGAGACACAGACTGGTGTCTGGACCACAGTGACACAGACTGGTGTCTGGACCAGAGAGACACAGACTGGTATCTAGACCACAGTGACACAGGCTGGTGTCTGGACCACAGAGACACAGGCTGGTGTCTGGACCACAGAGACACAGACTGGTGTCTGGACCACAGAGACACAGACTGGTGTCTGGACCACAGAGACACAGGCTGGTGTCTGGACCACAGTGACACAGGCTGGTGTCTAGACCACAGAGTCACAGACTGGTGTCTGGACCACAGAGACACAGACTGGTGTCTGGACCACAGGGACACAGGCTGGTGTCTGGACCACAGAGACACAGAATGGTGTCTTGACCACAGAGACACAGACTGGTGTCTGGACCAGAGAGACACAGACTGGTATCTAGACCACAGAGACACAGACTGGTGTCTAGACCACAGAGACACAGACTGGTGTCTGGACCAAAGAGACACAGACTGGTGTCTGGTCCAGAGAGTCACAGACTGGTGTCTAGACCATAGAGACACAGGCTGGTGTCTGGACCAGAGAGACACAGATTGGTGTCTGGACTACAGAGACACAGGCTGGTGTGTAGACCACAGAGACACAGGCTGGTGTCTGGACCACAGAGACACAAACTGGTGTGTGGACCACAGAGACACAGACTGGTGTCTGGACCACAGGGACACAGGCTGGTGTCTAGACCACAGAGACACAGGCTGGTGTCTGGAACACAGGGACACAGACTGGTGTCTGGACCACAGAGACACAGACTGGTGTCTGGACCACAGTGACACAGACTGGTGTCTGGACCACAGAGACACAGACTGGTGTCTGGAACACAGAGACACAGGCTGGTGTCTAGAACACAGAGACACAGACTGGTGTCTGGATCACAGAGACACAGACTAGTGTCTAGACCACAGAGACACAGACTGGTGTCTGGACCACAGAGACACAGGCTGGTGTCTGGACCACAGAGACACAGGCTGGTGTCTGGACCACAGAGACACAGACTGGTGTCTGGACCAGAGAGACACAGACTGGTGTCTAGACCAGAGAGACACAGGCTGGTGTCTAGACCACAGAGACAGAGACTGGTGTCTGGACCACAGTGACACAGGCTGGTGTGTAGACCACAGAGACACAGGCTGGTGTCTGGACCACAGAGACATAGATTGGTGTCTGGAGCACAGAGACACAGACTGGTGTCTGGACCACAGAGATACAGACTGGTGTCTGGACCACAGAGACACAGACTGGTGTCTGGACCACAGAGACACAGGCTGGTGTCTGGACCACAGAGACACAGACTGGTGTCTTGACCACAGAGACACAGACTGGTGTCTGGACCACAGTGACACAGACTGGTGTCTGGACCAGAGAGACACAGACTGGTGTCTAGACCACAGAGACACAGACTGGTGTCTGGACCAAAGAGACACAGACTGGTGTCTGGACCAGAGAGGCACAGACTGGTGTCTAGACCACAGAGACACAGACTGGTGTCTGGATCAGAGAGACACAGATTGGTGTCTGGACTACAGAGACACAGGCTGGTGTGTAGACCAAAGAGACACAGGCTGGTGTCTGGACCACAGAGACACAGGCTGGTGTCTGGACCACAGAGACACAGACTGGTGTCTGGACCACAGAGACATAGACTGGTGTCTGGACCACAGAGACACAGGCTGGTGTCTGGACCACAGTGACACAGGCTGGTGTCTAGACCACAGAGACCCAGACTGGTGTCTGGACCAGAGAGACACAGATTGGTGTCTGGACTACAGAGACACAGGCTGGTGTGTAGACCACAGAGACACAGGCTGGTGTGTAGACCACAGAGACACAGGCTGGCGTCTGGACCACAGAGACACAGACTGGTGTCTGGACCACAGAGACACAGGCTGGTGTCTGGACCACAGAGACACAGGCTGGTGTCTTGACCACAGAGACACAGACTGGTGTCTGGACCACAGTGACACAGACTGGTGTCTGGACCAGAGAGACACAGACTGGTATCTAGACCACAGAGACACAGACTGGTGTCTAGACCACAGAGACACAGACTGGTGTCTGGACCAAAGAGACACAGACTGGTGTCTGGAACACAGTGACACAGACTGGTGTCTGGACCACAGAGACACAGACTGGTGTCTGGAACACAGAGACACAGGCTGGTGTCTAGAACACAGAGACACAGACTGGTGTCTGGATCACAGAGACACAGACTAGTGTCTAGACCACAGAGACACAGAATGGTGTCTGGACCACAGAGACACAGACTGGTGTCTGGACCACAGAGACACAGGCTGGTGTCTGGACCACAGAGACACAGGCTGGTGTCTGGACCACAGAGACACAGGCTGGTGTCTGGACCAGAGAGACACAGACTGGTGTCTAGACCAGAGAGACACAGGCTGGTGTCTAGACCACAGAGACAGAGACTGGTGTCTGGACCACAGAGACACAGTCTGGTGTGTAGACCACAGAGACACAGGCTGGTGTCTGGACCACAGAGACATAGATTGGTGTCTGGAGCACAGAGACACAGACTGGTGTCTGGACCACAGAGATACAGACTGGTGTCTAGACCACAGAGACACAGACTGGTGTCTGGACCAAAGAGACACAGACTGGTGTCTGGACCACAGTGACACAGACTGGTGTCTGGACCACAGAGACACAGACTGGTGTCTGGAACACAGAGACACAGGCTGGTGTCTAGAACACAGAGACACAGACTGATGTCTGGATCACAGAGACACAGACTAGTGTCTAGACCACAGAGACACAGACTGGTGTCTGGACCACAGAGACACAGACTGGTGTCTGGACCACAGAGACACAGGCTGGTGTCTGGACCACAGAGACACAGGCTGGTGTCTGGACCACAGAGACACAGACTGGTGTCTGGACCAGAGAGACACAGACTGGTGTCTAGACCAGAGAGACACAGACTGGTGTCTGGACCAAAGAGACACAGACTGGTGTCTGGACCAGAGAGGCACAGACTGGTGTCTAGACCACAGAGACACAGACTGGTGTCTGGATCAGAGAGACACAGATTGGTGTCTGGACTACAGAGACACAGGCTGGTGTGTAGACCAAAAAGACACAGGCTGGTGTCTGGACCACAGAGACACAGGCTGGTGTCTGGACCACAGAGACACAGACTGGTGTCTGGACCACAGAGACATAGACTGGTGTCTGGACCACAGAGACACAGGCTGGTGTCTGGACCACAGTGACACAGGCTGGTGTCTAGACCACAGAGACCCAGACTGGTGTCTGGACCAGAGAGACACAGATTGGTGTCTGGACTACAGAGACACAGGCTGGTGTGTAGACCACAGAGACACAGGCTGGTGTGTAGACCACAGAGACACAGGCTGGCGTCTGGACCACAGAGACACAGACTGGTGTCTGGACCACAGAGACACAGGCTGGTGTCTGGACCACAGAGACACAGGCTGGTGTCTTGACCACAGAGACACAGACTGGTGTCTGGACCACAGTGACACAGACTGGTGTCTGGACCAGAGAGACACAGACTGGTATCTAGACCACAGAGACACAGACTGGTGTCTAGACCACAGAGACACAGACTGGTGTCTGGACCAAAGAGACACAGACTGGTGTCTGGACCACAGTGACACAGACTGGTGTCTGGACCACAGAGACACAGACTGGTGTCTGGAACACAGAGACACAGGCTGGTGTCTAGAACACAGAGACACAGACTGGTGTCTGGATCACAGAGACACAGACTAGTGTCTAGACCACAGAGACACAGACTGGTGTCTGGACCACAGAGACACAGACTGGTGTCTGGACCACAGAGACACAGGCTGGTGTCTGGACCACAGAGACACAGGCTGGTGTCTGGACCACAGAGACACAGGCTGGTGTCTGGACCAGAGAGACACAGGCTGGTGTCTAGACCACAGAGACAGAGACTGGTGTCTGGACCAGAGAGACACAGTCTGGTGTGTAGACCACAGAGACACAGGCTGGTGTCTGAACCACAGAGACATAGATTGGTGTCTGGAGCACAGAGACACAGACTGGTGTCTGGACCACAGAGATACAGACTGGTGTCTGGACCACAGAGACACAGACTGGTGTCTGGACCACAGAGACACAGGCTGGTGTCTGGACCACAGAGACACAGACTGGTGTCTTGACCACAGAGACACAGACTGGTGTCTGGACCACAGTGACACAGACTGGTGTCTGGACCAGAGAGACACAGACTGGTATCTAGACCACAGTGACACAGGCTGGTGTCTGGACCACAGAGACACAGGCTGGTGTCTGGACCACAGAGACACAGACTGGTGTCTGGACCACAGAGACACAGACTGGTGTCTGGACCACAGAGACACAGGCTGGTGTCTGGACCACAGTGACACAGGCTGGTGTCTAGACCACAGAGTCACAGACTGGTGTCTGGACCACAGAGACACAGACTGGTGTCTGGACCACAGGGACACAGGCTGGTGTCTGGACCACAGAGACACAGAATGGTGTCTTGACCACAGAGACACAGACTGGTGTCTGGACCAGAGAGACACAGACTGGTATCTAGACCACAGAGACACAGACTGGTGTCTAGACCACAGAGACACAGACTGGTGTCTGGACCAAAGAGACACAGACTGGTGTCTGGTCCAGAGAGTCACAGACTGGTGTCTAGACCATAGAGACACAGGCTGGTGTCTGGACCAGAGAGACACAGATTGGTGTCTGGACTACAGAGACACAGGCTGGTGTGTAGACCACAGAGACACAGGCTGGTGTCTGGACCACAGAGACACAAAC
The DNA here is from genome assembly GCF_044704955.1 of Pristiophorus japonicus. NCBI lineage: Eukaryota > Metazoa > Chordata > Chondrichthyes > Pristiophoridae > Pristiophorus > Pristiophorus japonicus. The sequence continues at coordinate 4,575,464 of NC_091977.1, forward strand.
TGGTGTGTGGACCACAGAGACACAGACTGGTGTCTGGACCACAGGGACACAGGCTGGTGTCTAGACCACAGAGACACAGGCTGGTGTCTGGAACACAGGGACACAGACTGGTGTCTGGACCACAGAGACACAGACTGGTGTCTGGACCACAGTGACACAGACTGGTGTCTGGACCACAGAGACACAGACTGGTGTCTGGAACACAGAGACACAGGCTGGTGTCTAGAACACAGAGACACAGACTGGTGTCTGGATCACAGAGACACAGACTAGTGTCTAGACCACAGAGACACAGACTGGTGTCTGGACCACAGAGACACAGGCTGGTGTCTGGACCACAGAGACACAGGCTGGTGTCTGGACCACAGAGACACAGACTGGTGTCTGGACCAGAGAGACACAGACTGGTGTCTAGACCAGAGAGACACAGGCTGGTGTCTAGACCACAGAGACAGAGACTGGTGTCTGGACCACAGTGACACAGGCTGGTGTGTAGACCACAGAGACACAGGCTGGTGTCTGGACCACAGAGACATAGATTGGTGTCTGGAGCACAGAGACACAGACTGGTGTCTGGACCACAGAGATACAGACTGGTGTCTGGACCACAGAGACACAGACTGGTGTCTGGACCACAGAGACACAGGCTGGTGTCTGGACCACAGAGACACAGACTGGTGTCTTGACCACAGAGACACAGACTGGTGTCTGGACCACAGTGACACAGACTGGTGTCTGGACCAGAGAGACACAGACTGGTGTCTAGACCACAGAGACACAGACTGGTGTCTGGACCAAAGAGACACAGACTGGTGTCTGGACCAGAGAGGCACAGACTGGTGTCTAGACCACAGAGACACAGACTGGTGTCTGGATCAGAGAGACACAGATTGGTGTCTGGACTACAGAGACACAGGCTGGTGTGTAGACCAAAGAGACACAGGCTGGTGTCTGGACCACAGAGACACAGGCTGGTGTCTGGACCACAGAGACACAGACTGGTGTCTGGACCACAGAGACACAGACTGGTGTCTGGACCACAGAGACACAGGCTGGTGTCTGGACCACAGTGACACAGGCTGGTGTCTAGACCACAGAGACCCAGACTGGTGTCTGGACCAGAGAGACACAGATTGGTGTCTGGACTACAGAGACACAGGCTGGTGTGTAGACCACAGAGACACAGGCTGGTGTGTAGACCACAGAGACACAGGCTGGCGTCTGGACCACAGAGACACAGACTGGTGTCTGGACCACAGAGACACAGGCTGGTGTCTGGACCACAGAGACACAGGCTGGTGTCTTGACCACAGAGACACAGACTGGTGTCTGGACCACAGTGACGCAGACTGGTGTCTGGACCAGAGAGACACAGACTGGTATCTAGACCACAGAGACACAGACTGGTGTCTAGACCACAGAGACACAGACTGGTGTCTGGACCAAAGAGACACAGACTGGTGTCTGGACCACAGTGACACAGACTGGTGTCTGGACCACAGAGACACAGACTGGTGTCTGGAACACAGAGACACAGGCTGGTGTCTAGAACACAGAGACACAGACTGGTGTCTGGATCACAGAGACACAGACTAGTGTCTAGACCACAGAGACACAGACTGGTGTCTGGACCACAGAGACACAGACTGGTGTCTGGACCACAGAGACACAGGCTGGTGTCTGGACCACAGAGACACAGGCTGGTGTCTGGACCACAGAGACACAGGCTGGTGTCTGGACCAGAGAGACACAGACTGGTGTCTAGACCAGAGAGACACAGGCTGGTGTCTAGACCACAGAGACAGAGACTGGTGTCTGGACCACAGAGACACAGTCTGGTGTGTAGACCACAGAGACACAGGCTGGTGTCTGGACCACAGAGACATAGATTGGTGTCTGGAGCACAGAGACACAGACTGGTGTCTGGACCACAGAGATACAGACTGGTGTCTAGACCACAGAGACACAGACTGGTGTCTGGACCAAAGAGACACAGACTGGTGTCTGGACCACAGTGACACAGACTGGTGTCTGGACCACAGAGACACAGACTGGTGTCTGGAACACAGAGACACAGGCTGGTGTCTAGAACACAGAGACACAGACTGATGTCTGGATCACAGAGACACAGACTAGTGTCTAGACCACAGAGACACAGACTGGTGTCTGGACCACAGAGACACAGACTGGTGTCTGGACCACAGAGACACAGGCTGGTGTCTGGACCACAGAGACACAGGCTGGTGTCTGGACCACAGAGACACAGACTGGTGTCTGGACCAGAGAGACACAGACTGGTGTCTAGACCAGAGAGACACAGGCTGGTGTCTAGACCACAGAGACAGAGACTGGTGTCTGGACCACAGAGACACAGTCTGGTGTGTAGACCACAGAGACACAGGCTGGTGTCTGGACCACAGAGACATAGATTGGTGTCTGGGGCACAGAGACACAGACTGGTGTCTGGACCACAGAGATACAGACTGGTGTCTGGACCACAGAGACACAGACTGGTGTCTCGACCACAGAGACACAGACTGGTGTCTGGACCACAGAGACACAGACTGGTGTCTGGACCACAGAGACACAGACTGGTATCTGGAACACAGAGACACAGGCTGGTGTCTGGACCACAGAGACACAGACTGGTGTCTGGACCACAGAGACACAGACTGGTGTCTGGACCACAGTGACACAGACTTGTGTCTGGACCAGAGAGACACAGACTGGTATCTAGACCACAGAGACACAGACTGGTGTCTAGACCACAGAGACACAGACTGATGTCTGGACCAAAGAGACACAGACTGGTGTCTGGACCAGAGAGGGACAGACTGGTGTCTAGACCACAGCGACACAGACTGGTGTCTGGACCAGAGAGACACAGGCTGGTGTCTGGACCACAGAGACACAGATTGGTGTCTGGACTACAGAGACACAGACTGGTGTCTGGACCAGAGAGATACCGGCTGGTGTCTGGACCACAGAGACACAGGCTGGTGTCTGGACCACAGAGACACAGACTGGTGTCTAGACCACAGAGACACAGACTGGTGTCTGGACCACAGAGACACAGACTGGTGTCTGGACCACAGAGACACAGACTGGTGTCTGGACCACAGTGACACAGACTGGTGTCTAGACCACAGAGACACAGACTGGTGTCTGGAACACAGAGACACAGACTGGTGTCTAAACCAGAGAGACAAAGACTGGTGTCTGGACCATAGAGACACAGACTCGTGTCGGGACCAGAGAGACACAGACTGGTGTCTGGCCCACAGAGACACAGGCTGGTGTCTAGACCACAGAGACACAGGCTGGTGTCTGGAACACAGGGACACAGACTGGTGTCTGGACCACAGAGACACAGACTGGTGTCTGGACCAGAGAGATACCGGCTGGTGTCTGGACCACAGAGACACAGGCTGGTGTCTGGACCACAGAGACACAGACTGGTGTCTAGACCACAGAGACACAGACTGGTGTCTGGACCACACAGACACAGACTGGTGTCTGGACCACAGAGACACAGACTGGTGTCTGGACCACAGTGACACAGACTGGTGTCTAGACCACAGAGACACAGACTGGTGTCTGGAACACAGAGACACAGACTGGTGTCTAAACCAGAGAGACAAAGACTGGTGTCTGGACCATAGAGACACAGACTCGTGTCGGGACCAGAGAGACACAGACTGGTGTCTGGACCACAGAGACACAGACTGGTGTCTGGACCACAGGGACACAGACTGGTGTCTGGACCACAGGGACACAGGCTGGTGTCTAGACCACAGAGACACAAACTGGTGTCTGGACCACTAGGATACATACTGGTGTCTGGGCCAGAGAGACACAGGCTGGTGTCTAGAACACAGAGACACAGACTGGTGTCTGGATCACAGAGACACAGACTGGTGTCTGGACCACAGTGACACAGACTGGTGTCTGGACCAGAGAGACACAGACTGGTGTCTAGACCACAGAGACACAGACTGGTGTCAGGACCACAGGGACACAGGCTGGTGTCTAGACCACAGAGACACAGACTGGTGTCTGGACCACAGAGACACAGACTGGTGTCTGGTCCACAGGGACACAGACTGGTGTCTGGACCACAGAGACACAGACTGGTGTCTAGACCAGAGAGACACAGACTGGTGTCTGGACCACGGAGACACAGACTGGTGTCTAGACCAGAGAGACAAAGACTGGTGTCTGGACCATAGAGACACAGACTGGTGTCTGGACCACAGAGACACAGACTGGTGTCTGGACCACAGAGACACAGGCTGGTGTCGAGACCACAGAGACACAGACTGGTGTCTGGACCACAGAGACACAGGCTGGTGTCGAGACCACAGAGACACAGACTGGTGTCTGGACCACAGAGACACAGACTGGTGTCTAGAACACAGAGACACAGACTGGTGTCTGGACCACAGTGACACAGACTGGTGTCTGGACCAGAGAGACACAGACTGGTGTCTGGACCACAGGGACACAGACTGGTGTCTGGACCACAGGGACACAGATTGGTGTCTGGATCACAGGGACACAGACTGGTGTCTGGACAACAGAGACACAGACTGGTGTCTGGAACACAGGGTCACAGACTGCTGTCTGGACCACAGAGACACAGGCTGGTGTCTGGACCACAGAGACACAGACTGGTGTCTGGACCACAGAGACACAGACTGGTGTCTGGACCACAGAGACACAGGCTGGTGTATGGACCACAGAGACACAGGCTGATGTATGGACCACAGTGACACAGACTGGAGTCTAGACCACAGAGACACAGACTGGTTTCTGGACCAGAGAGACACAGACTGGTGTCTGGACCACAGGGACACACACTGGTGTCTGGACCACAGAGACACAGACTGGTGTCTGGACCACAGAGACACAGGCTGGTGTCTGGACCACAGAGACACAGACTGGTGTCTATACCACAGAGACACTGGCTGGTGTCTGGACCACAGAGACACAGACTGGTGTCTGGACCACAGGGACACACACTGGTGTCTGGACCACAGAGACAAAGACTGGTGTCTGGACCACAGAGACACAGACTGGTGTCTGGACCACAGAGACACAGGCTGGTGTCTGTGACCACAGGGACACACACTGGTGTCTGGACCACAGAGACACAGACTGGTGTCTGGACCACAGAGACACAGGCTGGTGTCTGGACCACAGAGACACAGACTGATGTCTAGACCACAGAGACACTGGCTGGTGTCTGGACCACAGAGACACAGACTGGTGTCTGGACCACAGAGACACAGACTGGTTTCTGGACCAGAGAGACACAGACTGGTGTCTGGACCAAAGAGACACAGACTGGTGTCTGGACCAGAGAGGCACAGACTGGTGTCTAGACCACAGAGACACAGACTGGTGTCTGGACCAGAGAGACACAGGCTGGTGTCTGGACCACATAGACACAGACTTTGTGTCTGGACTACAGAGACACAGACTGGTGTCTGGACCACAGAGACACAGACTGGTTTCTGGACCAGAGAGACACAGACTGGTGTCTGGACCAAAGAGACACAGACTGGTGTCTGGACCAGAGAGGCACAGACTGGTGTCTAGACCACAGAGACACAGACTGGTGTCTGGACCAGAGAGACACAGGCTGGTGTCTGGACCACATAGACACAGACTGGTGTCTGGACTACAGAGACACAGGCTGGTGTGTAGACCACAGAGACACAGGCTGGTGTCTGGACCACAGAGACACAGACTGGTGTCTGGACCACAGAGACACAGTCTGGTGTCTGGACCACAGAGACACAGGGTGGTGTCTGGACCACAGTGACACAGGCTGGTGTCTGGACCACAGAGACCCAGACTGGTGTCTAGACCACAGAGACACAGACTGGTGTCTGGACCACAGAGACACAGGCTGGTGTGTAGACCACAGAGACACAGACTGGTGTCTGGACCACAGAGACACAGGCTGGTGTCTGGACTACTGGGACACAGACTTGTGTCTGGACCAGAGAGACACAGGCTGGTGTCTGGACCAGAGAGACACAGACTGGTGTCTGGACCACAGTGGTACAGACTGGTGTCTAGACCACAGAGACACAGGCTGGTGTCTGGAGCACAGAGGCACAGACTGGTGTCTGGACCAGAGAGACACAGACTGCTGTCTAGACCACAGAGACACAGACTGGTGTCTGGAGCACAGAGACACAGACTGGTGTCTAGAGCACAGAAACACAGACTGGTGTCTAGACCACAGAGACACAGGCTGGTGTCTGGACCACAGAATCACAGACTGGTGTCTGGACCACAGGGACACAGACTGGTGTCTGGACCACAGAGACACAGACTGGTGTCTAGACCAGAGAGACACAGACTGGTGTCTGGACCACAGAGACACAGGCTGGTGTCTAGACCAGAGAGACACAGACTGGTGTCTGGACCACAGAGACACAGACTGGTGTCTGGACCACAGAGACACAGACTGGTGTCTGGACCACAGAGACACAGGCTGGTGTCTGGACCAGAGAGACACAGACTGGTGTCTAGACCACAGAGACACAGACTGGTGTCAGGACCACAGGGACACAGGCTGGTGTCTAGACCACAGAGACACAGACTGGTGTCTGGACCACAGAGACACAGACTGGTGTCTGGTCCACAGGGACACAGACTGGTGTCTGGACCACAGAGACACAGACTGGTGTCTAGACCAGAGAGACACAGACTGGTGTCTGGACCACGGAGACACAGACTGGTGTCTAGACCAGAGAGACAAAGACTGGTGTCTGGACCATAGAGACACAGACTGGTGTCTGGACCACAGAGACACAGACTGGTGTCTGGACCACAGAGACACAGGCTGGTGTCGAGACCACAGAGACACAGACTGGTGTCTGGACCACAGAGACACAGGCTGGTGTCGAGACCACAGAGACACAGACTGGTGTCTGGACCACAGCGACACAGACTGGTGTCTGGACCACAGGGACACAGACTGGTGTCTAGAACACAGAGACACAGACTGGTGTCTGGACCACAGTGACACAGACTGGTGTCTGGACCAGAGAGACACAGACTGGTGTCTGGACCACAGGGACACAGACTGGTGTCTGGACCACAGGGACACAGATTGGTGTCTGGATCACAGGGACACAGACTGGTGTCTGGACAACAGAGACACAGACTGGTGTCTGGAACACAGGGTCATAGACTGCTGTCTGGACCACAGAGACACAGGCTGGTGTCTGGACCACAGAGACACAGACTGGTGTCTGGACCACAGAGACACAGACTGGTGTCTGGACCACAGAGACACAGGCTGGTGTATGGACCACAGAGACACAGGCTGATGTATGGACCACAGTGACACAGACTGGAGTCTAGACCACAGAGACACAGACTGGTTTCTGGACCAGAGAGACACAGACTGGTGTCTGGACCACAGGGACACACACTGGTGTCTGGACCACAGAGACACAGACTGGTGTCTGGACCACAGAGACACAGGCTGGTGTCTGGACCACAGAGACACAGACTGGTGTCTATACCACAGAGACACTGGCTGGTGTCTGGACCACAGAGACACAGACTGGTGTCTGGACCACAGGGACACACACTGGTGTCTGGACCACAGAGACACAGACTGGTGTCTGGACCACAGAGACACAGACTGGTGTCTGGACCACAGAGACACAGGCTGGTGTCTGGACCACAGGGACACACACTGGTGTCTGGACCACAGAGACACAGACTGGTGTCTGGACCACAGAGACACAGGCTGGTGTCTGGACCACAGAGACACAGACTGATGTCTAGACCACAGAGACACTGGCTGGTGTCTGGACCACAGAGACACAGACTGGTGTCTGGACCACAGAGACACAGACTGGTTTCTGGACCAGAGAGACACAGACTGGTGTCTGGACCAAAGAGACACAGACTGGTGTCTGGACCAGAGAGGCACAGACTGGTGTCGAGACCACAGAGACACAGACTGGTGTCTGGACCAGAGAGACACAGGCTGGTGTCTGGACCACATAGACACAGACTGGTGTCTGGACTACAGAGACACAGGCTGGTGTGTAGACCACAGAGACACAGGCTGGTGTCTGGACCACAGAGACACAGACTGGTGTCTGGACCACAGAGACACAGTCTGGTGTCTGGACCACAGAGACACAGGGTGGTGTCTGGACCACAGTGACACAGGCTGGTGTCTGGACCACAGAGACCCAGACTGGTGTCTAGACCACAGAGACACAGACTGGTGTCTGGACCACAGAGACACAGGCTGGTGTGTAGACCACAGAGACACAGGCTGGTGTTTGGACCATAGAGACACAGACTGGTGTTTGGACTACAGAGACACAGGCTGGTGTGTAGACCACAGAGACACAGGCTGGTGTCTGGACCACAGAGACACAGACTGGTGTCTGGACCACAGAGACACAGACTGGTGTCTGGACCACAGAGACACTGGCTGGTGTCTGGACCACAATGACACAGGCTGGTGTCTAGACCACAGAGACCCAGACTGGTGTCTAGACCACAGAGACACAGACTGGTGTCTGGACCACAGAGACACAGGCTGGTGTGTAGACCACAGAGACACAGACTGGTGTCTGGACCACAGAGACACAGGCTGGTGTCTGGACTACTGGGACACAGACTTGTGTCTGGACCAGAGAGACACAGGCTGGTGTCTGGACCAGAGAGACACAGACTGGTGTCTGGACCACAGTGGTACAGACTGGTGTCTAGACCACAGAGACACAGGCTGGTGTCTGGAGCACAGAGGCACAGACTGGTGTCTGGACCAGAGAGACACAGACTGCTGTCTAGACCACAGAGACACAGACTGGTGTCTGGAGCACAGAGACACAGACTGGTGTCGAGAGCACAGAAACACAGACTGGTGTCTAGACCACATAGACACAGGCTGGTGTCTGGACCACAGAATCACAGACTGGTGTCTGGACCACAGGGACACAGACTGGTGTCTGGACCACAGAGACACAGACTGGTGTCTAGACCAGAGAGACACAGACTGGTGTCTGGACCACAGAGACACAGGCTGGTGTCTAGACCAGAGAGACACAGACTGGTGTCTGGACCACAGAGACACAGACTGGTGTCTGGACCACAGGGACACAGACTGGTGTCTAGAACACAGAGACACAGACTGGTGTCTGGACCACAGTGACACAGACTGGTGTCTGGACCACAGAGACACAGACTGGTGTCTGGACCACAGGGACACAGACTGGTTTCTGGACCACAGAGACACAGACTGGTGTCTAGACCAGAGAGACACAGACTGGTGTCTGGACCACAGAGACACAGGCTGGTGTCTGGACCAGAGAGGCACAGACTGGTGTCTAGACCACAGAGACACAGACTGGTGTCTGGACCAGAGAGACACAGATTGGTGTCTGGACTACAGAGACACAGGCTGGTGTGTAGACCACAGAGACACAGGCTGGTGTCTGGACCACAGAGACACAGACTGGTGTCTGGACCACAGAGACACAGACTAGTGTATGGACCACAGAGACACAGGCTGGTGTCTAGACCACAGAGACACAGGCTGGTGTCTGGAACACAGGGACACAGACTGGTGTTTGGACCACAGAGACACAGACTGGTGTCTGGACCAGAGAGATACAGGCTGGTGTCTGGACCACAGAGACACAGGCTGGTGTCTGGACCACAGAGACACAGGCTGGTGTCTGGACCACAGAGACACAGGCTGGTGTCTGGACCACAGAGACACAGACTGGTGTCTGGACCAGAGAGACACAGACTGGTGTCTGGACCACAGTGGTACAGACTGGTGTCTAGACCACAGAGACACAGGCTGGTGTCTGGAGCACAGAGGCACAGACTGGTGTCTGGACCAGAGAGACACAGACTGCTGTCTAGACCACAGAGACACAGACTGGTGTCTGGAGCACAGAGACACAGACTGGTGTCTAGAGCACAGAAACACAGACTGGTGTCTAGACCACAGAGACACAGGCTGGTGTCTGGATCACAGAATCACAGACTGGTGTCTGGTCCACAGGGACACAGACTGGTGTCTGGACCACAGAGACACAGACTGGTGTCTCGACCAGAGAGACACAGACTGGTGTCTGGACCACAGAGACACAGGCTGGTGTCTAGACCAGAGAGACACAGACTGGTGTCTGGACCACAGAGACACAGACTGGTGTCTGGACCACAGGGACACAGACTGGTGTCTAGAACACAGAGACACAGACTGGTGTCTGGACCACAGTGACACAGACTGGTGTCTGGACCACAGAGACACAGACTGGTGTCTGGACCACAGGGACACAGACTGGTTTCTGGACCACAGAGACACAGATTGGTGTCTGGATCACAGGGACACAGACTGGTGTCTGGACAACAGAGACACAGACTGGTGTCTGGACCACAGGGACACAGACTGGTGTCTGGACCACAGAGACACAGACTGGTGTCTAGACCAGAGAGACACAGACTGGTGTCTGGACCACAGAGACACAGACTGGTGTCTGGACCAGAGAGGCACAGACTGGTGTCTAGACCACAGAGACACAGACTGGTGTCTGGACCAGAGAGACACAGGCTGGTGTCTGGACCACATAGACACAGACTGGTGTCTGGACTACAGAGACACAGGCTGGTGTGTAGACCACAGAGACACAGGCTGGTGTCTGGACCACAGAGACACAGACTGGTGTCTGGACCACAGAGACACAGTCTGGTGTCTGGACCACAGAGACACAGGGTGGTGTCTGGACCACAGTGACACAGGCTGGTGTCTGGACCACAGAGACCCAGACTGGTGTCTAGACCACAGAGACACAGACTGGTGTCTGGACCACAGAGACACAGGCTGGTGTGTAGACCACAGAGACACAGACTGGTGTCTGGACCACAGAGACACAGGCTGGTGTCTGGACTACTGGGACACAGACTTGTGTCTGGACCAGAGAGACACAGGCTGGTGTCTGGACCAGAGAGACACAGACTGGTGTCTGGACCACAGTGGTACAGACTGGTGTCTAGACCACAGAGACACAGGCTGGTGTCTGGAGCACAGAGGCACAGACTGGTGTCTGGACCAGAGAGACACAGACTGCTGTCTAGACCACAGAGACACAGACTGGTGTCTGGAGCACAGAGACACAGACTGGTGTCTAGAGCACAGAAACACAGACTGGTGTCTAGACCACAGAGACACAGGCTGGTGTCTGGACCACAGAATCACAGACTGGTGTCTGGACCACAGGGACACAGACTGGTGTCTGGACCACAGAGACACAGACTGGTGTCTAGACCAGAGAGACACAGACTGGTGTCTGGACCACAGAGACACAGGCTGGTGTCTAGACCAGAGAGACACAGACTGGTGTCTGGACCACAGAGACACAGACTGGTGTCTGGACCACAGAGACACAGACTGGTGTCTGGACCACAGAGACACAGGCTGGTGTCTGGACCAGAGAGACACAGACTGGTGTCTAGACCACAGAGACACAGACTGGTGTCAGGACCACAGGGACACAGGCTGGTGTCTAGACCACAGAGACACAGACTGGTGTCTGGACCACAGAGACACAGACTGGTGTCTGGTCCACAGGGACACAGACTGGTGTCTGGACCACAGAGACACAGACTGGTGTCTAGACCAGAGAGACACAGACTGGTGTCTGGACCACGGAGACACAGACTGGTGTCTAGACCAGAGAGACAAAGACTGGTGTCTGGACCATAGAGACACAGACTGGTGTCTGGACCACAGAGACACAGACTGGTGTCTGGACCACAGAGACACAGGCTGGTGTCGAGACCACAGAGACACAGACTGGTGTCTGGACCACAGAGACACAGGCTGGTGTCGAGACCACAGAGACACAGACTGGTGTCTGGACCACAGAGACACAGACTGGTGTCTGGACCACAGGGACACAGACTGGTGTCTAGAACACAGAGACACAGACTGGTGTCTGGACCACAGTGACACAGACTGGTGTCTGGACCAGAGAGACACAGACTGGTGTCTGGACCACAGGGACACAGACTGGTGTCTGGACCACAGGGACACAGATTGGTGTCTGGATCACAGGGACACAGACTGGTGTCTGCACAACAGAGACACAGACTGGTGTCTGGAACACAGGGTCATAGACTGCTGTCTGGACCACAGAGACACAGGCTGGTGTCTGGACCACAGAGACACAGACTGGTGTCTGGACCACAGAGACACAGACTGGTGTCTGGACCACAGAGACACAGGCTGGTGTATGGACCACAGAGACAAAGGCTGATGTATGGACCACAGTGACACAGACTGGAGTCTAGACCACAGAGACACAGACTGGTTTCTGGACAAGAGAGACACAGACTGGTGTCTGGACCACAGGGACACACACTGGTGTCTGGACCACAGAGACACAGACTGGTGTCTGGACCACAGAGACACAGGCTGGTGTCTGGACCACAGAGACACAGACTGGTGTCTATACCACAGAGACACTGGCTGGTGTCTGGACCACAGAGACACAGACTGGTGTCTGGACCACAGGGACACACACTGGTGTCTGGACCACAGAGACACAGACTGGTGTCTGGACCACAGAGACACAGACTGGTGTCTGGACCACAGAGACACAGGCTGGTGTCTGGACCACAGGGACACACACTGGTGTCTGGACCACAGAGACACAGACTGGTGTCTGGACCACAGAGACACAGGCTGGTGTCTGGACCACAGAGACACAGACTGATGTCTAGACCACAGAGACACTGGCTGGTGTCTGGACCACAGAGACACAGACTGGTGTCTGGACCACAGAGACACAGACTGGTTTCTGGACCAGAGAGACACAGACTGGTGTCTGGACCAAAGAGACACAGACTGGTGTCTGGACCAGAGAGGCACAGACTGGTGTCTAGACCACAGAGACACAGACTGGTGTCTGGACCAGAGAGACACAGGCTGGTGTCTGGACCACATAGACACAGACTGGTGCCTGGACTACAGAGACACAGGCTGGTGTGTAGACCACAGAGACACAGGCTGGTGTCTGGACCACAGAGACACAGACTGGTGTCTGGACCACAGAGACACAGTCTGGTGTCTGGACCACAGAGACACAGGGTGGTGTCTGGACCACAGTGACACAGGCTGGTGTCTGGACCACAGAGACCCAGACTGGTGTCTAGACCACAGAGACACAGACTGGTGTCTGGACCACAGAGACACAGGCTGGTGTGTAGACCACAGAGACACAGGCTGGTGTTTGGACCATAGAGACACAGACTGGTGTTTGGACTACAGAGACACAGGCTGGTGTGTAGACCACAGAGACACAGGCTGGTGTCTGGACCACAGAGACACAGACTGGTGTCTGGACCACAGAGACACAGACTGGTGTCTGGACCACAGAGACACTGGCTGGTGTCTGGACCACAATGACACAGGCTGGTGTCTAGACCACAGAGACCCAGACTGGTGTCTAGACCACAGAGACACAGACTGGTGTCTGGACCACAGAGACACAGGCTGGTGTGTAGACCACAGAGACACAGACTGGTGTCTGGACCACAGAGACACAGGCTGGTGTCTGGACTACTGGGACACAGACTTGTGTCTGGACCAGAGAGACACAGGCTGGTGTCTGGACCAGAGAGACACAGACTGGTGTCTGGACCACAGTGGTACAGACTGGTGTCTAGACCACAGAGACACAGGCTGGTGTCTGGAGCACAGAGGCACAGACTGGTGTCTGGACCAGAGAGACACAGACTGCTGTCTAGACCACAGAGACACAGACTGGTGTCTGGAGCACAGAGACACAGACTGGTGTCGAGAGCACAGAAACACAGACTGGTGTCTAGACCACATAGACACAGGCTGGTGTCTGGACCACAGAATCACAGACTGGTGTCTGGACCACAGGGACACAGACTGGTGTCTGGACCACAGAGACACAGACTGGTGTCTAGACCAGAGAGACACAGACTGGTGTCTGGACCACAGAGACACAGGCTGGTGTCTAGACCAGAGAGACACAGACTGGTGTCTGGACCACAGAGACACAGACTGGTGTCTGGACCACAGGGACACAGACTGGTGTCTAGAACACAGAGACACAGACTGGTGTCTGGACCACAGTGACACAGACTGGTGTCTGGACCACAGAGACACAGACTGGTGTCTGGACCACAGGGACACAGACTGGTTTCTGGACCACAGAGACACAGACTGGTGTCTAGACCAGAGAGACACAGACTGGTGTCTGGACCACAGAGACACAGGCTGGTGTCTGGACCAGAGAGGCACAGACTGGTGTCTAGACCACAGAGACACAGACTGGTGTCTGGACCAGAGAGACACAGATTGGTGTCTGGACTACAGAGACACAGGCTGGTGTGTAGACCACAGAGACACAGGCTGGTGTCTGGACCACAGAGACACAGACTGGTGTCTGGACCACAGAGACACAGACTAGTGTATGGACCACAGAGACACAGGCTGGTGTCTAGACCACAGAGACACAGGCTGGTGTCTGGAACACAGGGACACAGACTGGTGTTTGGACCACAGAGACACAGACTGGTGTCTGGACCAGAGAGATACAGGCTGGTGTCTGGACCACAGAGACACAGGCTGGTGTCTGGACCACAGAGACACAGGCTGGTGTCTGGACCACAGAGACACAGGCTGGTGTCTGGACCACAGAGACACAGACTGGTGTCTGGACCAGAGAGACACAGACTGGTGTCTGGACCACAGTGGTACAGACTGGTGTCTAGACCACAGAGACACAGGCTGGTGTCTGGAGCACAGAGGCACAGACTGGTGTCTGGACCAGAGAGACACAGACTGCTGTCTAGACCACAGAGACACAGACTGGTGTCTGGAGCACAGAGACACAGACTGGTGTCTAGAGCACAGAAACACAGACTGGTGTCTAGACCACAGAGACACAGGCTGGTGTCTGGATCACAGAATCACAGACTGGTGTCTGGTCCACAGGGACACAGACTGGTGTCTGGACCACAGAGACACAGACTGGTGTCTCGACCAGAGAGACACAGACTGGTGTCTGGACCACAGAGACACAGGCTGGTGTCTAGACCAGAGAGACACAGACTGGTGTCTGGACCACAGAGACACAGACTGGTGTCTGGACCACAGGGACACAGACTGGTGTCTAGAACACAGAGACACAGACTGGTGTCTGGACCACAGTGACACAGACTAGTGTCTGGACCACAGAGACACAGACTGGTGTCTGGACCACAGGGACACAGACTGGTTTCTGGACCACAGAGACACAGATTGGTGTCTGGATCACAGGGACACAGACTGGTGTCTGGACAACAGAGACACAGACTGGTGTCTGGACCACAGGGACACAGACTGGTGTCTGGACCACAGAGACACAGACTGGTGTCTAGACCAGAGAGACACAGACTGGTGTCTGGACCACAGAGACACAGACTGGTGTCTGGACCAGAGAGGCTCAGACTGGTGTCTAGACCACAGAGACACAGACTGGTGTCTGGACCAGAGAGACACAGATTGGTGTCTGGACTACAGAGACACAGGCTGGTGTGTAGACCACAGAGACACAGGCTGTTGTCTGGACCACAGAGACACAGACTGGTGTCTGGACCACAGAGACACAGACTGGTGTATGGACCACAGAGACACAGGCTGGTGTCTAGACCACAGAGACACAGGCTGGTGTCTGGAACACAGGGACACAGACTGGTGTTTGGACCACAGAGACACAGACTGGTGTCTGGACCAGAGAGATACAGGCTGGTGTCTGGACCACAGAGACACAGGCTGGTGTCTGGACCACAGAGACACAGGCTGGTGTCTGGACCACAGAGACACAGGCTGGTGTCTGGACCACAGAGACACAGACTGGTGTCTGGACCACAGAGACACAGACTGGTGTCTGGACCACAGAGACACAGACTGGTGTCAAGACCAGAGAGACACAGGCTGGTGTCTAGACCACAGAGACAGAGACTGGTGTCTGGACCACAGAGACACAGTCTGGTGTGTAGACCACAGAGACACAGGCTAGTGTCTGGACCACAGAGACATAGACTGGTGTCTGGAGCACAGAGACACAGACTGGTGTCTGGACCACAGTGACACAGACTGGTGTCTGGACCAGAGAGACACAGGCTGGTGTCTAGAACACAGAGACACAGACTGGTGTCTGGATCACAGAGACACAGACTGGTGTCTACACCACAGAGACACAGACTGGTGTCTGGACCACAGAGACACAGACTGGTGTCTGGACCACAGAGACACAGGCTGGTCTCTGGACCACAGAGACACAGGCTGGTGTCTGGACCACAGAGACACAGGCTGGTGTCTGGACCACAGAGACACAGACTGGTGTCTAGACCACAGAGACACTGGCTGGTGTCTGGACCACAGAGACACAGACTGGTGTCTGGACCACAGGGACACACACTGGTGTCTGGACCACAGAGACACAGGCTGGTGTCTGGAACACAGGGACACAGACTGGTGTTTGGACCACAGAGACACAGACTGGTGTATGGACCACAGAGACACAGGCTGGTGTCTAGACCACAGAGACACAGGCTGGTGTCTGGAACACAGGGACACAGACTGGTGTTTGGACCACAGAGACACAGACTGGTGTCTGGACCAGAGAGATACAGGCTGGTGTCTGGACCACAGAGACACAGGCTGGTGTCTGGACCACAGAGACACAGGCTGGTGTCTGGACCACAGAGACACAGGCTGGTGTCTGGACCACAGAGACACAGACTGGTGTCTGGACCAGAGAGACACAGACTGGTGTCTGGACCAGAGAGACACAGACTGGTGTCAAGACCAGAGAGACACAGGCTGGTGTCTAGACCACAGAGACAGAGACTGGTGTCTGGACCACAGAGACACAGTCTGGTGTGTAGACCACAGAGACACAGGCTAGTGTCTGGACCACAGAGACATAGACTGGTGTCTGGAGCACAGAGACACAGACTGGTGTCTGGACCACAGTGACACAGACTGGTGTCTGGACCAGAGAGACACAGGCTGGTGTCTAGAACACAGAGACACAGACTGGTGTCTGGATCACAGAGACACAGACTGGTGTCTACACCACAGAGACACAGACTGGTGTCTGGACCACAGAGACACAGACTGGTGTCTGGACCACAGAGACACAGGCTGGTCTCTGGACCACAGAGACACAGGCTGGTGTCTGGACCACAGAGACACAGGCTGGTGTCTGGATCACAGAGACACAGACTGGTGTCTAGACCACAGAGACACTGGCTGGTGTCTGGACCACAGAGACACAGACTGGTGTCTGGACCACAGGGACACACACTGGTGTCTGGACCACAGAGACACAGGCTGGTGTCTGGAACACAGGGACACAGACTGGTGTTTGGACCACAGAGACACAGACTGGTGTCTGGACCAGAGAGATACAGGCTGGTGTCTGGACCACAGAGACACAGGCTGGTGTCTGGACCACAGAGACACAGGCTGGTGTCTGGACCACAGAGACACAGGCTGGTGTCTGGACCACAGAGACACAGACTGGTGTCTGGACCAGAGAGACACAGACTGGTGTCTGGACCACAGTGGTACAGACTGGTGTCTAGACCACAGAGACACAGGCTGGTGTCTGGAGCACAGAGGCACAGACTGGTGTCTGGACCAGAGAGACACAGACTGCTGTCTAGACCACAGAGACACAGACTGGTGTCTGGAGCACAGAGACACAGACTGGTGTCTAGAGCACAGAAACACAGACTGGTGTCTAGACCACAGAGACACAGGCTGGTGTCTGGATCACAGAATCACAGACTGGTGTCTGGTCCACAGGGACACAGACTGGTGTCTGGACCACAGAGACACAGACTGGTGTCTAGACCAGAGAGACACAGACTGGTGTCTGGACCACAGAGACACAGGCTGGTGTCTAGACCAGAGAGACACAGACTGGTGTCTGGACCACAGAGACACAGACTGGTGTCTGGACCACAGGGACACAGACTGGTGTCTAGAACACAGAGACACAGACTGGTGTCTGGACCACAGTGACACAGACTGGTGTCTGGACCACAGAGACACAGACTGGTGTCTGGACCACAGGGACACAGACTGGCTTCTGGACCACAGAGACACAGATTGGTGTCTGGATCACAGGGACACAGACTGGTGTCTGGACAACAGAGACACAGACTGGTGTCTGGACCACAGGGACACAGACTGGTGTCTGGACCACAGAGACACAGACTGGTGTCTAGACCAGAGAGACACAGACTGGTGTCTGGACCACAGAGACACAGACTGGTGTCTGGACCAGAGAGGCTCAGACTGGTGTCTAGACCACAGAGTCACAGACTGGTGTCTGGACCAGCGAGACACAGATTGGTGTCTGGACTACAGAGACACAGGCTGGTGTGTAGACCACAGAGACACAGGCTGGTGTCTGGACCACAGAGACACAGACTGGTGTCTGGACCAGAGAGACACAGATTGGTGTATGGACCACAGAGACACAGGCTGGTGTCTAGACCACAGAGACACAGGCTGGTGTCTGGACCACAGAGACACAGGCTGGTGTCTGGACCACAGAGACACAGACTGGTGTATGGACCACAGAGACACAGGCTGGTGTCTAGACCACAGAGACACAGGCTGGTGTCTGGAACACAGGGACACAGACTGGTGTTTGGACCACAGAGACACAGACTGGTGTCTGGACCAGAGAGATACAGGCTGGTGTCTGGACCACAGAGACACAGGCTGGTGTCTGGACCACAGAGACACAGGCTGGTGTCTGGACCACAGAGACACAGGCTGGTGTCTGGACCACAGAGACACAGACTGGTGTCTGGACCACAGAGACACAGACTGGTGTCTGGACCAGAGAGACACAGACTGGTGTCAAGACCAGAGAGACACAGGCTGGTGTCTAGACCACAGAGACAGAGACTGGTGTCTGGACCACAGAGACACAGTCTGGTGTGTAGACCACAGAGACACAGGCTAGTGTCTGGACCACAGAGACATAGACTGGTGTCTGGAGCACAGAGACACAGACTGGTGTCTGGACCACAGTGACACAGACTGGTGTCTGGACCAGAGAGACACAGGCTGGTGTCTAGAACACAGAGACACAGACTGGTGTCTGGATCACAGAGACACAGACTGGTGTCTACACCACAGAGACACAGACTGGTGTCTGGACCACAGAGACACAGACTGGTGTCTGGACCACAGAGACACAGGCTGGTCTCTGGACCACAGAGACACAGGCTGGTGTCTGGACCACAGAGACACAGGCTGGTGTCTGGATCACAGAGACACAGACTGGTGTCTAGACCACAGAGACACTGGCTGGTGTCTGGACCACAGAGACACAGATTGGTGTCTGGACCACAGGGACACACACTGGTGTCTGGACCACAGAGACACAGGCTGGTGTCTGGAACACAGGGACACAGACTGGTGTTTGGACCACAGAGACACAGACTGGTGTCTGGACCAGAGAGATACAGGCTGGTGTCTGGACCACAGAGACACAGGCTGGTGTCTGGACCACAGAGACACAGGCTGGTGTCTGGACCACAGAGACACAGGCTGGTGTCTGGATCACAGAATCACAGACTGGTGTCTGGTCCACAGGGACACAGACTGGTGTCTGGACCACAGAGACACAGACTGGTGTCTAGACCAGAGAGACACAGACTGGTGTCTGGACCACAGAGACACAGGCTGGTGTCTAGACCAGAGAGACACAGACTGGTGTCTGGACCACAGAGACACAGACTGGTGTCTGGACCACAGGGACACAGACTGGTGTCTAGAACACAGAGACACAGACTGGTGTCTGGACCACAGTGACACAGACTGGTGTCTGGACCACAGAGACACAGACTGGTGTCTGGACCACAGGGACACAGACTGGTTTCTGGACCACAGAGACACAGATTGGTGTCTGGATCACAGGGACACAGACTGGTGTCTGGACAACAGAGACACAGACTGGTGTCTGGACCACAGGGACACAGACTGGTGTCTGGACCACAGAGACACAGACTGGTGTCTAGACCAGAGAGACACAGACTGGTGTCTGGACCACAGAGACACAGACTGGTGTCTGGACCAGAGAGGCTCAGACTGGTGTCTAGACCACAGAGACACAGACTGGTGTCTGGACCAGAGAGACACAGATTGGTGTCTGGACTACAGAGACACAGGCTGGTGTGTAGACCACAGAGACACAGGCTGGTGTCTGGACCACAGAGACACAGACTGGTGTCTGGACCACAGAGACACAGACTGGTGTATGGACCACAGAGACACAGGCTGGTGTCTAGACCACAGAGACACAGGCTGGTGTCTGGAACACAGGGACACAGACTGGTGTTTGGACCACAGAGACACAGACTGGTGTCTGGACCAGAGAGATACAGGCTGGTGTCTGGACCACAGAGACACAGGCTGGTGTCTGGACCACAGAGACACAGGCTGGTGTCTGGACCACAGAGACACAGGCTGGTGTCTGGACCACAGAGACACAGACTGGTGTCTGGACCACAGAGACACAGACTGGTGTCTGGACCAGAGAGACACAGACTGGTGTCAAGACCAGAGAGACACAGGCTGGTGTCTAGACCACAGAGACAGAGACTGGTGTCTGGACCACAGAGACACAGTCTGGTGTGTAGACCACAGAGACACAGGCTAGTGTCTGGACCACAGAGACATAGACTGGTGTCTGGAGCACTGAGACACAGACTGGTGTCTGGACCACAGTGACACAGACTGGTGTCTGGACCAGAGAGACACAGGCTGGTGTCTAGAACACAGAGACACAGACTGGTGTCTGGATCACAGAGACACAGACTGGTGTCTACACCACAGAGACACAGACTGGTGTCTGGACCACAGAGACACAGACTGGTGTCTGGACCACAGAGACATAGGCTGGTCTCTGGACCACAGAGACACAGGCTGGTGTCTGGACCACAGAGACACAGGCTGGTGTCTGGACCACAGAGACACAGACTGGTGTCTAGACCACAGAGACACTGGCTGGTGTCTGGACCACAGAGACACAGACTGGTGTCTGGACCACAGGGACACACACTGGTGTCTGGACCACAGAGACACAGACTGGTGTCTGGACCACAGAGACACAGACTGGTGTCTGGACCACAGAGACACAGGCTGGTGTCTGGACCACAGGGACACACACTGGTGTCTGGACCACAGAGACAGAGACTGGTGTCTTGACCACAGAGACACAGGCTGGTGTCTGGACCACAGAGACACAGACTGATGTCTAGACCACAGAGACACTGGCTGGTGTCTGGACCACAGAGACACAGACTGGTGTCTGGACCACAGAGACACAGACTGGTTTCTGGACCAGAGAGACACAGACTGGTGTCTGGACCAAAGAGACACAGACTGGTGTCTGGACCAGAGAGGCACAGACTGGTGTCTAGACCACAGAGACACAGGCTGGTGTCTGGACCAGAGAGACACAGGCTGGTGTCTGGACCACATAGACACAGACTGGTGTCTGGACTACAGAGATACAGGCTGGTGTGTAGACCACAGAGACACAGGCTGGTGTCTGGACCACAGAGACACAGACTGGTGTCTGGACCACAGAGACACAGTCTGGTGTCTGGACCACAGAGACACAGGGTGGTGTCTGGACCACAGTGACACAGGCTGGAGTCTGGACCACAGAGACCCAGACTGGTGTATAGACCACAGAGACACAGACTGGTGTCTGGACCACAGAGACACAGGCTGGTGTGTAGACCACAGAGACACAGGCTGGTGTCTGGACCATAGAGACACAGACTGGTGTCTGGACTACAGAGACACAGGCTGGTGTGTAGACCACAGAGACACAGGCTGGTGTCTGGACCACAGAGACACAGACTGGTGTCTGGACCACAGAGACACTGGCTGGTGTCTGGACCACAATGACACAGGCTGGTGTCTAGACCACAGAGACCCAGACTGGTGTCTAGACCACAGAGACACAGACTGGTGTCTGGACCACAGAGACACAGGCTGGTGTGTAGACCACAGAGACACAGACTGGTGTCTGGACCACAGAGACACAGGCTGGTGTCTGGACTACTGGGACACAGACTTGTGTCTGGACCAGAGAGACACAGGCTGGTGTCTGGACCAGAGAGACACAGACTGGTGTCTGGACCACAGTGGTACAGACTGGTGTCTAGACCACAGAGACACAGGCTGGTGTCTGGAGCACAGAGGCACAGACTGGTGTCTGGACCAGAGAGACACAGACTGCTGTCTAGACCACAGAGACACAGACTGGTGTCTGGAGCACAGAGACACAGACTGGTGTCTAGAGCACAGAAACACAGACTGGTGTCTAGACCACAGAGACACAGGCTGGTGTCTGGACCACAGAATCACAGACTGGTGTCTGGACCACAGGGACACAGACTGGTGTCTGGACCACAGAGACACAGACTGGTGTCTAGACCAGAGAGACACAGACTGGTGTCTGGACCACAGAGACACAGGCTGGTGTCTAGACCAGAGAGACACAGACTGGTGTCTGGACCACAGAGACACAGACTGGTGTCTGGACCACAGGGACACAGACTGGTGTCTAGAACACAGAGACACAGACTGGTGTCTGGACCACAGTGACACAGACTGGTGTCTGGACCACAGAGACACAGACTGGTGTCTGGACCACAGGGACACAGACTGGTTTCTGGACCACAGAGACACAGATTGGTGTCTGGATCACAGGGACACAGACTGGTGTCTGGACAACAGAGACACAGAATGGTGTCTGGACCACAGGGACACAGACTGGTGTCTGGACCACAGAGACACAGACTGGTGTCTAGACCAGAGAGACACAGACTGGTGTCTGGACCACAGAGACACAGACTGGTGTCTGGGCCAGAGAGGCACAGACTGGTGTCTAGACCACAGAGACACAGACTGGTGTCTGGACCAGAGAGACACAGATTGATGTCTGGACTACAGAGACACAGGCTGGTGTGTAGACCACAGAGACACAGGCTGGTGTCTGGACCACAGAGACACAGACTGGTGTCTGGACCACAGAGACACAGACTGGTGTATGGACCACAGAGACACAGGCTGGTGTCTAGACCACAGAGACACAGGCTGGTGTCTGGAAAACAGGGACACAGACTGGTGTTTGGACCACAGAGACACAGACTGGTGTCTGGACCACAGAGACACAGGCTGGTGTCTGGAACACAGAGACACAGGCTGGTGTCTGGACCACAGAGACACAGGCTGGTGTCTGGACCACAGAGACACAGACTGGTGTCTGGACCAGAGAGACACAGACTGGTGTCTGGACCACAGTGGTACAGACTGGTGTCTAGACCACAGAGACACAGGCTGGTGTCTGGAGCACAGAGGCACAGACTGGTGTCTGGACCAGAGAGACACAGACTGCTGTCTAGACCACAGAGACACAGACTGGTGTCTGGAGCACAGAGACACAGACTGGTGTCTAGAGCACAGAAACACAGACTGGTGTCTAGACCACAGAGACACAGGCTGGTGTCTGGACCACAGAATCACAGACTGGTGTCTGGACCACAGGGACACAGACTGGTGTCTGGACCACAGAGACACAGACTGGTGTCTAGACCAGAGAGACACAGACTGGTGTCTGGACCACAGAGACACAGGCTGGTGTCTAGACCAGAGAGACACAGACTGGTGTCTGGACCACAGAGACACAGACTGGTGTCTGGACCACAGGGACACAGACTGGTGTCTAGAACACAGAGACACAGACTGGTGTCTGGACCACAGTGACACAGACTGGTGTCTGGACCACAGAGACACAGACTGGTGTCTGGACCACAGGGACACAGACTGGTTTCTGGACCACAGAGACACAGATTGGTGTCTGGATCACAGTGACACAGACTGGTGTCTGGACAACAGAGACACAGACTGGTGTCTGGACCACAGGGACACAGACTGGTGTCTGGACCGCAGAGACACACACTGGTGTCTAAACCAGAGAGACACAGACTGGTGTCTGGACCACAGAGACACAGACTGGTGTCTGGACCAGAGAGGCTCAGACTGGTGTCTAGACCACAGAGACACAGACTGGTGTCTGGACCAGAGAGACACAGATTGGTGTCTGGACTACAGAGACACAGGCTGGTGTGTAGACCACAGAGACACAGGCTGGTGTCTGGACCACAGAGACACAGACTGGTGTCTGGACCACAGAGACACAGACTGGTGTATGGACCACAGAGACACAGGCTGGTGTCTAGACCACAGAGACACAGGCTGGTGTCTGGAACACAGGGACACAGACTGGTGTTTGGACCACAGAGACACAGACTGGTGTCTGGACCAGAGAGATACAGGCTGGTGTCTGGACCACAGAGACACAGGCTGGTGTCTGGACGACAGAGACACAGGCTGGTGTCTGGACCACAGAGACACAGGCTGGTGTCTGGACCACAACGACACAGACTGGTGTCTGGACCACAGAGACACAGACTGGTGTCTGGACCAGAGAGACACAGACTGGTGTCAAGACCAGAGAGACACAGGCTGGTGTCTAGACCACAGAGACAGAGACTGGTGTCTGGACCACAGAGACACAGTCTGGTGTGTAGACCACAGAGACACAGGCTGGTGTCTGGACCACAGAGACATAGACTGGTGTCTGGAACACAGAGACACAGACTGGTGTCTGGACCACAGAGATACAGCCTGGTGTCTGGACCACAGAGACACAGACTGGTGTCTGGACCACAGTGACACAGACTGGTGTCTGGACCAGAGAGACACAGGCTGGTGTCTAGAACACAGAGACACAGACTGGTGTCTGGATCACAGAGACACAGACTGGTGTCTACACCACAGAGACACAGACTGGTGTCTGGACCACAGAGACACAGACTGGTGTCTGGACCACAGAGACACAGGCTGGTGTCTAGACCACAGAGACACAGACTGGTGTCTGGACCAGAGAGACACAGGCTGGTGTCTGGACCACAGAGACACAGGCTGGTGTCTGGACCACAGAGACACAGACTGATGTCTAGACCACAGAGACACTGGCTGGTGTCTGGACCACAGAGACACAGACTGGTGTCTGGACCACAGAGACACAGACTGGTTTCTGGACCAGAGAGACACAGACTGGTGTCTGGACCAAAGAGACACAGACTGGTGTCTGGACCAGAGAGGCACAGACTGGTGTCTAGACCACAGAGACACAGACTGGTGTCTGGACCAGAGAGACACAGGCTGGTGTCTGGACCACATAGACACAGACTGGTGTCTCGACTACAGAGACACAGGCTGGTGTGTAGACCACAGAGACACAGGCTGGTGTCTGGACCACAGAGACACAGACTGGTGTCTGGACCACAGAGACACAGTCTGGTGTCTGGACCACAGAGACACAGGGTGGTGTCTGGACCACAGTGACACAGGCTGGTGTCTGGACCACAGAGACCCAGACTGGTGTCTAGACCACAGAGACACAGACTGGTGTCTGGACCACAGAGACACAGGCTGGTGTGTAGACCACAGAGACACAGGCTGGTGTCTGGACCATAGAGACACAGACTGGTGTCTGGACTACAGAGACACAGGCTGATGTGTAGACCACAGAGACACAGGCTGGTGTCTGGACCAGAGAGACACAGACTGGTGTCTGGACCACAGAGACACAGACTGGTGTCTGGACCACAGAGACACTGGCTGGTGTCTGGACCACAATGACACAGGCTGGTGTCTAGACCACAGAGACCCAGACTGGTGTCTAGACCACAGAGACACAGACTGGTGTCTGGACCACAGAGACACAGGCTGGTGTGTAGACAACAGAGACACAGACTGGTGTCTGGACCACAGAGACACAGGCTGGTGTCTGGACTACTGGGACACAGACTTGTGTCTGGACCAGAGAGACACAGACTGGTGTCTGGACCACAGTGGTACAGACTGGTGTCTAGACCACAGAGACACAGGCTGGTGTCTGGAGCACAGAGGCACAGACTGGTGTCTGGACCAGAGAGACACAGACTGCTGTCTAGACCACAGAGACACAGACTGGTGTCTGGAGCACAGAGACACAGACTGGTGTCTAGAGCACAGAAACACAGACTGGTGTCTAGACCACAGAGACACAGGCTGGTGTCTGGACCACAGAATCACAGACTGGTGTCTGGACCACAGGGACACAGACTGGTGTCTGGACCACAGAGACACAGACTGGTGTCTAGACCAGAGAGACACAGACTGGTTTCTGGACCACAGAGACACAGATTGGTGTCTGGATCACAGGGACACAGACTGGTGTCTGGACAACAGAGACACAGACTGGTGTCTGGACCACAGGGACACAGACTGGTGTCTGGACCACAGAGACACAGACTGGTGTCTAGACCAGAGAGACACAGACTGGTGTCTGGACCACAGAGACACAGACTGGTGTCTGGACCAGAGAGGCACAGACTGGTGTCTAGACCACAGAGACACAGACTGGTGTCTGGACCAGAGAGACACAGATTGGTGTCTGGACTACAGAGACACAGGCTGGTGTGTAGACCACAGAGACACAGGCTGGTGTCTGGACCACAGAGACACAGACTGGTGTCTGGACCACAGAGACACAGACTGGTGTATGGACCACAGAGACACAGGCTGGTGTCTAGACCACAGAGACACAGGCTGGTGTCTGGAAAACAGGGACACAGACTGGTGTTTGGACCACAGAGACACAGACTGGTGTCTGGACCAGAGAGATACAGGCTGGTGTCTGGACCACAGAGACACAGGCTGGTGTCTGGACCACAGAGACACAGGCTGGTGTCTGGACCACAGAGACACAGGCTGGTGTCTGGACCACAGAGACACAGACTGGTGTCTGGACCAGAGAGACACAGACTGGTGTCTGGACCACAGTGGTACAGACTGGTGTCTAGACCACAGAGACACAGGCTGGTGTCTGGAGCACAGAGGCACAGACTGGTGTCTGGACCAGAGAGACACAGACTGCTGTCTAGACCACAGAGACACAGACTGGTGTCTGGAGCACAGAGACACAGACTGGTGTCTAGAGCACAGAAACACAGACTGGTGTCTAGACCACAGAGACACAGGCTGGTGTCTGGACCACAGAATCACAGACTGGTGTCTGGACCACAGGGACACAGACTGGTGTCTGGACCACAGAGACACAGACTGGTGTCTAGACCAGAGAGACACAGACTGGTGTCTGGACCACAGAGACACAGGCTGGTGTCTAGACCAGAGAGACACAGACTGGTGTCTGGACCACAGAGACACAGACTGGTGTCTGGACCACAGGGACACAGACTGGTGTCTAGAACACAGAGACACAGACTGGTGTCTGGACCACAGTGACACAGACTGGTGTCTGGACCACAGAGACACAGACTGGTGTCTGGACCACAGGGACACAGACTGGTTTCTGGACCACAGAGACACAGATTGGTGTCTGGATCACAGTGACACAGACTGGTGTCTGGACAACAGAGACACAGACTGGTGTCTGGACCACAGGGACACAGACTGGTGTCTGGACCACAGAGACACAGACTGGTGTCTAAACCAGAGAGACACAGACTGGTGTCTGGACCACAGAGACACAGACTGGTGTCTGGACCAGAGAGGCTCAGACTGGTGTCTAGACCACAGAGACACAGACTGGTGTCTGGACCAGAGAGACACAGATTGGTGTCTGGACTACAGAGACACAGGCTGGTGTGTAGACCACAGAGACACAGGCTGGTGTCTGGACCACAGAGACACAGACTGGTGTCTGGACCACAGAGACACAGACTGGTGTATGGACCACAGAGACGCAGGCTGGTGTCTAGACCACAGAGACACAGGCTGGTGTCTGGAACACAGGGACACAGACTGGTGTTTGGACCACAGAGACACAGACTGGTGTCTGGACCAGAGAGATACAGGCTGGTGTCTGGACCACAGAGACACAGGCTGGTGTCTGGAAGACAGAGACACAGGCTGGTGTCTGGACCACAGAGACACAGGCTGGTGTCTGGACCACAACGACACAGACTGGTGTCTGGACCACAGAGACACAGACTGGTGTCTGGACCAGAGAGACACAGACTGGTGTCAAGACCAGAGAGACACAGGCTGGTGTCTAGACCACAGAGACAGAGACTGGTGTCTGGACCACAGAGACACAGTCTGGTGTGTAGACCACAGAGACACAGGCTGGTGTCTGGACCACAGAGACATAGACTGGTGTCTGGAGCACAGAGACACAGACTGGTGTCTGGACCACAGAGATACAGCCTGGTGTCTGGACCACAGAGACACAGACTGGTGTCTGGACCACAGTGACACAGACTGGTGTCTGGACCAGAGAGACACAGGCTGGTGTCTAGAACACAGAGACACAGACTGGTGTCTGGATCACAGAGACACAGACTGGTGTCTACACCACAGAGACACAGACTGGTGTCTGGACCACAGAGACACAGACTGGTGTCTGGACCACAGAGACACAGGCTGGTCTCTCGACCACAGAGACACAGGCTGGTGTCTGGACCACAGAGACACAGACTGGTGTCTGGACCACAGAGACACAGACTGGTGTCTGGACCACAGTGACACAGACTTGTGTCTGGACCAGAGAGACACAGACTGGTATCTAGACCACAGAGACACAGACTGGTGTCTAGACCACAGAGACACAGACTGGTGTCTGGACCAAAGAGACACAGACTGGTGTCTGGACCAGAGAGGGACAGACTGGTGTCTAGACCACAGCGACACAGACTGGTGTCTGGACCAGAGAGACACAGGCTGGTGTCTGGACCACAGAGACACAGATTGGTGTCTGGACTACAGAGACACAGGCTGGTGTGTAGACCACAGAGACACAGGCTGGTGTCTGGACCACAGAGACACAGACTGGTGTCTGGACCACAGAGACACAGACTGGTGTCTGGTCCACAGAGACACAGGCTGGTGTCTGGACCAGAGAGATACAGGCTGGTGTCTGGACCACAGAGACACAGGCAGGTGTCTGGACCACAGAGACACAGACTGGTGTCTAGACCACAGAGACACAGACTGGTGTCTGGACCAAAGAGACACAGACTGGTGTCTGGACCACAGGGACGCAGACTGGTGTCTGGACCACAGGGACACAGACTGGTGTCTGGACCACAGTGACACAGACTGGTGTCTGGACCACAGAGACACAGACTGGTGTCTGGAACACAGAGACACAGACTGGTGTCTAGACCAGAGAGACAAAGACTGGTGTCTGGACCATAGAGACACAGACTGGTGTCTGGACCACAGAGACACAGGCTGGTGTCTAGACCAGAGAGACACAGACTGGTGTCTGGACCACAGAGACACAGACTGGTGTCTGGACCACAGGGAACAGACTGGTGTCTAGAACACAGAGACACAGACTGGTGTCTGAACCACAGTGACACAGACTGGTGTCTGTACCAGAGAGACACAGACTGGTGTCTGGACCACAGGGACACAGACTGGTGTCTGGACCACAGAGACACAGGCTGGTGTCTGGACCACAGAGACACAGACTGGTGTCTGGACCACAGAGACACAGACTGGTGTCTGGACTACAGGGACACAGACTGGTGTCTGGTCCACAGGGACACAGACTGGTGTCTGGACGATAGAGACACAGGCTGGTGTCTAGACCACAGAGACACAGGCTGGTGTCTAGACCACAGATTCAAAGACTGGTGTCTGGACAACAGAGACACAGACTGGTGTCTGGACCACAGAGACACAGACTGGTGTCTAGGCCACAGAGACACAGACTGGTGTCTGGACCACAGGGACACAGACTGGTGTCTAGACCACAGAGACACAGACTGGTGTCTGGACCACAGTGACACAGACTGGTGTCTGGACCAGAGAGACACAGGCTGCTCTAGAACACAGAGACACAGACTGGTGTCTGGATCACAGAGACACAGACTGGTGTCTGGACCACAGTGACACAGACTGGTGTCTGGACCAGAGAGACACAGACTGGTGTCTAGACCACAGAGACACAGACTGGTGTCTGGACCAGAGAGACACAGGCTGGTGTCTAGAACACAGAGACACAGACTGGTGTCTGGATCACAGAGACACAGACTGGTGTCTGGACCACAGTGACACAGACTGGTGTCTGGACCAGAGAGACACAGACTGGTGTCTAGACCACAGAGACACAGACTGGTGTCTGGACCACAGGGACACAGGCTTGTGTCTAGACCACAGAGACACAGACTGGTGTCTGGACCACTAGGACACATACTGGTGTCTAGGCCACAGAGACACAGACTGGTGTCTGGACCACAGAGACACAGGCTGGTGTCTGGACCAGAGAGACACAGACTGATGTCTAGACCACAGGGACACAGGCTGGTGTCTGGACCACAGAGACACAGAATGGTGTCTGGACCACAGAGACACAGACTGGTGTCTGGACCACAGAGACACAGACTGGTGTCTGGTCCACAGGGACACAGACTGGTGTCTGGACCACAGAGACACAGACTGGTGTCTAGACCAGAGAGACACAGACTGGTGTCTGGACGACGGAGACACAGACTGGTGTCTAGACCATAGAGACACAGACTGGTGTCTGGACCACAGAGACACAGACTGGTGTCTGGACCACAGAGACACAGGCTGGTGTCGAGACCACAGAGACACAGACTGGTGTCTGGACCACAGAGACACAGACTGGTGTCTGGACCACAGGGACACAGACTGGTGTCTAGAACACAGAGACACAGACTGGTGTCTGGACCACAGTGACACAGACTGGTGTCTGGACCAGAGAGACACAGACTGGTGTCTGGACCACAGGGACACAGAGTGGTGTCTGGACCACACGGACACAGATTGCTGTCTGGATCACAGGGACACAGACTGGTGTCTGGACAACAGAGACACAGACTGGTGTCTGGAACACAGGGTCACAGACTGCTGTCTCGACCACAGAGACACAGGCTGGTGTCTGGACCACAGAGACACAGACTGGTGTCTGGACCACAGAGACACAGACTGGTGTCTGGACCACAGAGACACAGGCTGGTGTATGGACCACAGAGACACAGGCTGGTGTATGGACCACAGTGACACAGACTGGAGTCTAGACCACAGAGACACAGACTGGTTTCTGGACCAGAGAGACACAGACTGGTGTCTGGACCACAAGGACACACACTGGTGTCTGGACCACAGAGACACAGACTGGTGTCTGGACCACAGAGACACAGGCTGGTGACTGGACCACAGAGACACAGACTGGTGTCTAGACCACAGAGACACTGGCTGGTGTCTGGACCACAGAGACACAGACTGGTGTCTGGACCACAGGGACACACACTGGTGTCTGGACCACAGAGACACAGACTGGTGTCTGGACCACAGAGACACAGACTGGTGTCTGGAAAACAGGGACACAGACTGGTGTTTGGACCACAGAGACACAGACTGGTGTCTGGACCAGAGAGATACAGGCTGGTGTCTGGACCACAGAGACACAGGCTGGTGTCTGGACCACAGAGACACAGGCTGGTGTCTGGACCACAGAGACACAGGCTGGTGTCTGGACCACAGAGACACAGACTGGTGTCTGGACCAGAGAGACACAGACTGGTGTCTGGACCACAGTGGTACAGACTGGTGTCTAGACCACAGAGACACAGGCTGGTGTCTGGAGCACAGAGGCACAGACTGGTGTCTGGACCAGAGAGACACAGACTGCTGTCTAGACCACAGAGACACAGACTGGTGTCTGGAGCACAGAGACACAGACTGGTGTCTAGAGCACAGAAACACAGACTGGTGTCTAGACCACAGAGACACAGGCTGGTGTCTGGACCACAGAATCACAGACTGGTGTCTGGACCACAGGGACACAGACTGGTGTCTGGACCACAGAGACACAGACTGGTGTCTAGACCAGAGAGACACAGACTGGTGTCTGGACCACAGAGACACAGGCTGGTGTCTAGACCAGAGAGACACAGACTGGTGTCTGGACCACAGAGACACAGACTGGTGTCTGGACCACAGGGACACAGACTGGTGTCTAGAACACAGAGACACAGACTGGTGTCTGGACCACAGTGACACAGACTGGTGTCTGGACCACAGAGACACAGACTGGTGTCTGGACCACAGGGACACAGACTGGTTTCTGGACCACAGAGACACAGATTGGTGTCTGGATCACAGTGACACAGACTGGTGTCTGGACAACAGAGACACAGACTGGTGTCTGGACCACAGGGACACAGACTGGTGTCTGGACCACAGAGACACAGACTGGTGTCTAAACCAGAGAGACACAGACTGGTGTCTGGACCACAGAGACACAGACTGGTGTCTGGACCAGAGAGGCTCAGACTGGTGTCTAGACCACAGAGACACAGACTGGTGTCTGGACCAGAGAGACACAGATTGGTGTCTGGACTACAGAGACACAGGCTGGTGTGTAGACCACAGAGACACAGGCTGGTGTCTGGACCACAGAGACACAGACTGGTGTCTGGACCACAGAGACACAGACTGGTGTATGGACCACAGAGACGCAGGCTGGTGTCTAGACCACAGAGACACAGGCTGGTGTCTGGAACACAGGGACACAGACTGGTGTTTGGACCACAGAGACACAGACTGGTGTCTGGACCAGAGAGATACAGGCTGGTGTCTGGACCACAGAGACACAGGCTGGTGTCTGGAAGACAGAGACACAGGCTGGTGTCTGGACCACAGAGACACAGGCTGGTGTCTGGACCACAACGACACAGACTGGTGTCTGGACCACAGAGACACAGACTGGTGTCTGGACCAGAGAGACACAGACTGGTGTCAAGACCAGAGAGACACAGGCTGGTGTCTAGACCACAGAGACAGAGACTGGTGTCTGGACCACAGAGACACAGTCTGGTGTGTAGACCACAGAGACACAGGCTGGTGTCTGGACCACAGAGACATAGACTGGTGTCTGGAGCACAGAGACACAGACTGGTGTCTGGACCACAGAGATACAGCCTGGTGTCTGGACCACAGAGACACAGACTGGTGTCTGGACCACAGTGACACAGACTGGTGTCTGGACCAGAGAGACACAGGCTGGTGTCTAGAACACAGAGACACAGACTGGTGTCTGGATCACAGAGACACAGACTGGTGTCTACACCACAGAGACACAGACTGGTGTCTGGACCACAGAGACACAGACTGGTGTCTGGACCACAGAGACACAGGCTGGTCTCTCGACCACAGAGACACAGGCTGGTGTCTGGACCACAGAGACACAGACTGGTGTCTGGACCACAGAGACACAGACTGGTGTCTGGACCACAGTGACACAGACTTGTGTCTGGACCAGAGAGACACAGACTGGTATCTAGACCACAGAGACACAGACTGGTGTCTAGACCACAGAGACACAGACTGGTGTCTGGACCAAAGAGACACAGACTGGTGTCTGGACCAGAGAGGGACAGACTGGTGTCTAGACCACAGCGACACAGACTGGTGTCTGGACCAGAGAGACACAGGCTGGTGTCTGGACCACAGAGACACAGATTGGTGTCTGGACTACAGAGACACAGGCTGGTGTGTAGACCACAGAGACACAGGCTGGTGTCTGGACCACAGAGACACAGACTGGTGTCTGGACCACAGAGACACAGACTGGTGTCTGGTCCACAGAGACACAGGCTGGTGTCTGGACCAGAGAGATACAGGCTGGTGTCTGGACCACAGAGACACAGGCAGGTGTCTGGACCACAGAGACACAGACTGGTGTCTAGACCACAGAGACACAGACTGGTGTCTGGACCAAAGAGACACAGACTGGTGTCTGGACCACAGGGACACAGACTGGTGTCTGGACCACAGGGACACAGACTGGTGTCTGGACCACAGTGACACAGACTGGTGTCTGGACCACAGAGACACAGACTGGTGTCTGGAACACAGAGACACAGACTGGTGTCTAGACCAGAGAGACAAAGACTGGTGTCTGGACCATAGAGACACAGACTGGTGTCTGGACCACAGAGACACAGGCTGGTGTCTAGACCAGAGAGACACAGACTGGTGTCTGGACCACAGAGACACAGACTGGTGTCTGGACCACAGGGAACAGACTGGTGTCTAGAACACAGAGACACAGACTGGTGTCTGAACCACAGTGACACAGACTGGTGTCTGTACCAGAGAGACACAGACTGGTGTCTGGACCACAGGGACACAGACTGGTGTCTGGACCACAGAGACACAGGCTGGTGTCTGGACCACAGAGACACAGACTGGTGTCTGGACCACAGAGACACAGACTGGTGTCTGGACTACAGGGACACAGACTGGTGTCTGGTCCACAGGGACACAGACTGGTGTCTGGACGATAGAGACACAGGCTGGTGTCTAGACCACAGAGACACAGGCTGGTGTCTAGACCACAGATTCAAAGACTGGTGTCTGGACAACAGAGACACAGACTGGTGTCTGGACCACAGAGACACAGACTGGTGTCTAGGCCACAGAGACACAGACTGGTGTCTGGACCACAGGGACACAGACTGGTGTCTAGACCACAGAGACACAGACTGGTGTCTGGACCACAGTGACACAGACTGGTGTCTGGACCAGAGAGACACAGGCTGCTCTAGAACACAGAGACACAGACTGGTGTCTGGATCACAGAGACACAGACTGGTGTCTGGACCACAGTGACACAGACTGGTGTCTGGACCAGAGAGACACAGACTGGTGTCTAGACCACAGAGACACAGACTGGTGTCTGGACCAGAGAGACACAGGCTGGTGTCTAGAACACAGAGACACAGACTGGTGTCTGGATCACAGAGACACAGACTGGTGTCTGGACCACAGTGACACAGACTGGTGTCTGGACCAGAGAGACACAGACTGGTGTCTAGACCACAGAGACACAGACTGGTGTCTGGACCACAGGGACACAGGCTTGTGTCTAGACCACAGAGACACAGACTGGTGTCTGGACCACTAGGACACATACTGGTGTCTAGGCCACAGAGACACAGACTGGTGTCTGGACCACAGAGACACAGGCTGGTGTCTGGACCAGAGAGACACAGACTGATGTCTAGACCACAGGGACACAGGCTGGTGTCTGGACCACAGAGACACAGAATGGTGTCTGGACCACAGAGACACAGACTGGTGTCTGGACCACAGAGACACAGACTGGTGTCTGGTCCACAGGGACACAGACTGGTGTCTGGACCACAGAGACACAGACTGGTGTCTAGACCAGAGAGACACAGACTGGTGTCTGGACGACGGAGACACAGACTGGTGTCTAGACCATAGAGACACAGACTGGTGTCTGGACCACAGAGACACAGACTGGTGTCTGGACCACAGAGACACAGGCTGGTGTCGAGACCACAGAGACACAGACTGGTGTCTGGACCACAGAGACACAGACTGGTGTCTGGACCACAGGGACACAGACTGGTGTCTAGAACACAGAGACACAGACTGGTGTCTGGACCACAGTGACACAGACTGGTGTCTGGACCAGAGAGACACAGACTGGTGTCTGGACCACAGGGACACAGAGTGGTGTCTGGACCACACGGACACAGATTGCTGTCTGGATCACAGGGACACAGACTGGTGTCTGGACAACAGAGACACAGACTGGTGTCTGGAACACAGGGTCACAGACTGCTGTCTGGACCACAGAGACACAGGCTGGTGTCTGGACCACAGAGACACAGACTGGTGTCTGGACCACAGAGACACAGACTGGTGTCTGGACCACAGAGACACAGGCTGGTGTATGGACCACAGAGACACAGGCTGGTGTATGGACCACAGTGACACAGACTGGAGTCTAGACCACAGAGACACAGACTGGTTTCTGGACCAGAGAGACACAGACTGGTGTCTGGACCACAGGGACACACACTGGTGTCTGGACCACAGAGACACAGACTGGTGTCTGGACCACAGAGACACAGGCTGGTGACTGGACCACAGAGACACAGACTGGTGTCTAGACCACAGAGACACTGGCTGGTGTCTGGACCACAGAGACACAGACTGGTGTCTGGACCACAGGGACACACACTGGTGTCTGGACCACAGAGACACAGACTGGTGTCTGGACCACAGAGACACAGACTGGTGTCTGGACCACAGAGACACAGGCTGGTGTCTGGACCACAGGGACACAGGCTGGTGTCTGGACCACAGGGACACAGGCTGGTGTCTGGACCACAGAGACACAGACTGGTGTCTGGACCACAGGGACACACACTGGTGTCTGGACCACAGAGACACAGACTGGTGTCTGGACCACAGAGACACAGGCTGGTGTCTGGACCACAGAGACACAGACTGGTGTCTAGACCTCAGAGACACTGGCTGGTGTCTGGACCACAGAGACACAGACTGGTGTCTGGACCACAGAGACACAGACTGGTTTCTGGACCAGAGAGACACAGACTGGTGTCTGGACCAAAGAGACACAGACTGGTGTCTGGACCAGAGAGGCACAGACTGGTGTCTAGACCACAGAGACACAGACTGGTGTCTGGACCAGAGAGACACAGGCTGGTGTCTGGACCACATAGACACAGACTGGTGTCTGGACTACAGAGACACAGGCTGGTGTGTAGACCACAGAGACACAGGCTGGTGTCTGGACCACAGAGACACAGACTGGTGTCTGGACCACAGAGACACAGTCTGGTGTCTGGACCACAGAGACACAGGGTGGTGTCTGGACCACAGTGACACAGGCTGGTGCCTGGACCACAGAGACCCAGACTGGTGTCTAGACCACAGAGACACAGACTGGTGTCTGGACCACAGAGACACAGGCTGGTGTGTAGACCACAGAGACACAGGCTGGTGTCTGGACCATAGAGACACAGACTGGTGTCTGGACTACAGAGACACAGGCTGGTGTGTAGACCACAGAGACACAGGCTGGTGTCTGGACCACAGAGACACAGACTGGTGTCTGGACCACAGAGACACAGACTGGTGTCTGGACCACAGAGACACTGGCTGGTGTCTGGACCACAGTGACACAGGCTGGTGTCTAGACCACAGAGACCCAGACTGGTGTCTAGACCACACTGACACAGACTGGTGTCTGGACCACAGAGACACAGGCTGGTGTGTAGACCACAGAGACACAGACTGGTGTCTGGACCACAGAGACACAGGCTGGTGTCTGGACTACTGGGACACAGACTTGTGTCTGGACCAGAGAGACACAGGCTGGTGTCTGGACCAGAGAGACACAGACTGGTGTCTGGACCACAGTGGTACAGACTGGTGTCTAGACCACAGAGACACAGGCTGGTGTCTGGAGCACAGAGGCACAGACTGGTGTCTGGACCAGAGAGACACAGACTGCTGTCTAGACCACAGAGACACAGATTGGTGTTTGGATCACAGGGACACAGACTGGTGTCTGGACAACAGAGACACAGACTGGTGTCTGGACCACAGGGACACAGACTGGTGTCTGGACCACAGAGACACAGACTGGTGTCTAGACCAGAGAGACACAGACTGGTGTCTGGACCACAGAGACACAGACTGGTGTCTCGACCAGAGAGGCACAGACTGGTGTCTAGACCACAGAGACACAGACTGGTGTCTGGACCAGAGAGACACAGATTGGTGTCTGGACTACAGAGACACAGGCTGGTGTGTAGACCACAGAGACACAGGCTGGTGTCTGGACCACAGAGACACAGACTGGTGTCTGGACCACAGAGACACAGACTGGTGTATGGACCACAGAGACACAGGCTGGTGTCTAGACCACAGAGACACAGGCTGGTGTCTGGAACACAGGGACACAGACTGGTGTTTGGACCACAGAGACACAGACTGGTGTCTGGACCAGAGAGATAAAGGCTGGTGTCTGGACCACAGAGACACAGGCTGGTGTCTGGACCACAGAGACACAGGCTGGTGTCTGGACCACAGAGACACAGGCTGGTGTCTGGACCACAGAGACACAGACTGGTGTCTGGACCACAGAGACACAGACTGGTGTCTGGACCAGAGAGACACAGACTGGTGTCAAGACCAGAGAGACACAGGCTGGTGTCTA
Source organism: Pristiophorus japonicus (assembly GCF_044704955.1). NCBI lineage: Eukaryota > Metazoa > Chordata > Chondrichthyes > Pristiophoridae > Pristiophorus > Pristiophorus japonicus. The sequence continues at coordinate 4,613,701 of NC_091977.1, forward strand.
GACCACAGAGACAGAGACTGGTGTCTCGACCACAGAGACACAGTCTGGTGTGTAGACCACAGAGACACAGGCTGGTGTCTGGACCACAGAGACATAGACTGGTGTCTGGAGCACAGAGACACAGACTGGTGTCTGGACCACAGAGATACAGCCTGGTGTCTGGACCACAGAGACACAGACTGGTGTCTGGAGCACAGTGACACAGACTGGTGTCTGGACCAGAGAGACACAGGCTGGTGTCTAGAACACAGAGATACAGACTGGTGTCTGGATCACAGAGACACAGACTGGTGTCTACACCACAGAGACACAGACTGGTGTCTGGACCACAGAGACACAGACTGGTGTCTGGACCACAGAGACACAGGCTGGTCTCTGGACCACAGAGACACAGGCTGGTGTCTGGACCACAGAGACACAGACTGGTGTCTGGACCACAGAGACACAGACTGGTGTCTGGACCACAGTGACACAGACTTGTGTCTGGACCAGAGAGACACAGACTGGTATCTAGACCACAGAGACACAGACTGGTATCTAGACCACAGAGACACAGACTGGTGTCTGGACCAAAGAGACACAGACTGGTGTCTGGACCAGAGAGGGACAGACTGGCGTCTAGACCACAGCGACACAGACTGGTGTCTGGACCAGAGAGACACAGGCTGGTGTCTGGACCACAGAGACACAGATTGGTGTCTGGACTACAGAGACACAGGCTGGTGTGTAGACCACAGAGACACAGGCTGGTGTCTGGACCACAGAGACACAGACTGGTGTCTGGACCACAGAGACACAGACTGGTGTATGGACCACAGAGACACAGGCTGGTGTCTAGACCACAGAGACACAGGCTGGTGTCTGGAACACAGGGACACAGACTGGTGTTTGGACCACAGAGACACAGACTGGTGTCTGGACCAGAGAGATACAGGCTGGTGTCTGGACCACAGAGACACAGTCTGGTGTGTAGACCACAGAGACACAGGCTGGTGTCTGGACCACAGAGACATAGACTGGTGTCTGGAGCACAGAGACACAGACTGGTGTCTGGATCACAGAGACACAGACTGGTGTCTACACCACAGAGACACAGACTGGTGTCTGGACCACAGAGACACAGACTGGTGTCTGGACCACAGAGACACAGGCTGGTCTCTGGACCACAGAGACACAGGCTGGTGTCTGGACCATAGAGACACAGACTGGTGTCTGGACCACAGAGACACAGACTGGTGTCTGGACCACAGTGACACAGACTTGTGTCTGGACCAGAGAGACACAGACTGGTATCTAGACCACAGAGACACAGACTGGTGTCTAGACCACAGAGACACAGACTGGTGTCTGGACCAAAGAGACACAGACTGGTGTCTGGACCAGAGAGGGACAGACTGGTGTCTAGACCACAGCGAAACAGACTGGTGTCTGGACCAGAGAGACACAGGCTGGTGTCTGGACCACAGAGACACAGATTGGTGTCTGGACTACAGAGACACAGGCTGGTGTGTAGACCACAGAGACACAGGCTGGTGTCTGGACCACAGAGACACAGACTGGTGTCTGGACCACAGAGACACAGACTGGTGTCTGGACCACAGAGACACATGCTGGTGTCTGGACCAGAGAGATACAGGCTGGTGTCTGGACCACAGAGTCACAGGCAGGTGTCTGGACCACAGAGACACAGACTGGTGTGTAGACCACAGAGACACAGACTGGTGTCTGGACCACAGAGACACAGACTGGTGTCTGGACCACAGGGACACAGACTGGTGTCTGGACCACAGTGACACAGACTGGTGTCTGGACCACAGAGACACAGACTGGTGTCTGGAACACAGAGACACAGACTGGTGTCTAGACCAGAGAGACAAAGACTGGTGTCTGGACCATAGAGACACAGACTGGTGTCTGGACCACAGAGACACAGGCTGGTGTCTAGACTAGAGAGACACAGACTGGTGTCTGGACCACAGAGACACAGACTGGTGTCTGGACCACAGGGAACAGACTGGTGTCTAGAACACAGAGACACAGACTGGTGTCTGAACCACAGTGACACAGACTGGTGTCTGTACCAGAGAGACACAGACTGGTGTCTGGACCACAGGGACAAAGACTGGTGTCTGGACCACAGAGACACAGGCTGGTGTCTGGACCACAGAGACACAGACTGGTGTCTGGACCACAGAGACACAGACTGGTGTCTGGACTACAGGGACACAGACTGGTGTCTGGTCCACAGGGACACAGACTGGTGTCTGGACGACAGAGACACAGGCTGGTGTCTAGACCACAGAGACACAGGCTGGTGTCTAGACCACAGATTCAAAGACTGGTGTCTGGACAACAGAGACACAGACTGGTGTCTGGACCACAGAGACACAGACTGGTGTCTAGACCACAGAGACACAGACTGGTGTCTGGACCACAGGGACACAGACTGGTGTCTAGACCACAGAGACACAGACTGGTGTCTGGACCACAGTGACACAGACTGGTGTCTGGACCAGAGAGACACAGGCTGGTGTCTAGAACACAGAGACACAGACTGGTGTCTGGATCACAGAGACACAGACTGGTGTCTGGACCACAGTGACACAGACTGGTGTCTGGACCAGAGAGACACAGACTGGTGTCTAGACCACAGAGACACAGACTGGTGTCTGGACCACAGGGACACAGGCTGGTGTCTAGACCACAGAGACACAGACTGGTGTCTGGACCACAGAGACACAGACTGGTGTCTAGGCCACAGAGACACAGACTGGTGTCTGGACAACAGAGACACAGGCTGGTGTCTGGACCAGAGAGACACAGACTGATGTCTAGACCACAGGGACACAGGCTGGTGTCTGGACCACAGAGACACAGAATGGTGTCTGGACCACAGAGACACAGACTGGTGTCTGGACCACAGAGACACAGACTGGTGTCTGGACCACAGGGACACAGACTGGTGTCTGGACTACAGAGACACAGACTGGTGTCTAGACCAGAGAGACACAGACTGGTGTCTGGACCACGGAGACACAGACTGGTGTCTAGACCAGAGAGACAAAGACTGGTGTCTGGACCATAGAGACACAGACTGGTGTCTGGACCATAGAGACACAGACTGGTGTCTGGACCACAGAGACACAGGCTGGTGTCGAGACCACAGAGACACAGACTGGTGTCTGGACCAGAGAGACACAGACTGATGTCTAGACCACAGGGACACAGGCTGGTGTCTGGACCACAGAGACACAGAATGGTGTCTGGACCACAGAGACACAGACTGGTGTCTGGACCACAGAGACACAGACTGGTGTCTGGACCACAGGGACACAGACTGGTGTCTGGACCACAGAGACACAGACTGGTGTCTAGACCAGAGAGACACAGACTGGTGTCTGGACCACGGAGACACAGACTGGTGTCTAGACCAGAGAGACAAAGACTGGTGTCTGGACCATCGAGACACAGACTGGTGTCTGGACCACAGTGACACAGACTGGTGTCTGGACCAGAGAGACACAGACTGGTGTCTGGACCACAGGGACACAGACTGGTGTCTGGACCACAGAGACACAGATTGGTGTCTGGATCACAGGGACACAGACTGGTGTCTGGACAACAGAGACACAGACTGGTGTCTGGAACACAGGGTCACAGACTGCTGTCTGGATCACAGAGACACAGGCTGGTGTCTGGACCACAGAGACACAGACTGGTGTCTGGACCACAGAGACACAGGCTGGTGTATGGACCACAGAGACACAGGCTGGTGTATGGACCACAGTGACACAGACTGGAGTCTAGACCACAGAGACACAGACTGGTTTCTGGACCAGAGAGACACAGACTGGTGTCTGGACCACAGGGACACACACTGGTGTCTGGACCACTGAGACACAGACTGGTGTCTGGACCACAGAGACACTGGCTGGTGTCTGGACCACAGAGACACAGACTGGTGTCTGGACCACAGGGACACACACTGGTGTCTGGACCAAAGAGACACAGACTGGTGTCTGGACCACAGAGACACAGGCTGGTGTCTGGACCACAGGGACACAGGCTGGTGTCTGGACCACAGACACACAGGCTGGTGTCTGGACCACAGGGACACACACTGGTGTCTGGACCACAGAGACACAGACTGGTGTCTGGACCACAGTGACACAGACTGGTGTCTGGACCAGAGAGACACAGACTGGTGTCTGGACCACAGGGACACAGACTGGTGTCTGGACCACAGAGACACAGATTGGTGTCTGGATCACAGGGACACAGACTGGTGTCTGGACAACAGAGACACAGACTGGTGTCTGGAACACAGGGTCACAGACTGCTGTCTGGATCACAGAGACACAGGCTGGTGTCTGGACCACAGAGACACAGGCTGGTGTCTGGACCACAGAGACACAGACTGGTGTCTAGACCACAGAGACACTGGCTGGTGTCTGGACCACAGAGACACAGACTGGTGTCTGGACCACAGGGACACACACTGGTGTCTGGACCACAGAGACACAGACTGGTGTCTGGACCACAGAGACACAGGCTGGTGTCTGGACCACAGGGACACAGGCTGGTGTCTGGACCACAGACACACAGGCTGGTGTCTGGACCACAGGGACACACACTGGTGTCTGGACCACAGGGACACACACTGGTGTCTGGACCACAGAGACAGAGACTGGTGTCTGGACCACAGAGACACAGCCTGGTGTCTGGACCACAGAGACACAGACTGGTGTCTAGACCACAGAGACACTGGCTGGTGTCTGGACCACAGAGACACAGACTGGTGTCTGGACCACAGAGACACAGACTGGTTTCTGGACCAGAGAGACACAGACTGGTGTCTGGACCAAAGAGACACAGACTGGTGTCTGGACCAGAGAGGCACAGACTGGTGTCAAGACCACAGAGACACAGACTGGTGTCTGGACCAGAGAGACACAGGCTGGTGTCTGGACCACATAGACACAGACTGGTGTCTGGACTACAGAGACACAGGCTGGTGTGTAGACCACAGAGACACAGGCTGGTGTCTGGACCACAGAGACACAGACTGGTGTCTGGACCACAGAGACACAGACTGGTGTCTGGACCACAGAGACACAGGCTGGTGTCTGGACCACAGTAACACAGACTGGTGTCTGGACCACAGAGACCCAGACTGGTGTCTAGACCACAGAGACACAGACTGGTGTCTGGACCACAGAGACACAGGCTGGTGTGTAGACCACAGAGACACAGGCTGGTGTCTGGACCACAGAGACACAGACTGGTGTCTGGACTACAGAGACACAGGCTGGTGTGTAGACCACAGAGACACAGGCTGGTGTCTGGACCACAGAGACACAGACTGGTGTCTGGACCACAGATACACAGTCTGGTGTCTGGACCACAGAGACACAGGCTGGTGTCTGGACCACAGTGACACAGGCTGGTGTCTAGACCACAGAGACCCAGACTGGTGTCCAGACCACAGAGACACAGACTGGTGTCTGGACCACAGAGACACAGACTGGTGTCTGGACCACAGGGACACACACTGCTGTCTGGACCACAGAGACACAGGCTGGTGTCTGGACCACAGGGACACAGGCTGGTGTCTGGACCACAGAGACACAGACTGGTGTCTTGACCACAGAGACACAGACTGGTGTCTGGACCACAGTGACACAGACTGGTGTCTGGACCAGAGAGACACAGACTGGTATCTAGACCACAGAGACACAGACTGGTGTCTAGACCACAGAGACACAGACTGGTGTCTGGACCAAAGAGACACAGACTGGTGTCTGGACCAGAGAGACACAGATTGGTGTCTGGACTACAGAGACACAGACTGGTGTGTAGACCACAGAGACACAGGCTGGTGTCTGGACCACAGAGACACAGACTGGTGTCTGGACCACAGAGACACAGACTGGTGTCTGGATCACAGAGACACAGGCTGGTGTCTAGACCACAAGACACAGGCTGGTGTCTGGAACACAGGGACACAGACTGGTGTCTGGACCACAGAGACACAGACTGGTGTCAGGACCAGAGAGATACAGGCTGGTGTCTGGACCACAGAGACACAGGCTGGTGTCTGGACCACAGAGACACAGACTGGTGTCTAGACCACAGAGACACAGACTGGTGTCTGGACCACAGAGACACTGGCTGGTGTCTGGACCACAGAGACACAGACTGGTGTCTGGACCACAGAGACACAGACTGGTTTCTGGACCAGAGAGACACAGACTGGTGTCTGGACCAAAGAGACACAGACTGGTGTCTGGACCAGAGAGGCACAGACTGGTGTCCAGAACACAGAGACACAGACTGGTGTCTGGACCAGAGAGACACAGGCTGGTGTCTGGACCACATAGACACAGACTGGTGTCTGGACTACAGAGACATAGGCTGGTGTGTAGACCACAGAGACACAGGCTGGTGTCTGGACCACAGAGACACAGACTGGTGTCTGGACCACAGAGACACAGACTGGTGTCTGGACCACAGAGACACAGGCTGGTGTCTGGACCACAGTGACACAGGCTGGTGTCTGGACCACAGAGACCCAGACTGGTGTCTAGACCACAGAGACACAGACTGGTGTCTGGACCACAGAGACCCAGACTGGTGTGTAGACCACAGAGACACAGGCTGGTGTCTGGACCACAGAGACACAGACTGGTGTCTGGACCAGAGAGACACAGGCTGGTGTGTAGACCACAGAGACACAGGCTGGTGTCTGGACCACAGAGACACAGACTGGTGTCTGGACCACAGAGACACAGACTGGTGTCTGGACCACAGAGACACAGGCTGGTGTCTGGACCACAGTGACACAGGCTGGTGTCTAGACCACAGAGACCCAGACTGGTGTCCAGACCACAGAGACACAGACTGGTGTCTGGACCACAGAGACACAGACTGGTGTCTGGACCACAGAGACACAGACTGGTGTCTGGACCACAGGGACACACACTGGTGTCTGGACCACAGAGACACAGGCTGGTGTCTGGACCACAGAGACACAGGCTGGTGTCTGGACCACAGAGACACAGACTGGTGTCTTGACCACAGAGACACAGACTGGTGTCTGCACCACAGTGACACAGACTGGTGTCTGGACCAGAGAGACACAGACTGGTATCTAGACCACAGAGACACAGACTGGTGTCTAGACCACAGAGACACAGACTGGTGTCTGGACCAAAGAGACACAGACTGGTGTGTAGACCACAGAGACACAGGCTGGTGTCTGGACCACAGAGACACAGACTGGTGTCTGGACCACAGAGACACAGACTGGTGTCTGGACCACAGAGACACAGGCTGGTGTCTAGACCACAGAGACACAGGCTGGTGTCTGGAACACAGGGACACAGACTGGTGTCTGGACCACAGAGACACAGACTGGTGTCTGGACCAGAGAGATACAGGCTGGTGTCTGGACCACAGAGACACAGGCTGGTGTCTGGACCACAGAGACACAGACTGGTGTCTAGACCACAGAGACACAGACTGGTGTCTGGACCACAGAGACACATGCTGGTGTCTGTACCACAGGGACACAGACTGGTGTCTGGACCACAGTGACACAGACTGGTGTCTGGACCACAGAGACACAGGCTGGTGTCTAGACCACAGAGACACAGACTGGTGTCTGGACCACAGAGACACAGACTTGTGTCTGGACCACAGAGACACAGACTGGTGTCTGGACCACAGGGACACAGACTGGTGTCTGGACCACAGCGACACAGACTGGTGTCAGGACCACAGAGACACAGGCTGGAGTCTGGACCACAGTGACACAGACTGGTGTCTGGACCAGAGAGACACAGACTGGTATCTAGACCACAGAGACACAGACTGGTGTCTAGACCACAGAGACACAGACTGGTGTCTGGACCAAAGAGACACAGACTGGTGTCTGGACCAGAGAGGCACAGACTGGTGTCTAGACCACAGAGACACAGACTGGTGTCTGGACCAAAGAGACACAGACTGGTGTCTGGACCAGAGAGGGACAGACTGGTGTCTAGACCACAGAGACACAGACTGGTGTCTGGACCAGAGAGATACAGGCTGGTGTCTGGACCACAGAGACACAGATTGGTGTCTGCACTACAGAGACACAGACTGGTGTCTGGACCAAAGAGACACAGACTGGTGTCTGGACCAGAGAGGCACAGACTGGTGTCTGGACCAGAGAGACACAGGCTGGTGTCTGGACCACAGAGACACAGACTGGTGTCTGGACCACAGAGACACAGACTGGTGTCTGGCCCACAGAGACACAGGCTGGTGTCTAGACCACAGAGACACAGGCTGGTGTCTGGAACACAGGGACACAGACTGGTGTCTGGACCACAGAGACACAGACTGGTGTCTGGACCAGAGAGATACAGGCTGGTGTCTGGACCACAGAACACAGGTTGGTGTCTGGACCACAGAGACACAGACTGGTGTCTAGACCACAGAGACACAGACTGGTGTCTGGACCACAGAGACACAGACTGGAGTCTGGATCACAGGGACACAGACTGGTGTCTGGACCACAGTGACACAGACTGGTGTCTAGACCACAGAGACACAGACTGGTGTCTGGAACACAGAGACACAGACTGGTGTCTAGACCAGAGAGACAAAGACTGGTGTCTGGACCACAGAGACACAGACTGGTGTCTGGACCATAGAGACACAGGCTGGTGTCTAGACCAGAGAGACACAGACTGGTGTCTGGACCACAGAGACACAGACTGGTGTCTGGACCACAGGGACACAGACTGGTGTCTAGAACACAGAGACACAGACTGGTGTCTGAACCACAGTGACACAGACTGGTGTCTGTACCAGAGAGACACAGACTGGTGTCTGGACCACAGGGACACAGACTGGTGTCTGGACCACAGAGACACAGGCTGGTGTCTGGACCACAGAGACACAGACTGGTGTCTGGACCACAGAGACACAGACTGGTGTCTGGACCACAGAGACACAGACTGGTGTCTGGACCACAGGGACACAGACTGGTGTCTGGACCACAGGGACACAGACTGGTGTCTGGACCACAGGGACACAGACTGGTGTCTGGACCACAGAGACACAGGCTGGTGCCTAGACCACAGAGACACAGACTGGTGTCTGGACAACAGAGACACAGACTGGTGTCTGGACCACAGAGACACAGACTGGTGTCTAGACCACAGAGACACAGACTGGTGTCTGGACCACAGGGACACAGACTGGTGTCTAGACCACAGAGACACAGACTGGTGTCTGGACCACAGTGACACAGACTGGTGTCTGGACCAAAGAGACACAGGCTGGTGTCTAGAACACAGAGACACAGACTGGTGTCTGGATCACAGAGACACAGACTGGTGTCTGGACCACAGTGACACAGACTGGTGTCTGGACCAGAGAGACACAGACTGGTGTCTAGACCAAAGAGACACAGACTGGTGTCTGGACCACAGGGACACAGGCTGGTGTCTAGACCACAGAGACACAGACTGGTGTCTGGACCACAGAGACACAGACTGGTGTCTAGGCCACAGAGACACAGACTGGTGTCTGGACCACAGAGACACAGGCTGGTGTCTGGACCAGAGAGACACAGACTGATGTCTAGACCACAGGGACACAGGCTGGTGTCTGGACCACAGAGACACAGAATAGTGTCTGGACCACAGAGACACAGACTGGTGTCTGGACCACAGAGACACAGACTGGTGTCTGGACCACAGGGACACAGACTGGTGTCTGGACCACAGAGACACAGACTGGTGTCTAGACCAGAGAGACACAGACTGGTGTCTGGACCACGGAGACACAGACTGGTGTCTAAACCAGAGAGACAAAGACTGGTGTCTGGACCATAGAGACACAGACTGGTTTCTGGACCACAGAGACACAGACTGGTGTCTGGACCACAGAGACACAGGCTGGTGTCGAGACCACAGAGACACAGACTGGTGTCTGGACCACAGAGACACAGGCTGGTGTCGAGACCACAGAGACACAGACTGGTGTCTGGATCGCAGCGACACAGACTGGTGTCTAGGCCACAGAGACACAGACTGGTGTCTGGACCACAGAGACACAGGCTGGTGTCTGGACCAGAGAGACACAGACTGATGTCTAGACCACAGGGACACAGGCTGGTGTCTGGACCACAGAGATACAGAATGGTGTCTGGACCACAGAGACACAGACTGGTGTCTGGACCACAGAGACACAGACTGGTGTCTAGACCAGAGAGACACAGACTGGTGTCTGGACCACGGAGACACAGACTGGTGTCTGGACCATAGAGACACAGACTGATGTCTGGACCACAGAGACACAGACTGGTGTCTGGACCACAGAGACACAGGCTGGTGTATGGACCACAGAGACACAGGCTGGTGTATGGACCACAGTGACACAGACTGGAGTCTAGACCACAGAGACACAGACTGGTTTCTGGACGAGAGAGACACAGACTGGTGTCTGGACCACAGGGACACACACTCGTGTCTGGACCACAGAGACACAGACTGGTGTCTGGACCATAGAGACACAGGCTGGTGCCTGGACCACAGAGACACAGACTGGTGTCTAGACCACAGAGACACTGGCTGGTGTCTGGACCACAGAGACACAGACTGGTGTCTGGACCACAGGGACACACACTGGTGTCTGGACCACAGAGACACAGACTGGTGTCTGGACCACAGAGACACAGACTGGTGTCTGGACCACAGAGACACAGACAGGTGTCTGGGCCACAGAGACACAGGCTGGTGTCTGGACCACAGGGACACAGGCTGGTGTCTGGACCACAGAGACACAGACTGGTGTCTGGACCACAGGGACACACACTGGTGTCTGGACCACAGAGACACAGACTGGTGTCTGGACCACAGAGACACAGGCTGGTGTCTGGACCACAGAGACACAGGCTGGTGTCTGGACCACAGAGACACAGACTGGTGTCTAGACCACAGAGACACTGGCTGGTGTCTAGACCACAGAGACACAGACTGGTGTCTGGACCACAGAGACACAGACTGGTGTCTGGACCAGAGAGACACAGACTGGTGTCTGGACCAAAGAGACACAGACTGGTGTCTAGACCACAGAGACACAGACTGGTGTCTGGACCACAGAGACACAGACTGGTGTCTGGACCAGAGAGACACAGGCTGGTGTCTGGACCACTTAGACACAGACTGGTGTCTGGACTACAGAGACACAGGCTGGTGTGTAGACCACATTGACACAGGCTGGTGTCTGGACCACAGAGACACAGACTGGTGTCTGGACCACAGAGACACAGTCTGGTGTCTGGACCACAGAGACACAGACTGGTGTCTGGACCACAGAGACACAGGCTGGTGTCTGGACCACAGTGACACAGGCTGGTGTCTGGACCACAGAGACCCAGACTGGTGTCTAGACCACAGAGACACAGACTGGTGTCTGGACCACAGAGACACAGGCTGGTGTGTAGACCACAGAGACACAGACTGGTGTCTGGACCACAGAGACACAGGCTGGTGTCTGGACTACTGGGACACAGACTTGTGTCTGGACCAGAGAGACACAGGCTGGTGTCTGGACCAGAGAGACACAGACTGGTGTCTGGACCACAGTGGTACAGACTGGTGTCTAGACCACAGAGACACAGGCTGGTGTCTGGAGCACAGAGGCACAGACTGGTGTCTGGACCAGAGAGACACAGACTGGTGTCTAGACCACAGAGACACAGACTGGTGTCTGGAGCACAGAGACACAGACTGGTGTCTGGAGCACAGAAACACAGACTGGTGTCTAGACCACAGAGACACAGGCTGGTGTCTGGACCACAGAAACACAGACTGGTGTCTGGACCACAGGGACACAGACTGGTGTCTGGACCACAGAGACACAGACTGGTGTCTAGACCAGAGAGACACAGGCTGGTGTCGAGACCACAGGGACACAGACTGGTGTCTAGAACACAGAGACACAGACTGGTGTCTGGACCACAGGGACACAGACTGGTGCCTAGAACAGAGAGACACAGACTGGTGTCTGGACCACAGTGACACAGACTGGTGTCTGGACCAGAGAGACACAGACTGGTGTCTGGACCACAGGGACACAGATTGGTGTCTGGACCACAGAGACACAGATTGGTGTCTGGATCACAGGGACACAGACTGGTGTCTGGACAACAGAGACACAGACTGGTGTCTGGAACACAGGGTCACAGACAGCTGTCTGGACCACAGAGACACAGGCTGGTGTCTGGACCACAGAGACACAGACTGATGTCTGGACCACAGAGACACAGACTGGTGTCTGGACCACAGAGACACAGGCTGGTGTATGGACCACAGAGACACAGGCTGGTGTATGGACCACAGTGACACAGACTGGAGTCTAGACCACAGAGACACAGACTGGTTTCTGGACCAGAGAGACACAGACTGGTGTCTGGACCACAGGGACACACACTCGTGTCTGGACCACAGAGACACAGACTGGTGTCTGGACCATAGAGACACAGGCTGGTGTCTGGACCACAGAGACACAGACTGGTGTCTAGACCACAGAGACACTGGCTGGTGTCTGGACCACAGAGACACAGACTGGTGTCTGGACCACAGGGACACACACTGGTGTCTGGACCACAGAGACACAGACTGGTGTCTGGACCACAGAGACACAGACTGGTGTCTGGACCACAGAGACACAGACAGGTGTCTGGGCCACAGAGACACAGGCTGGTGTCTGGACCACAGGGACACAGGCTGGTGTCTGGACCACAGAGACACAGACTGGTGTCTGGACCACAGGGACACACACTGGTGTCTGGACCACAGAGACACAGACAGGTGTCTGGACCACAGAGACACAGGCTGGTGTCTGGACCACAGAGACACAGGCTGGTGTCTGGACCACAGAGACACAGACTGGTGTCTAGACCACAGAGACACTGGCTGGTGTCTGGACCACAGAGACACAGACTGGTGTCTGGACCACAGAGACACAGACTGGTTTCTGGACCAGAGAGACACAGACTGGTGTCTGGACCAAAGAGACACAGACTGGTGTCTAGACCACAGAGACACAGACTGGTGTCTGGACCACAGAGACACAGACTGGTGTCTGGACCAGAGAGACACAGGCTGGTGTCTGGACCACATAGACACAGACTGATGTCTGGACGACAGAGACACAGGCTGGTGTGTAGACCACATTGACACAGGCTGGTGTCTGGACCACAGAGACACAGACTGGTGTCTGGACCACAGAGACACAGTCTGGTGTCTGGACCACAGAGACACAGACTGGTGTCTGGACCACAGAGACACAGGCTGGTGTCTGGACCACAGTGACACAGGCTGGTGTCTGGACCACAGAGACCCAGACTGGTGTCTAGACCACAGAGACACAGACTGGTGTCTGGACCACAGAGACACAGGCTGGTGTGTAGACCACAGAGACACAGACTGGTGTCTGGACCAGAGAGACACAGGCTGGTGTCTGGACCAGAGAGACACAGACTGGTGTCTCGACCACAGTGGTACAGACTGGTGTCTAGACCACAGAGACACAGGCTGGTGTCTGGAGCACAGAGGCACAGACTGGTGTCTGGACCAGAGAGACACAGACTGGTGTCTAGACCACAGTGGTACAGACTGGTGTCTAGACCACAGAGACACAGGCTGGTGTCTGGAGCACAGAGACACAGACTGGTGTCTGGAGCACAGAGACACAGACTGGTGTCTGGAGCACAGAAACACAGACTGGTGTCTAGACCACAGAGACACAGGCTGGTGTCTGGACCACAGAAACACAGACTGGTGTCTGGACCACAGGGACACAGACTGGTGTCTGGACCACAGAGACACAGACTGGTGTCTAGACCAGAGAGACACAGGCTGGTGTCGAGACCACAGGGACACAGACTGGTGTCAAGAACACAGAGACACAGACTGGTGTCTGGACCACAGGGACACAGACTGGTGTCTAGAACAGAGAGACACAGACTGGTGTCTGGACCACAGTGACACAGAGTGGTGTCTGGACCAGAGAGACACAGACTGGTGTCTGGACCACAGGGACACAGATTGGTGTCTGGACCACAGAGACACAGATTGGTGTCTGGATCACAGGGACACAGACTGGTGTCTGGACCACAGAGACACAGGCTGGTGTATGGACCACATTGACACAGGCTGGTGTATGGACCACAGTGACACAGACTGGAGTCTAGACCACAGAGACACAGACTGGTTTCTGGACCAGAGAGACACAGACTGGTGTCTGGACCACAGGGACACACACTCGTGTCTGGACCACAGAGACACAGACTGGTGTCTGGACCATAGAGACACAGGCTGGTGTCTGGACCACAGAGACACAGACTGGTGTCTAGACCACAGAGACACTGGCTGGTGTCTGGACCACAGAGACACAGACTGGTGTCTGGACCACAGGGACACACACTGGTGTCTGGACCACAGAGACACAGACTGGTGTCTGGACCACAGAGACACAGACTGGTGTCTGGACCACAGAGACACAGACAGGTGTCTGGGCCACAGAGACACAGGCTGGTGTCTGGACCACAGGGACACAGGCTGGTGTCTGGACCACAGAGACATAGACTGGTGTCTGGACCACAGGGACACACACTGGTGTCTGGACCACAGAGACAGAGACTGGTGTCTGGACCACAGAGACACAGGCTGGTGTCTGGACCACAGAGACACAGGCTGGTGTCTGGACCACAGAGACACAGACTGGTGTCTAGACCACAGAGACACTGGCTGGTGTCTGGACCACAGAGACACAGACTGGTGTCTGGACCACAGAGACACAGACTGGTTTCTGGACCAGAGAGACACAGACTGGTGTCTGGACCAAAGAGACACAGACTGGTGTCTAGACCACAGAGACACAGACTGGTGTCTGGACCACAGAGACACAGACTGGTGTCTGGACCAGAGAGACACAGGCTGGTGTCTGGACCACATAGACACAGACTGATGTCTGGACGACAGAGACACAGGCTGGTGTGTAGACCACATTGACACAGGCTGGTGTCTGGACCACAGAGACACAGACTGGTGTCTGGACCACAGAGACACAGTCTGGTGTCTGGACCACAGAGACACAGACTGGTGTCTGGACCACAGAGACACAGGCTGGTGTCTGGACCACAGTGACACAGGCTGGTGTCTGGACCACAGAGACCCAGACTGGTGTCTAGACCACAGAGACACAGACTGGTGTCTGGACCACAGAGACACAGGCTGGTGTGTAGACCACAGAGACACAGACTGGTGTCTGGACCAGAGAGACACAGGCTGGTGTCTGGACCAGAGAGACACAGACTGGTGTCTGGACCACAGTGGTACAGACTGGTGTCTAGACCACAGAGACACAGGCTGGTGTCTGGAGCACAGAGGCACAGACTGGTGTCTGGACCAGAGAGACACAGACTGGTGTCTAGACCACAGTGGTACAGACTGGTGTCTAGACCACAGAGACACAGGCTGGTGTCTGGAGCACAGAGACACAGACTGGTGTCTGGAGCACAGAGACACAGACTGGTGTCTGGAGCACAGAAACACAGACTGGTGTCTAGACCACAGAGACACAGGCTGGTGTCTGGACCACAGAAACACAGACTGGTGTCTGGACCACAGGGACACAGACTGGTGTCTGGACCACAGAGACACAGACTGGTGTCTAGACCAGAGAGACACAGGCTGGTGTCGAGACCACAGGGACACAGACTGGTGTCTAGAACACAGAGACACAGACTGGTGTCTGGACCACAGGGACACAGACTGGTGTCTAGAACAGAGAGACACAGACTGGTGTCTGGACCACAGTGACACAGAGTGGTGTCTGGACCAGAGAGACACAGACTGGTGTCTGGACCACAGGGACACAGATTGGTGTCTGGACCACAGAGACACAGATTGGTGTCTGGATCACAGGGACACAGACTGGTGTCTGGACAACAGAGACACAGACTGGTGTCTGGAACACAGGGTCACAGACAGCTGTCTGGACCACAGAGACACAGGCTGGTGTCTGGACCACAGAGACACAGACTGATGTCTGGACCACAGAGACACAGACTGGTGTCTGGACCACAGAGACACAGGCTGGTGTATGGACCACAGAGACACAGGCTGGTGTATGGACCACAGTGACACAGACTGGAGTCTAGACCACAGAGACACAGACTGGTTTCTGGACCAGAGAGACACAGACTGGTGTCTGGACCACAGGGACACACACTCGTGTCTGGACCACAGAGACACAGACTGGTGTCTGGACCATAGAGACACAGGCTGGTGTCTGGACCACAGAGACACAGACTGGTGTCTAGACCACAGAGACACTGGCTGGTGTCTGGACCACAGAGACACAGACTGGTGTCTGGACCACAGGGACACAGGCTGGTGTCTGGACCACAGAGACACAGATTGGTGTCTGGATCACAGGGACACAGACTGGTGTCTGGACAACAGAGACACAGACTGGTGTCTGGAACACAGAGACACAGACAGGTGTCTGGGCCACAGAGACACAGGCTGGTGTCTGGACCACAGGGACACAGGCTGGTGTCTGGACCACAGAGACACAGACTGGTGTCTGGACCACAGGGACACACACTGGTGTCTGGACCACAGAGACACAGACTGGTGTCTGGACCACAGAGACACAGGCTGGTGTCTGGACCACAGAGACACAGGCTGGTGTCTGGACCACAGAGACACAGACTGGTGTCTAGACCACAGAGACACTGGCTGGTGTCTGGACCACAGAGACACAGACTGGTGTCTGGACCACAGAGACACAGACTGGTTTCTGGACCAGAGAGACACAGACTGGTGTCTGGACCAAAGAGACACAGACTGGTGTCTAGACCACAGAGACACAGACTGGTGTCTGGACCACAGAGACACAGACTGGTGTCTGGACCAGAGAGACACAGGCTGGTGTCTGGACCACATAGACACAGACTGGTGTCTGGACTACAGAGACACAGGCTGGTGTGTAGACCACATTGACACAGGCTGGTGTCTGAACCACAGAGACACAGACTGGTGTCTGGACCACAGAGACACAGTCTGGTGTCTGGACCACAGAGACACAGACTGGTGTCTGGACCACAGAGACACAGGCTGGTGTCTGGACCACAGTGACACAGGCTGGTGTCTGGACCACAGAGACCCAGACTGGTGTCTAGACCACAGAGACACAGACTGGTGTCTGGACCACAGAGACACAGGCTGGTGTGTAGACCACAGAGACACAGACTGGTGTCTGGACCACAGAGACACAGGCTGGTGTCTGGACTACTGGGACACAGACTTGTGTCTGGACCAGAGAGACACAGGCTGGTGTCTGGACCAGAGAGACACAGACTGGTGTCTGGACCACAGTGGTACAGACTGGTGTCTAGACCACAGAGACACAGGCTGGTGTCTGGAGCACAGAGGCACAGACTGGTGTCTGGACCAGAGAGACACAGACTGGTGTCTAGACCACAGAGACACAGACTGGTGTCTGGAGCACAGAGACACAGACTGGTGTCTGGAGCACAGAAACACAGACTGGTGTCTAGACCACAGAGACACAGGCTGGTGTCTGGACCACAGAAACACAGACTGGTGTCTGGACCACAGGGACACAGACTGGTGTCTGGACCACAGAGACACAGACTGGTGTCTAGACCAGAGAGACACAGACTGGTGTCTGGACCACAGAGACACAGGCTGGTGTCTAGACCAGAGAGACACAGACTGGTGTCTGGACCACAGGGACACAGACTGGTTTCTGGACCACAGAGACACAGATTGGTGTCTGGATCACAGGGACACAGACTGGTGTCTGGACAACAGAGACACAGACTGGTGTCTGGAACACAGGGTCACAGACTGGTGTCTGGACCACAGAGACACAGGCTGGTGTCTGGACCACAGAGACACAGACTGGAGTCTGGACCACAGAGACACAGACTGGTTTCTGGACCAGAGAGACACAGACTGGTGTCTGGACCACAGGGACACAGACTGGTGTCTGGACCACAGAGACACAGACTGGTGTCTGGACCAGAGAGACACAGACTGGTGTCTGGACCACAGAGACACAGGCTGGTGTCTAGACCAGAGAGACACAGACTGGTGTCTGGACCACAGAGACACAGACTGGTGTCTGGACCACAGGGACACAGACTGGTTTCTGGACCACAGAGACACAGATTGGTGTCTGGATCACAGGGACACAGACTGAAGTCTAGACCACAGAGACACAGACTGGTGTCTGGACCACAGGGACACACACTCGTGTCTGGACCACAGAGACACAGACTGGTGTCTGGACCATAGAGACACAGGCTGGTGTCTGGACCACAGAGACACAGACTGGTGTCTAGACCACAGAGACACTGGCTGGTGTCTGGACCACAGAGACACAGACTGGTGTCTGGACCACAGGGACACACACTGGTGTCTGGACCACAGAGACACAGACTGGTGTCTGGACCACAGAGACACAGACTGGTGTCTGGACCACAGAGACACAGACTGGTGTCTGGACCACAGAGACACAGGCTGGTGTCTGGACCACAGGGACACAGGCTGGTGTCTGGACCACAGAGACACAGACTGGTGTCTGGACCACAGGGACACACACTGGTGTCTGGACCACAGAGATACAGACTGGTGTCTGGACCACAGAGACACAGGCTGGTGTCTGGACCACAGAGACACAGGCTGGTGTCTGGACCACAGAGACACAGACTGGTGTCTAGACCACAGAGACACTGGCTGGTGTCTGGACCACAGAGACACAGACTGGTGTCTGGACCACAGAGACACAGACTGGTTTCTGGACCAGAGAGACACAGACTGGTGTCTGGACCAAAGAGACACAGACTGGTGTCTAGACCACAGAGACACAGACTGGTATCTGGAGCACAGAGACACAGACTGGTGTCTGGACCAGAGAGACACAGGCTGGTGTCTGGACCACATAGACACAGACTGGTGTCTGGACTACAGAGACACAGGCTGGTGTGTAGACCACATTGACACAGGCTGGTGTCTGGACCACAGAGGCACAGACTGGTGTCTGGACCACAGAGACACAGTCTGGTGTCTGGACCACAGAGACACAGACTGGTGTCTGGACCACAGAGACACAGGCTGGTGTCTGGACCACAGTGACACAGGCTGGTGTCTAGACCACAGAGACCCAGACTGGTGTCTAGACCACAGAGACACAGACTGGTGTCTGGACCACAGAGACACAGGCTGGTGTGTAGACCACAGAATCACAGACTGGTGTCTGGACCACAGAGACACAGGCTGGTGTCTGGACTACTGGGACACAGACTTGTGTCTGGACCAGAGAGACACAGGCTGGTGTCTGGACCAGAGAGACACAGACTGGTGTCTGGACCACAGTGGTACAGACTGGTGTCTAGACCACAGAGACACAGGCTGGTGTCTGGAGCACAGAGGCACAGACTGGTGTCTGGACCAGAGAGACACAGACTGGTGTCTAGACCACAGAGACACAGACTGGTGTCTGGAGCACAGAGACACAGACTGGTGTCTGGAGCACAGAAACACAGACTGGTGTCTAGACCACAGAGACACAGGCTGGTGTCTGGACCACAGAAACACAGACTGGTGTCTGGACCACAGGGACACAGACTGGTGTCTGGACCACAGAGACACAGACTGGTGTCTAGACCAGAGAGACACAGACTGTTGTCTGGACCACAGAGACACAGGCTGGTGTCTAGACCAGAGAGACACAGACTGGTGTCTGGACCACAGAGACACAGACTGGTGTCTGGACCACAGGGACACAGACTGGTGTCTAGAACACAGAGACACAGACTGGTGTCTGGACCACAGTGACACAGACTGGTGTCTGGACCACCGAGACACAGACTGGTGTCTGGACCACAGGGACACAGACTGGTTTCTGGACCACAGAGACACAGATTGGTGTCTGGATCACAGGGACACAGACTGGTGTCTGGACAACAGAGACACAGACTGGTGTCTGGAACACAGGGTCACAGACTGGTATCTGGACCACAGAGACACAGGCTGGTGTCTGGACCACAGAGACACAGACTGGTGTCTGGACCACAGAGACACAGACTGGTGTCTGGACCACAGAGACACAGACTGGTGTCTGGACCACAGAGACACAGGCTGGTGTATGGACCACAGAGACACAGGCTGGTGTATGGACCACAGTGACACAGACTGGAGTCTAGACCACAGAGACACAGACTGGTGTCTGGATCGCAGCGACACAGACTGGTGTCTAGACCACAGAGACACAGACTGGTGTCTGGACCACAGAGACACAGACTCGTGTCTGGACCACAGAGACACAGGCTGGTGTCTGGACCACAGGGACACAGGCTGGTGTCTGGACCACAGGGACACAGGCTGGTGTCTGGACCACAGAGACACAGACTGGTGTCTAGACCACAGAGACACTGGCTGGTGTCTGGACCACAGAGACACAGACTGGTGTCTGGACCACAGGGACACACACTGGTGTCTGGACCACAGAGACACAGACTGGTGTCTAGACCACAGAGACACTGGCTGGTGTCTGGACCACAGAGACACAGACTGGTGTCTGGACCACAGGGACACACACTGGTGTCTGGACCACAGAGACACAGACTGGTGTCTGGACCACAGAGACACAGACTGGTGTCTGGACCACAGAGACACAGACTGGTGTCTGGACCACAGAGACACAGGCTGGTGTCTGGACCACAGGGACACAGGCTGGTGTCTGGACCACAGAGACACAGACTGGTGTCTGGACCACAGGGACACACACTGGTGTCTGGACCACAGAGATACAGACTGGTGTCTGGACCACAGAGACACAGGCTGGTGTCTGGACCACAGAGACACAGGCTGGTGTCTGGACCACAGAGACACAGACTGGTGTCTAGACCACAGAGACACTGGCTGGTGTCTGGACCACAGAGACACAGACTGGTGTCTGGACCACAGAGACACAGACTGGTTTCTGGACCAGAGAGACACAGACTGGTGTCTGGACCAAAGAGACACAGACTGGTGTCTAGACCACAGAGACACAGACTGGTGTCTGGAGCACAGAGACACAGACTGGTGTCTGGACCAGAGAGACACAGGCTGGTGTCTGGACCACATAGACACAGACTGGTGTCTGGACTACAGAGACACAGGCTGGTGTGTAGACCACATTGACACAGGCTGGTGTCTGGACCACAGAGGCACAGACTGGTGTCTGGACCACAGAGACACAGTCTGGTGTCTGGACCACAGAGACACAGACTGGTGTCTGGACCACAGAGACACAGGCTGGTGTCTGGACCACAGTGACACAGGCTGGTGTCTAGACCACAGAGACCCAGACTGGTGTCTAGACCACAGAGACACAGACTGGTGTCTGGACCACAGAGACACAGGCTGGTGTGTAGACCACAGAGACACAGACTGGTGTCTGGACCACAGAGACACAGGCTGGTGTCTGGACTACTGGGACACAGACTTGTGTCTGGACCAGAGAGACACAGGCTGGTGTCTGGACCAGAGAGACACAGACTGGTGTTTTGACCACAGTGGTACAGACTGGTGTCTAGACCACAGAGACACAGGCTGGTGTCTGGAGCACAGAGGCACAGACTGGTGTCTGGACCAGAGAGACACAGACTGGTGTCTAGACCACAGAGACACAGACTGGTGTCTGGAGCACAGAGACACAGACTGGTGTCTGGAGCACAGAAACACAGACTGGTGTCTAGACCACAGAGACACAGGCTGGTGTCTGGACCACAGAAACACAGACTGGTGTCTGGACCACAGGGACACAGACTGGTGTCTGGACCACAGAGACACAGACTGGTGTCTAGACCAGAGAGACACAGACTGTTGTCTGGACCACAGAGACACAGGCTGGTGTCTAGACCAGAGAGACACAGACTGGTGTCTGGACCACAGAGACACAGACTGGTGTCTGGACCACAGGGACACAGACTGGTGTCTAGAACACAGAGACACAGACTGGTGTCTGGACCACAGTGACACAGACTGGTGTCTGGACCACCGAGACACAGACTGGTGTCTGGACCACAGTGACACAGGCTGGTGTCTGGACCACAGAGACCCAGACTGGTGTCTAGACCACAGAGACACAGACTGGTGTCTGGACCACAGAGACACAGGCTGGTGTGTAGACCACAGAGACACAGACTGGTGTCTGGACCACAGAGACACAGGCTGGTGTCTGGACTACTGGGACACAGACTTGTGTCTGGACCAGAGAGACACAGGCTGGTGTCTGGACCAGAGAGACACAGACTGGTGTCTGGACCACAGTGGTACAGACTGGTGTCTAGACCACAGAGACACAGGCTGGTGTCTGGAGCACAGAGGCACAGACTGGTGTCTGGACCAGAGAGACACAGACTGGTGTCTAGACCACAGAGACACAGACTGGTGTCTGGAGCACAGAGACACAGACTGGTGTCTGGAGCACAGAAACACAGACTGGTGTCTAGACCACAGAGACACAGGCTGGTGTCTGGACCACAGAAACACAGACTGGTGTCTGGACCACAGGGACACAGACTGGTGTCTGGACCACAGAGACACAGACTGGTGTCTAGACCAGAGAGACACAGACTGGTGTCTGGACCACAGAGACACAGGCTGGTGTCTAGACCAGAGAGACACAGACTGGTGTCTGGACCACAGGGACACAGACTGGTTTCTGGACCACAGAGACACAGATTGGTGTCTGGATCACAGGGACACAGACTGGTGTCTGGACAACAGAGACACAGACTGGTGTCTGGAACACAGGGTCACAGACTGGTGTCTGGACCACAGAGACACAGGCTGGTGTCTGGACCACAGAGACACAGACTGGAGTCTGGACCACAGAGACACAGACTGGTTTCTGGACCAGAGAGACACAGACTGGTGTCTGGACCACAGGGACACAGACTGGTGTCTGGACCACAGAGACACAGACTGGTGTCTGGACCAGAGAGACACAGACTGGTGTCTGGACCACAGAGACACAGGCTGGTGTCTAGACCAGAGAGACACAGACTGGTGTCTGGACCACAGAGACACAGACTGGTGTCTGGACCACAGGGACACAGACTGGTTTCTGGACCACAGAGACACAGATTGGTGTCTGGATCACAGGGACACAGACTGAAGTCTAGACCACAGAGACACAGACTGGTGTCTGGACCACAGGGACACACACTCGTGTCTGGACCACAGAGACACAGACTGGTGTCTGGACCATAGAGACACAGGCTGGTGTCTGGACCACAGAGACACAGACTGGTGTCTAGACCACAGAGACACTGGCTGGTGTCTGGACCACAGAGACACAGACTGGTGTCTGGACCACAGGGACACACACTGGTGTCTGGACCACAGAGACACAGACTGGTGTCTGGACCACAGAGACACAGACTGGTGTCTGGACCACAGAGACACAGACTGGTGTCTGGACCACAGAGACACAGGCTGGTGTCTGGACCACAGGGACACAGGCTGGTGTCTGGACCACAGAGACACAGACTGGTGTCTGGACCACAGGGACACACACTGGTGTCTGGACCACAGAGATACAGACTGGTGTCTGGACCACAGAGACACAGGCTGGTGTCTGGACCACAGAGACACAGGCTGGTGTCTGGACCACAGAGACACAGACTGGTGTCTAGACCACAGAGACACTGGCTGGTGTCTGGACCACAGAGACACAGACTGGTGTCTGGACCACAGAGACACAGACTGGTTTCTGGACCAGAGAGACACAGACTGGTGTCTGGACCAAAGAGACACAGACTGGTGTCTAGACCACAGAGACACAGACTGGTGTCTGGAGCACAGAGACACAGACTGGTGTCTGGACCAGAGAGACACAGGCTGGTGTCTGGACCACATAGACACAGACTGGTGTCTGGACTACAGAGACACAGGCTGGTGTGTAGACCACATTGACACAGGCTGGTGTCTGGACCACAGAGGCACAGACTGGTGTCTGGACCACAGAGACACAGTCTGGTGTCTGGACCACAGAGACACAGACTGGTGTCTGGACCACAGAGACACAGGCTGGTGTCTGGACCACAGTGACACAGGCTGGTGTCTAGACCACAGAGACCCAGACTGGTGTCTAGACCACAGAGACACAGACTGGTGTCTGGACCACAGAGACACAGGCTGGTGTGTAGACCACAGAATCACAGACTGGTGTCTGGACCACAGAGACACAGGCTGGTGTCTGGACTACTGGGACACAGACTTGTGTCTGGACCAGAGAGACACAGGCTGGTGTCTGGACCAGAGAGACACAGACTGGTGTCTGGACCACAGTGGTACAGACTGGTGTCTAGACCACAGAGACACAGGCTGGTGTCTGGAGCACAGAGGCACAGACTGGTGTCTGGACCAGAGAGACACAGACTGGTGTCTAGACCACAGAGACACAGACTGGTGTCTGGAGCACAGAGACACAGACTGGTGTCTGGAGCACAGAAACACAGACTGGTGTCTAGACCACAGAGACACAGGCTGGTGTCTGGACCACAGAAACACAGACTGGTGTCTGGACCACAGGGACACAGACTGGTGTCTGGACCACAGAGACACAGACTGGTGTCTAGACCAGAGAGACACAGACTGTTGTCTGGACCACAGAGACACAGGCTGGTGTCTAGACCAGAGAGACACAGACTGGTGTCTGGACCACAGAGACACAGACTGGTGTCTGGACCACAGGGACACAGACTGGTGTCTAGAACACAGAGACACAGACTGGTGTCTGGACCACAGTGACACAGACTGGTGTCTGGACCACCGAGACACAGACTGGTGTCTGGACCACAGGGACACAGACTGGTTTCTGGACCACAGAGACACAGATTGGTGTCTGGATCACAGGGACACAGACTGGTGTCTGGACAACAGAGACACAGACTGGTGTCTGGAACACAGGGTCACAGACTGGTATCTGGACCACAGAGACACAGGCTGGTGTCTGGACCACAGAGACACAGACTGGTGTCTGGACCACAGAGACACAGACTGGTGTCTGGACCACAGAGACACAGACTGGTGTCTGGACCACAGAGACACAGGCTGGTGTATGGACCACAGAGACACAGGCTGGTGTATGGACCACAGTGACACAGACTGGAGTCTAGACCACAGAGACACAGACTGGTGTCTGGATCGCAGCGACACAGACTGGTGTCTAGACCACAGAGACACAGACTGGTGTCTGGACCACAGAGACACAGACTCGTGTCTGGACCACAGAGACACAGGCTGGTGTCTGGACCACAGGGACACAGGCTGGTGTCTGGACCACAGGGACACAGGCTGGTGTCTGGACCACAGAGACACAGACTGGTGTCTAGACCACAGAGACACTGGCTGGTGTCTGGACCACAGAGACACAGACTGGTGTCTGGACCACAGGGACACACACTGGTGTCTGGACCACAGAGACACAGACTGGTGTCTAGACCACAGAGACACTGGCTGGTGTCTGGACCACAGAGACACAGACTGGTGTCTGGACCACAGGGACACACACTGGTGTCTGGACCACAGAGACACAGACTGGTGTCTGGACCACAGAGACACAGACTGGTGTCTGGACCACAGAGACACAGACTGGTGTCTGGACCACAGAGACACAGGCTGGTGTCTGGACCACAGGGACACAGGCTGGTGTCTGGACCACAGAGACACAGACTGGTGTCTGGACCACAGGGACACACACTGGTGTCTGGACCACAGAGATACAGACTGGTGTCTGGACCACAGAGACACAGGCTGGTGTCTGGACCACAGAGACACAGGCTGGTGTCTGGACCACAGAGACACAGACTGGTGTCTAGACCACAGAGACACTGGCTGGTGTCTGGACCACAGAGACACAGACTGGTGTCTGGACCACAGAGACACAGACTGGTTTCTGGACCAGAGAGACACAGACTGGTGTCTGGACCAAAGAGACACAGACTGGTGTCTAGACCACAGAGACACAGACTGGTGTCTGGAGCACAGAGACACAGACTGGTGTCTGGACCAGAGAGACACAGGCTGGTGTCTGGACCACATAGACACAGACTGGTGTCTGGACTACAGAGACACAGGCTGGTGTGTAGACCACATTGACACAGGCTGGTGTCTGGACCACAGAGGCACAGACTGGTGTCTGGACCACAGAGACACAGTCTGGTGTCTGGACCACAGAGACACAGACTGGTGTCTGGACCACAGAGACACAGGCTGGTGTCTGGACCACAGTGACACAGGCTGGTGTCTAGACCACAGAGACCCAGACTGGTGTCTAGACCACAGAGACACAGACTGGTGTCTGGACCACAGAGACACAGGCTGGTGTGTAGACCACAGAGACACAGACTGGTGTCTGGACCACAGAGACACAGGCTGGTGTCTGGACTACTGGGACACAGACTTGTGTCTGGACCAGAGAGACACAGGCTGGTGTCTGGACCAGAGAGACACAGACTGGTGTCTGGACCACAGTGGTACAGACTGGTGTCTAGACCACAGAGACACAGACTGGTGTCTAGACCACAGAGACACAGACTGGTGTCTGGAGCACAGAGACACAGACTGGTGTCTGGAGCACAGAAACACAGACTGGTGTCTAGACCACAGAGACACAGGCTGGTGTCTGGACCACAGAAACACAGACTGGTGTCTGGACCACAGGGACACAGACTGGTGTCTGGACCACAGAGACACAGACTGGTGTCTAGACCAGAGAGACACAGACTGTTGTCTGGACCACAGAGACACAGGCTGGTGTCTAGACCAGAGAGACACAGACTGGTGTCTGGACCACAGAGACACAGACTGGTGTCTGGACCACAGGGACACAGACTGGTGTCTAGAACACAGAGACACAGACTGGTGTCTGGACCACAGTGACACAGACTGGTGTCTGGACCACCGAGACACAGACTGGTGTCTGGACCACAGGGACACAGACTGGTTTCTGGACCACAGAGACACAGATTGGTGTCTGGATCACAGGGACACAGACTGGTGTCTGGACAACAGAGACACAGACTGGTGTCTGGAACACAGGGTCACAGACTGGTATCTGGACCACAGAGACACAGGCTGGTGTCTGGACCACAGAGACACAGACTGGTGTCTGGACCACAGAGACACAGACTGGTGTCTGGACCACAGAGACACAGACTGGTGTCTGGACCACAGAGACACAGGCTGGTGTATGGACCACAGAGACACAGGCTGGTGTATGGACCACAGTGACACAGACTGGAGTCTAGACCACAGAGACACAGACTGATGTCTGGATCGCAGCGACACAGACTGGTGTCTAGACCACAGAGACACAGACTGGTGTCTGGACCACAGAGACACAGACTCGTGTCTGGACCACAGAGACACAGGCTGGTGTCTGGACCACAGGGACACAGGCTGGTGTCTGGACCACAGGGACACAGGCTGGTGTCTGGACCACAGAGACACAAACTGGTGTCTGGACCACAGGGACACACACTGGTGTCTGGACCACAGAGACACAGACTGGTGTCTGGACCACAGAGACACAGGCTGGTGTCTGGACCACAGAGACACAGACTGGTGTCTAGACCACAGAGACACTGGCTGGTGTCTGGACCACAGAGACACAGACTGGTGTCTGGACCACAGAGACACAGACTGGTTTCTGGACCAGAGAGACACAGACTGGTGTCTGGACCAAAGAGACACAGACTGGTGTCTGGACCAGAGAGGCACAGACTGGTGTCTAGACCACAGAGACACAGATTGGTGTCTGGACCAGAGAGACACAGGCTGGTGTCTGGACCACAGAGACACAGACTGGTTTCTGGACTACAGAGACACAGGCTGGTGTGTAGACCACAGAGACACAGGCTGGTGTCTGGACCACAGAGACACAGTCTGGTGTCTGGACCACAGAGACACAGACTCGTGTCTGGACCACAGAGACACAGGCTGGTGTCTGGACCACAGTGACACAGGCTGGTGTCTAGACCACAGAGACCCAGACTGGTGTCTAGACCACAGAGACACAGACTGGTGTCTGGACCACAGAGACACAGGCTGGTGTGTAGACCACAGAGACACAGACTGGTGTCTGGACCACAGAGACACAGGCTGGTGTCTGGACTACTGGGACACAGACTTGTGTCTGGACCAGAGAGACACAGGCTGGTGTCTGGACCAGAGAGACACAGACTGGTGTCTGGACCACAGAGACACAGGCTGGTGTCTAGACCACAGAGACACAGACTGGTGTCTGGAGCACAGAGACACAGACTGGTGTCTGGACCACAGTGGCACAGACTGGTGTCTGGACCACAGAGACACAGGCTGGTGTCTGGACCACAGAAACACAGACTGGTGTCTGGACCACAGGGACACAGACTGGTGTCTAGACCACAGAGACACAGGCTGGTGTCTAGACCACAATGACACAGACTGGTGTCTGGACCACAGAGACACAGACTGGTGTCTGGATCCCAGTGGGAGATGGACTTTCAAAGCTCATGACTTTGGGAGACAATGACTGAGGTTATTGAGACTGATTTCTCAGTGGATTGATTCATGTTTCATTAATGACAACGATGGCCTGAGCCAGGGCCACCGGCTGATTCCACAGGCTTCATCTATTGGCAATTCTCTGTCGAGTTGTTGTTGTATCCTCGGGGTGCTTTGAAGATGTTTCCATTGAGCGCTCCGGGGAGCTGCTCGCGATCACCTCGCTTTGCACTGGCTTCCCCTGCAGGATGGCATGTGTTGAATATGTAGACTATGGATGTACTCTCTGTGTGGTCACTGTGTGGTTGCATAAGATGAAGACTTGTTGATCTGATGTGTTATCAATAAGGTTTATACTGTGTATATGCATGCTAGCACCACTAGAGGGTGTAACTGGTGGAGACCGGGTGTTTCCTGCCCTGGTGGCAGTATCTCTGGAGTTTGGAATAAAGGACCAAGGTCACTACAGTTTGAGTACAACACATTGTCTCGTGGAGTCATTCCTAAGTACATCACAGGCATAATAACTGCGACGAGAATACGGACTTTCATGTGATTATGACTACCTTTGGCACACTAAAAGACTTCGCAGAGGGTGATGATTGGGATGCCTTCACGGAAAGGCACGAGCAATATTTCGTGACAAACGGCCTGACAGGGGAGATGGACACATTGGCGGAGAAGCGCAAGGCTATACTGCTGACCAGTTGTGGGCCCGAGGTCTACCGCCTCATCAGGGACTTGCTGGCACACACGAAGGCCAAGGATAAGACATACGATGAGCTGACTGAACTAATTCGTGACCAACTAAAACCAAAAGAGAGTATCCTCACGGCCAGGCACAGATTCTACACTCACCGCAGACCTGAGGGCCAGGAGATTGCAAAATAAGCTGCCGACCTCAGGAGACTTGCGGCACCGTGTGATTTTGGCACGCACCTCAACGAAGCATTGCGAGACATCTTCGTTATGGGAATTGGCCACGAGGGCCTCCTTCACAAGCTATTATCTGTCGACACCACAGTCAACCTGCAGAAGGCCATCAGCATCAGTCAGGCGTTCATGACCCCGACCTGCAGCACCAAGCAAATTATTCATTCTGTGGACTCAAACCAGGCAAGTACTGTACACAGAGTGGTGCCTTTCACAGGCAAGACTGTAGAACGTGGCTCTGCCCAGGGCAGAGAGCACAGACCTCAGGGTTCCAGAACTCAGAGTCTGCCGGGGGGTGCTAATCGAGTAGCACCATGCTGGTGTTGTGGAGGAAAGCATAGGGCTCACTAGTGTCGGTTTGTAGAGTACGTATGCAAAGCCTGTAACATGAAGGGCCACCTCCAGAATATGTGTAAAAGAAATACGACTCACCGTCTAGCAGAGGAGTCGGTAGATGACTTTGAATCCAGCGGGGAGTATGATGATTTGGCCAGAGAGGCAGCTGAACCCCAAGAAGAAGTGTATGGAATGTATACCTGCACCACCGATTGTCCTCCAGTGAAGATGGAAGTCGAGATAAACAGCGTTCCAGTCTTCATGGAAGTGGACACGGGAGCGAGCCAGTCAGTGATGAGCCAGGATGCCTTTGAGAGGCTATGGAACGAAAAACAACTCGAGCTGGTTCCAGTGCAGGAAAAGCTGTGCACCTACACCAAGGAGCTGATCCCAGTCCTTGGTAGTGCGGATGTAAGTGTAATCCATAATGGCGTGGTGCACAAGTGACCTCTGTGGATTGTTGCAGGTGATGGTCCAATGCTACTCGGAAGAAGGTGGATGGGGAAGATCCAGTGGAAATGGGAAGACCTCTTCACTCCAGCAATCGATGTCCCCCGTGCTCAGAGGCAGAGCAAAACCTCACCTTAACTTGGGTCATGCACCAGAGAGCAGACCAACGCAGCACCTGAGGCACAGACCGTCCATCATGACTGCGTGGCAATGATCCAACTAGAACGACCTAAAAGTACCTTCCAGGCTCCAGTGCCAGGACTCCTGGGGAGGAAGATCGAATTCACAGGCAGCTTTTTTGGCAGAATCGCGGGAGAGAAGGATCAAGTCAGTCGACCTTGAGGACAGAGGCAAGATAGCGTTCCTGCTGCAGCGCGATGCAGCGTGGCTGAAAATAAAGATGTCCGCGGCCATATCACAAGGTGCAACGCTGAGGGACCAACACGTGGTGTCTAACAAAGGATTCGATTGGGGTAAAGCCAGCAGGCTTCACTTAAAGGAAACCTGCAACTGACTGAACTTAAAGAGACATTGTATGCATGGCAATCAATGTAACAAACTGATTTAAGATTGTAAACAAAATGTTGTTGTGAGATGTCGGTACCAGTCCTAATGTAAAGAACAAAATGTTGTTGCGAGATGTTGGGTATGGAGTGACCCCAAAGTAGCAAGTGAGCGAATTCGGGAGGGTAAAGACGCTGATTCTGACGCCCTGCCCCAGGTGTCCCAAAAGGTTACAGGTGAGCGACCTCAGGAGGGTGAAGGCACTGATCCTGATATCCTGCCCCAGGTCTATCCCACGCTGCAGGCACCCAATGGCACTATTCACCACAGACCTGGAAAGGAAAACGGCGCCAGTACGCGCAGTCGGCTGCCATTGCCCACCCCCCGGGTGGAGACGGTGCAGCCCCCAGACCCAGTCACTACCTCGGCCATGTCCGGGAGTGAACGGTCAGAACCAGCGAGTTCCCCAAACGGGACCTGGAACAGCCAGGTTCACAACACCGTGAGAGAGCAGGCAGAAGATTCTGCAACCCTCAAAGGAGGACAGGGAGGCCACACACATCTGTGGCTCTGCCCACCACTAGGCAATGGCAAAGGTCCTGAGTCCTGGCACGGTGAGAGAACCAAGCCCCCCCGCTAGCAGGGGGTGCAGCGCCACTATCAGACGACCAGGACCCTGCCCGGTTGTTTTGGAACAAGCGTCCTCGTATACCTGTATTGCTACCTCAGTACTGACCATGACTGAACTAATTATGAAATCTACCCAATCCTGGCGCACGACCATAAAAGGTAACGAATGTAAGTCACTGAACCAAGGTGTCACAATATAAACTGTTAAAAAAAAAAATTTTCTTCCTTTGTATTTGCACAAAGAGGGCTGGCCATCTGAGACTGGGTGATGTGTAATGAGAAAGGACTAATTAGCAATCTTGTTGCGCGAGGCCCGTTGGGGAAGGGTGACCATAATATGGTAGAATTCTTTATTAAGGTGGAGAGTGACACAGTTAATTGAGAGACTAGGGTCCTGAACTTAAGGAAAGGTAACTTCGATGGTATGAGACGTGAATTGGCTAGGATAGACTGATGAGTGATGCTTAAAGGGTTGATGTTGGATAGGCAATGGCA
Source organism: Pristiophorus japonicus (assembly GCF_044704955.1). Classification (NCBI taxonomy): domain Eukaryota; kingdom Metazoa; phylum Chordata; class Chondrichthyes; family Pristiophoridae; genus Pristiophorus; species Pristiophorus japonicus. Next base: position 4,645,689 of record NC_091977.1, read on the forward strand.
AACATTTGAAGATCACATGAATGAACTTCAACAATTGTACATCCTTGTCTGGAGTAAAAATAAAATGGGGAAGGTGGCTCAACCATGGCTAACAAGGGAAATGAAGGATACTGTTAAATCCAAGGAAGAGGCATATAAATTGGCCAGAAAAAACAGCAAACCTGAGGACTGGGAGAATTTTGTAATACAGTAGAGGAGGACAAAAGGTTTAATTAGGAGGGGGAAAATAGAGTATGAGAAAAAGCTTGCTGGGAACATAAAAACTGACTGCAAAAGCTTCTATAGATATGTGAAGAGAAAAAGATTAGTGAAAACAAACATAGATCCCTTGCAGTCAGATTCAGGTGAATTTATAATGGGGAACAAAGAAATGGCAGACCAGTTAAACAAATACTTTGGTTCTGTCTTCACGAAGGAAGACACAAATAACCTTTCAGAAAAACTAGTGGACCGAGGGTCTAGTGAGAAGGAGGAACTGAAGGAAATCCTTATTAGGCAAGAAATTGTGTGAGGGAAATTGATGGGATTGAAGGCCAATAAATCCCCGGGGCCTGATAGTCTGCATCCCAGAGTACTTAAGAAAGTAACCCTAGAAATAATGGTGATCATTTTCCAACAGTCGATCAGCTCTGGATCAGTTCCTATGGACTGGAGGGTAGCTAATGTAACACCACCTTTTAAGAAAGGAGGGAGAGAGAAAACGGGTAATTATAGACTGGTTAGCCTGACATCCGTAGTGGGGAAAATGTTGGAATCAATTATTAAAGACGAAATAGCAGCACATTTGGAAAGCAGTGATGGGATCGGTCCAAGTCAGCATGGATTTATGAAAGGGAAATCCTGCTTGACAAATCTTCTTGAATTTTTTGAGGATGTAACTGGTAGAGTGGACAAGGGAGAACCAGTGGATGTGGTGTATTTGAACTTTCATAAGGCTTTTGACAAGGTCCCACACAAGAGATTGGTGTGCAAAATTAAAGTACATGGTATTGGGGGTAATGTACTGACGTGGATAGAGAACTGGTTGGCAGATAGGAAGCAGAGAGTCGAGATAAACGGGTCCTTTTCAGAATGGCAGGCAGTGACTAGTGGGGTGCCGCAGGGCTCAGTGCTGGGACCCCAGCTATTTACAATATACATTAATGAATTGGATGAGGGAATTGAGTGTAATATCTCCACGTTTGCAGATGACACTAAGCTGGGTGGCGGTGTGAGCTGTGAGGAGGATGCTAAAAGGCTGCAGGGTGATTTGGACAGGTTAGGTGAGTGGGCAAATGCATGGCAGATGCAGTATAATATGGATAAATGTGAGGTTATCCACTTTGGTGGCAAAAACACGAAGGCTGAATATTATCTGAATGGCGGCAGATTAGGAAAAGGGGAGGTGCAACGAGACCTGGGTGTCATGGTTCATCAGTCATTGAAAGTTGGCATTCAGGTATAGCAGGCGGTGAAGAAGGCAAATGGTATGTTGGCCTTCATAGCTAGGGGATTTGAGTATAGGAGCAGGGAGGTCTTACTGCAGTTGTGCAGGGCCTTGGTGAGGCCTCACCTGGAATATTTTGTTCAGTTTTGGTCTCCTAATCTGAGGAAGGATGTTCTTGCTATTGAGGGAGTGCAGCGAAGGTTCACCAGACTGATTCCCGGGATGGCAGGACTGACATATGAGGAGAGACTGGATCAACTGGGCCTTTATACATTGGAGTTTCGAAGGATGAGAGGGGATCTCATAGAAACATATAAAATTCTGACGGGACGGGACAGGTTAGATGCGGGTAGATTGTTCCCGATGTTGGGGAAGTCCAGAACCAGGGAACACAGTCTTAGGATAAGGGGTAGGCCATTTAGGACTGAGATGAGGAGAAACTTCTTCACACAGAGAGTTGTTAACCTGTGGAATTCCCTGCCGCAGAGAGTTGTTGATGCCAGTTCATTGAATATATTCAGGACGGAGTTAGATATGGCCCTTACGGCTAAGGGAATCAAGGGGTATGGAGAGAAAGCAGGAAAGGGGTACTGAGGGAATGATCAGCCGTGATCTCATTGAATGGTGGTGCAGGCTCGAAGGGCCGAATGGCTTACTCCTGCACCTATTTTCTATGTTTCTATGTCACTAGTAATTTACTCCAACCTTGAAATGGTTTAAAAGGGATTAACCCTTAAAGTTCTGCCACTTACCAAACTCTTACCTTTGCTCTCTGACCTACTGCTGCACTCCGAGCAAGACTGCATCAAGCCCCCTCTTTTTATACTGTTCCTAGCTGACTCACCACTGGCCTGTTTAGGGAACCAGTTTTTACTAGCTGTCCAATTAACTGAGCTAGCTTGCTTGTTTGTCTCTGCTTAAACCTACAAGAATCCTACCTGTTTAATCTTGCAGTTTTACTTAAACTTGTAATCTTATTTTACCTTTAGAAGCTACTAGAAATTGTCACTAGTAATTTACACCAACCTTGAAATGGTTTAAAAGGGATTAACCCTTAAAGTTCTCCCACTTACCAAACTCTTACCTTTGCACTCTGACCTGCCGCTGCACTCAGAGTAAAGCTCCCTCTACACTGTCCCATCAAACACTCCCAGGGCAGGTACAACACGGGTTAGATCATCATCATAGGCAGTCCCTCAGAATTGAGGAAGACTTGCTTCCACTCCTGAAGTGAGTTCTTTGGTGGCTGAACAGTCCAATACGAGAGCCACAGACTCTGTCACAGGTGGGACAGACAGTCATTGAGGGTAAGGGAGGGTGGGATTTGTTTGCCGCACGCTCTTTCCGCTGCCTGCACTTGGTTTCTGCATGCTCTCGGCGATGAGACGAGAAGTGCTCAGCGCCCTCCCGGATGCACTTCCTCCACTTAGGGCGGTCTTTGGCCAGGGACTCCCAGGTGTCAGTGGGGATGTCGCACTTTATCAGGGAGGCTTTGAGGGTGTCCTTCTAGCATTTCCCCTGCCCACCTTTGGCTCGTTTGCCGTAAGGGAGCTCCGAGTAGAGCACTTGCTTTGGGAGTCTCGTGTCTGACATGCGGACTATGTGACCTGCCCAACGGAGCTGATCAAGTGTGGTCAGTGCTTCAATGCTGGGGATGTCGGCCTGAGTGAGGACGCTAACGTTGGTGCGTCTGTCCTCCCAGGGGATTTGTAGGATCTTGCGGAGACATCGTTGGTGATATTTCTCCAGCAACTTGAGGTGTCTACTGTACATGGTCCATGTCTCTGAGCCATAGTTTCTCGAAGGCCGTCTGATTCATCAGCGATTGGCTCGCCCCTGTGTCGACCTCCATCGAGTCTGGAACACAGTTGATTTCTACTTCCATTTTCCAGGGAGAAGTCTCGGTGGAGCAGGTAAACACTCCGTACACCTCTTCATGGGGCTGAGCCACTTAATGGACTCTCCCTTCGTCTTCATCATCGCTGGAGCCCGTGTGATCGGCCAACTCTTCAGCGACTCAGTGTGTAAAATTTCTTATACACATTTACTGGAGATGACCTTTAGTGTTACAGCCTTTACAAGTATAGTCTCTTTATCGGCACTGGTGAGCCCTGTGATTCCCTCCACAGCGCCAGCACGGGGCTGGCCGGTTGGCCTCATGTGGCGGACTCAGGGTTGCGGGACTCAGGGCGGCAGCCTTGCCTCTGAAAGGCGCCAGTCGGTTCACGGTACTTGCCGGGTTAGAGTCCTGGGGGTGAGTCATCATCCTCTTGGAATCGCAGGCCGAAGCCATGAATGCCTGGCTCACTTTAATTGCCTTCAGCAGGATGACACTAGTGTCCGCAGAGAGCAGCTTGTGGAGGAGGCCCTCGTGGCCGATTCCAATAACAAAGATGTCCCTCAGTGCTTCGGTTAGGTGGTCACCAAAATCACATGGTGCAGCCAATCGTCTCAGGTCTGCAGCATATTTTGCGATTTCTTGGCCTTCGGGCCGCCGATGGGTGTAGAACCGGTGTCTGGCTGTGAGGATGCTCTCTTTAGGTTTGAGCTGTTCCTGTATTATTGTTACAAGCTCCGTGTACGTTTTGGTTGTCATCTTCGCTGGGGTTAGCAGGTCCCTGACGAGGCCATGGACAGTGGGCCCACAACTGCTGAGCAGGATAGCTCTGCGCTTATCAGCCAGCGAGGTCGGTGTGTCTCCCGCCAGGTCGTTCGCGATGAAAAAATGTTCGCGCCTTTCCACAAAGGCACCCCAATCTTCTCCATCAGCAAATTGTTGAAAGTTGCTTAAGTTAGCCATGTTGCGCGTGAAAATTCGTAATCTCGTCGCCAGTTGTTATATATGTAGGCACTCTAGTAATGACTCCATGAGGTAAGTTTTGTACTTGAACTGTTGTGACCTTAGTCCATTTATTGTAGTTCCCTGAGTGAGGATGCAGTGAGGTGAGCTCCCTTTTAAACCTGGTTACCTGCCGTGTGCAGGTGACCCTTAGGTCTCCACCAGTAGCACCATCTGGTGGTACAGGTATGGTGTATACAGTGTGAGGATACATTCAGTGGTCTAATGTTACAGTATATGCATTATGCATACACAACACCAATATCGTACCCCCAACCCCTAATGGGGCAGGTACAGCACGGGTTAGATACAGAGTAAAGCTCCCTCCACACTGTCCCATCAAACACTCACAGGGCAGGTACAGCACGGGTTAGATACAGAGTAAAGCTCCCTCTACACTGTCCCATCAAACACTCCCAGGGCAGGTACAGGAGGTTAGATACAGAGTAAAGCTCCCTCTACACTGCCCCATCAAACACTCCCAGGGCAGGTACAGGGGTTAGATACAGAGTAAAGCTCCCTCTACACTGTCCCATCAAACACTCCCAGGGCAGGTACAGCACGGGTTAGATACAGAGTGAGGCTCCCTCTACACTGTCCCTTCAAACACTCCCAGGGCAGGTACAGGGGGGTGGATACAGAGTGAGGCTCCCTCTGCACTGTCCCATGAAACACTCCCAGGGCAGGACCAGGGGGTTAGGTACAGAGTAAAGCTCCCTCTACACTGTCCCATCAGACACTCCCAGGGCAGGTACAGGGGTTAGATACAGAGTAAAGCTCCCTCTACACTGTCCCATCAAACACTCCCAGGGCAGATACAGCACGGGTTAGATACAGAGTAAAGCTCCCTCCACACTGTCCCATCAAACACTTCCATGGCAGGTACAGGGGGTTAGATACAGAGTGAAGCTCCCTCTACACTGTCCCATCAAACACTCCCAGGGCAGGTACAGGGGGTAGGTTACAGAGTAAAGCTCCCTCTACATTGTCCCATCAAACACTCCCAGGGCAGGTACAGCACGGGTTAGATACAGAGTGAGGCTCCCTCTACACTGTCCCATCAAACACTCCCAGGGCAGGTACAGGGGTTTAGATACAGAGTGAGGCTGCCTCTGCACTGTCCCATCACACACTCCCAGGACAGGTACAGCACGGGTTAGATACAGAGTAAAGCTCCCTCTGCACTGTCCCATCACACACTCCCAGGACAGGTACAGGGGTTAGGAACAGAGTGAGGCTCCCTCTACACTGTCCCATCACACACTCCCAGGACAGGTACAGGGGTTAGATACAGAGTAAAGCTCCCTCCACACTGTCCCATCACACACTCCCAGGACAGGTACAGGGGGTTAGATACAGAGTAAAGCTCCCTCTGCACTGTCCCATCAAACACTCCCAGGGCAGGACCAGGGGGTTAGATACAGTGTAAAGCTCCCTCTACACTGTCCCATCAAACACTCCCAGGGCAGGACCAGGTGGTTAGATACAGAGTAAAGCTCCCTCTACACTGTCCCATCACACACTCCCAGGGCAGTACCAGGGGGTTAGGTACAGAGTGAGGCTCCCTCTACACTGTCCCATCACACACTCCCGGAGCAGGTACAGGGAGTTAGGTACAGAGTGAGGCTCCCTCTACACTGTCCCATCAAACACTCCCAGGGCAGGTACAGGGGTTTAGATACAGAGTGAGGCTCCCTCTACACTGTCCCATCACACACTCCCGGAGCAGGTACAGGGGGTTAGGTACAGAGTGAGGCTCCCTCTACACTGACCCATCACACACTCCCGGGGCAGGTACAGGGGGTTAGGTACAGAGTGAGGCTCCCTCTACACTGACCCATCACACATTCCCGGGGCAGTACCAGGGGGTTAGGTACAGAGTGAGGCTCCCTCTACACTGTCCCATCACACACTCCCAGGGCAGTACCAGGGGGTTAGGTACAGAGTGAGGCTCCCTCTACACTGTCCCATCACACACTCCCAGGGCAATACTAGGGGGTTAGATACAGAGTGAGGCTCCCTCTACACTGTTCCATCATACACTCCCAGGACAGGTACAGGGGGTTAGGTACAGAGTGAGGCTCTCTCTACACTGTCCCATCACACACTCCCAGGGCAGGTACAGGGGTTAGATACAGAGTAAAGCTCCCTCTACACTGTCCCATCAAACACTCCCAGGGCAGGTACAGCACGGGTTAGATACAGAGTGAGGCTCCCTCTACACTGTCCCTTCAAACACTCCCAGGGCAGGTACAGGGGGTTAGATACAGAGTGAGGCTCCCTCTGCACTGTCCCATGAAACACTCCCAGGGCAGGACCAGGGGGTTAGGTACAGAGTAAAGCTCCCTCTACACTGTCCCATCAGACACTCCCAGGGCAGGTACAGGGGTTAGATACAGAGTAAAGCTCCCTCTACACTGTCCCATCAAACACTCCCAGGGCAGATACAGCACGGGTTAGATACAGAGTAAAGCTCCCTCCACACTGTCCCATCAAACACTTCCATGGCAGGTACAGGGGGTTAGATACAGAGTGAAGCTCCCTCTACACTGTCCCATCAAACACTCCCAGGGCAGGTACAGGGGGTAGGTTACAGAGTAAAGCTCCCTCTACACTGTCCCATCAAACACTCCCAGGGCAGGCACAGCACGGGTTAGATACAGAGTGAGGCTCCCTCTACACTGTCCCATCAAACACTCCCAGGGCAGGTACAGGGGGTTAGATACAGAGTGAGGCTGCCTCTGCACTGTCCCATCACACACTCCCAGGACAGGTACAGCACGGGTTAGATACAGAGTAAAGCTCCCTCTGCACTGTCCCATCACACACTCCCAGGACAGGTACAGGGGTTAGGAACAGAGTGAGGCTCCCTCTACACTGTCCCATCACACACTCCCAGGACAGGTACAGGGGTTAGATACAGAGTAAAGCTCCCTCCACACTGTCCCATCACACACTCCCAGGACAGGTACAGGGGGTTAGATACAGAGTAAAGCTCCCTCTGCACTGTCCCATCAAACACTCCCAGGGCAGGACCAGGGGGTTAGATACAGTGTAAAGCTCCCTCTACACTGTCCCATCAAACACTCCCAGGGCAGGACCAGGTGGTTAGATACAGAGTAAAGCTCCCTCTACACTGTCCCATCACACACTCCCAGGGCAGTACCAGGGGGTTAGGTACAGAGTGAGGCTCCCTCTACACTGTCCCATCACACACTCCCGGAACAGGTACAGGGAGTTATGTACAGAGTGAGGCTCCCTCTACACTGTCCCATCAAACACTCCCAGGGCAGGTACAGGGAGTTAGGTACAGAGTGAGGCTCCCTCTACACTGTCCCATCAAACACTCCCAGGGCAGGTACAGGGGGTTAGATACAGAGTGAGGCTCCCTCTACACTGTCCCATCACACACTCCCAGGGCAGTACCAGGGGGTTAGGTACAGAGTGAGGCTCCCTCTACACTGTCCCATCACACACTCCCGGAGCAGGTACAGGGAGTTAGGTACAGAGTGAGGCTCCCTCTACACTGTCCCATCAAACACTCCCAGGGCAGGTACAGAGAGTTAGGTACAGAGTGAGGCTCCCTCTACACTGTCCCATCAAACACTCCCAGGGCAGGTACAGGGAGTTCGGTACAGAGTGAGGCTCCATCTACACTGTCCCATCACACACTCCGAGGGCAGGTACAGGGAGTTAGGTACAGAGTGAGGCTCCCTCTACACTGTCCCATCAAACACTCCCAGGGCAAGTACAGGGGGTTAGATACAGAGTGAGGCTCCCTCTACACTGTCCCATCACACACTCCCGGAGCAGGTACAGGGAGTTAGGTACAGAGTGAGGCTCCCTCTACACTGTCCCATCAAACACTCTCAGGGCAGGTACAGGGGTTTAGATACAGAGTGAGGCTCCCTCTACACTGTCCCATCACACACTCCCGGAGCAGGTACAGGTGGTTAGGTACAGAGTGAGGCTCCCTCTACACTGACCCATCACACACTCCCGGGGCAGGTACAGGGGGTTAGGTACAGAGTGAGGCTCCCTCTACACTGTCCCATCACACACTCCCAGGGCAGTACCAGGGGGTTAGGTACAGAGTGAGGCTCCCTCTACACTGTCCCATCACACACTCCCAGGGCAATACCAGGGGGTTAGATACAGAGTGAGGCTCCCTCTACACTGTTCCATCATACACTCCCAGGACAGGTACAGGGGGTTAGGTACAGAGTGAGGCTCCCTCTACACTGTCCCATCACACACTCCCAGGGCAGGTACAGGGGGTTAGGTACAGAGTGAGGCTCTCTCTACACTGTCCCATCACACACTCCCAGGGCAGGTACAGGGGGTTAGATACAGAGTGACGCTCCCTCTACACTGTCCCATCACACACTCCCAGGGCAGTACCAGGGGGTTAGGTACAGAGTGAGGCTCCCTCTACACTGTCCCATCACACACTCCCAGGGCAGTACCAGGGGGTTAGATCCAAAGTGAGGCTCCCTCTACACTGTCCCATCACACACTCCCAGGGCAGTACCAGGGGGTTAGATCCAGAGTGAGGCTCCCTCTACACTGACCCATCACACACTCCCAGGGCAGTACCAGGGGGTTAGATCCAGAGTGAGGCTCCCTCTACACTGTCCCATCACACACTCCCAGGGCAGAACCAGGGGGTTAGGTACAGAGTGAGGCTCCCTCTACACTGTCCCATCACACACTCCCAGGACAGTACCAGGGGGTTAGGTACAGAGTGAGGCTCCCTCTACACTGTCCCATCACACACTCCCGGGGCAGTACCAGGGAGTTAGGTACAGAGTGAGGCTCCCTCTACACTGACCCATCACACACTCCCAGGGCAGTACCAGGGGGTTAGGTACAGAGTGAGGCTCCCTCTACACTGACCCATCACACACTCCCAGGGCAGTACCAGGGGGTTAGGTACATAGTGAGGCTCCCTCTACACTGTCCCATCACACACTCCCAGTACAGGTACAGGGGGTTAGGTACAGAGTGAGGCTCTCTCTACACTGACCCATCACACACTCCCAGGACAGGTACAGGGGGTTAGGTACAGAGTGAGGCTCCCTCTACACTGTCCCATCACACACTCCCAGGACAGGTACAGGGGGTTAGATACAGAGTGAGGCAGTGTGGAGTCAGTGCTGTGTTGAGTGAGCTGCCCTCACAGACCTTACCTTGAGTAGGCTGCTGGAGGAGGAGGCTGGTTTCCAGGGGAGCAGAGTGCCGGTGGAAAGGCTCAGGGCCCGGTGGAATCCCTGGGCAGGCTCCGGGTGGGCTGCGAAGTGCAGCAGCATGCGGTTATAGTCCAGCTCCGGGAGCTCCCGGCTCACATCGCCGAATATGGTGAAGAAAACCTGCAGGGAAATGGCAGCTGTGTGAATAATGTGAAGGGGCATGGGAATCGAGAGGTCGGGGGTGAGGCGGTGAAGGTCGGGGGTCACGGCAGGGGCCGGGGAGCAGAAAGGTCGGGGGTCAGAGGCAGGGGCCGGGGAGCAGAGAGGTCGGGGGTGAGGCGGTGAAGGTCGGGGGTCAGAGGCAGGGGCCGGGGAGCAGAGAGGTCGGGGGTGAGGCGGTGAAGGTTGGGGGTCAGAGGCAGGGGCCGGGGAGCAGAGAGGTCGGGGGTGAGGCGGTGAAGGTTGGGGGTCAGAAGCAGGGGCCGGGGAGCAGAGAGGTCGGGGGTGAGGCGGTGAAGGTCGGGGGTCAGAGGCAGGGGCCGGGGAGCAGAGAGGTCGGGGGTGAGGCGGGTAAGGTCGGGGGTCGCGGCAGGGGCCCGAAGAGCAGAGAGGTCGGGGGTGAGGCGGGGAAGGTCAGGGGTCAGAGGCATGGTTCGGGGCTGGGACCGGGGAGAAAACAACCAGGGGTTGTGGGGGACAAGAAAATAGAGGGGGGGCTCTCGGCGGCGGTCGGTGCAGGGGATGTCGGGGCGGGGGGTTGGGGTGGTGGTTGGGGGTCGGGGGGGGTGTCGGAGGCTCGAGGGCAGTGCCCGAAAGGATGTCGGCGGGGGTCTGGACGATGGGGAGCAAGTGCCCGGCTGCACCTCTCCCGGGGAATCGCTGTCAAGAGGGTGGCGATGGCCTGCTGTTGCCTCACTGTGACGCCATTTTGGGGAAGAGCTAGTCGGGGTTAAAGTGCACGGGGCTGAATTTGACCCCATCCGATAAGGCCTCTGACCGCCGGAAAGCAGCGGCCACAGGGCGGCGCGGAATGGCCGCCGACTCTCCACGGAGGGGCCGCCATCTTAGAAATTGCCCTAAGTCAGGAGCGGAGCGGTGTCCGGGACCACGCTACCTGTTTTCCTGCCATGCGGTGCATGCGTCGAACCCTGACGGCGACCCTCCCGCGCCAAATTGCCCCGCGTGAGCGGCCCCGCCTTTCAAGGGGAGGGCGCACGGCCGCGGCCGCCACGATATTGTTTTTTGTCAGCTGAGACTGCCAGGCCGGCCCGACAACTATGCCCCCCAGGTTCGGCCAGGCCGCTGGTCCGGCCCAAACCCTCCCTGCTGGCTGAGTGGACTGAACTAAAATGACACAGAGCTCGCAGCGACCCGCCCTTTTAACTGAAGGGGAGAGACGTTGTGATGCGTCAGCGCAGTGAAATCATCAGTGTTCGGGGTCCCCAGTGTTGGGGGTCTCTGTGTGTGGGGTCCCCAGTGTTGGGGGTCTCTGTGCGTGGGGTCCCCAGTGTTGGGGGTCTCTGTGTGTGGGGTCCCCAGTGTTGGGGGTCTCTGTGTGCGGGGTCCCCAGTGTTAGGGGTCTCTGTGTGTGGGGTCCCCAGTGTTGGGGGTCTCTGTGTGTGGGGTCCCCAGTGTTGGGGTCTCTGTGCGTGGGGTCCCCAGTGTTGGGGGTCTCTGTGTGTGGGGTCCCCAGTGTTTGGGGTCTCTGTGTGTGGGGTCCCCAGTGTTAGGGGTCTCTGTGTGTGGGGTCCTCAGTGTTAGGGGCCTCTGTGTGTGGGGTCCCCAGTGTTGGGGGTCTCTGTGTGTGGGGTCCCCAGTGTTGGGGGTCACTGTGTGTGGGGTCCCCAATGTTGGGGGTCCCCAGTGTTGGGGGTCTGTGTTGGGGATCTATGTGCAGATGGGCTCAGTTTTGGGAGTCCACAGTGTTGGGGGTCTGCCTGTGGGGTCCCCAGTGTTGGGGGTCCCCAGTGTTGGGGGTCTGTGTTGGGGGTCCCCAATGTTGATGGTCCCCAGTGTTAGGGGTGCCTAGTGTTGGGGGTCTCTGTTTGTGGGGTCCCCAGTGTTGGTGGTCCCCAGTGTTGGGGGTCTGTGTTGGGGATCTATGTGCAGATGGGCTCAGTTTTGGGAGTCCACAGTGTTGGGGGTCTGTCTGTGGGGTCTCCAGTGTTGGGGGTCCCCAGTGTTCGGGGTCCCCAGTGTTGGGGGTCTGTGTGTGTGGGGTCCCCAGTGTTGGTGGTCCCCAGTGTTAGGGGTCCCCAGTGTTGGGGGTCCCCAGTGTTGGGAGTCTGTGTTCGGGGTCCCCAATGTTGACGGTCCCCAGTGTTAGGGGTGCCTAGTGTTGGGGGTCTCTGTTTGTGGGGTCCCCAGTGTTGGTGGTCCCCAGTGTTGGGGGTCTGTGTTGGGGGTCTATGTGCAGGTGGGCTCAGTGTTGGGGGACCATAGTGTTGGGGGTCTGTCTATGGTGTCCCCAATGTTGGTGGTCCCCAGTGTTGGTGGTCCCCAGTGTTAGGAGTCCCTAGTGTTTGGGGTCTCTGTGTGTGGGGTCCCCAGTGTTGGGGGTCTCTGTGCGTGGGGTCCCCAGTGTTGGGGGTCTCTGTGTGTGGGGTCCCCAGTGTTTGGGGTCTCTGTGTGTGGGGTCCCCAGTGTTAGGGGTCTCTGTGTGTGGGGTCCTCAGTGTTAGGGGCTTCTGTGTGTGGGGTCCCCAGTGTTGGGGGTCTCTGTGTGTGGGGTCCCCAGTGTTGGGGGTCACTGTGTGTGGGGTCCCCAATGTTGGGGGTCCCCAGTGTTGGGGGTCTGTGTTGGGGATCTATGTGCAGATGGGCTCAGTTTTGGGAGTCCACAGTGTTGGGGGTCTGCCTGTGGGGTCCCCAGTGTTGGGGGTCCCCAGTGTTGGGGGTCTGTGTTGGGGGTCCCCAATGTTGACGGTCCCCAGTGTTAGGGGTGCCTAGTATTGGGGGTCTCTGTTTGTGGGGTCCCCAGTGTTGGTGGTCCCCAGTGTTGGGGGTCTGTGTTGGGGATCTATGTGCAGATGGGCTCAGTTTTGGGAGTCCACAGTGTTGGGGGTCTGTCTGTGGGGTCTCCAGTGTTGGGGGTCCCCAGTGTTCGGGGTCCCCAGTGTTGGGGGTCTGTGTGTGTGGGGTCCCCAGTGTTGGTGGTCCCCAGTGTTAGGGGTCCCCAGTGTTGGGGGTCCCCAGTGTTGGGAGTCTGTGTTCGGGGTCCCCAATGTTGACGGTCCCCAGTGTTAGGGGTGCCTAGTGTTGGGGGTCTCTGTTTGTGGGGTCCCCAGTGTTGGTGGTCCCCAGTGTTGGGGGTCTGTGTTGGGGGTCTATGTGCAGGTGGGCTCAGTGTTGGGGGACCACAGTGTTGGGGGTCTGTCTATGGTGTCCCCAATGTTGGTGGTCCCCAGTGTTGGTGGTCCCCAGTGTTAGGAGTTCCTAGTGTTTGGAGTCTCTGTGTGTGGGGTCCCCAGTGTTGGTGGTCCCCAGTGTTGGGGGTCTATGTGCAGGTGGGCTCAGTGTTGGGGGTCCACAGTGTTGGGGGTCTGTTTGTGGGGTCCCCAGTGTTGGTGGTTCCCAGTGTTGGGGGTCTGTGTTGGGGGTCCATGTGCAGGGTGGGCTCAGTGTTGGGGGTTACTGTACCTTGTCGTAATGCTCCTGTGTCACGTAGCAACTGCCTGCCTGATCCAGTGCCCGGAACCTGCACTTGGTTTCCAACAATTCCCGCAGCGACGGATAAGGCCAGGGCTGAGCGGCTGAGAGCAGGAAACGGCACCAGTCCAGGATACCAGTGTCTGGCGTTGGTGACATGGTGATATCCAATACCTAGAAATAGAGAGCGATGGGCGATACAGTGGGAGATTAACATCAGTAGAACTACAGTCAGTAACACAGGGTGCTGGGGGAGAAGGGTTACTGAGTGACAGTGTGAGGGAGCTGGATTAACATCAGTACAGATACAGTCAGTAACACAGGGCGCTGGGGGAGAGGGGTTACTGAGTGACACTGTAAGGGCGCTGGATTAACATCAGTACAGATACAGTCAGTAACACAGGGCGCTGGGGGAGAGGGGTTACTGAGTGACAGTGTGAGGGAGCTGGATTAACATCAGTACAGATACAGTCAGTAATAGAGGGTTCTGGGGGAGAGGGGTTACTGAGTGACAGTGTGAGGGAGCTGGATTAACATCAGTACAGATACAGTCAGTAATAGAGGGTTCTGGGGGAGAGGGGTTACTGAGTGACAGTGTGAGGGAGCTGGATTAACATCAGTACAGATACAGTCAGTAATAGAGGGTTCTGGGGGAGAGGGGTTACTGAGTGACAGTGTGAGGGAGCTGGATTAACATCAGTACAGATACAGTCAGTAATAGAGGGTTCTGGGGGAGAGGGGTTACTGAGTGACAGTGTGAGGGAGCTGGATTAACATCAGTGCAGATCAAGTCAGTAACACATGGCGCTGGGGGAGAGGGGTTACTGAGTGACAGTGTGAGGGAGCTGGATTAACATCAGTACAGATACAGTCAGTAACACAGGGCGCTGGGGGAGAGGGGTTACTGAGTGACAGTGTGAGGGAGCTGGAATAACATCAGTACAGATACAGTCAGTAACACAGCGCGCTGGGGAGAGAGGTTACTGAGTGATAGTGTGAGGGAGCTGGATTATTATCAGTACAGATACAGTCAGTAAAACAGGGTGCGGGGGTAGAGGGGTTACTGAGTGACAGTGTGAGGGAGCTGGATTAACATCAGTACAGATACAGTCAGTTACACAGGGCGCTGGGTGAGAGGGGTTACTGAGTGACAGTGTGAGGGAGCTGGATTAACATCAGTACAGATACAGTCAGTGACACAGGGCGCTGGGGGAGAGGGGTTACTGAGTGACAGTGTGAGGGAGCTGGATTAACATCAGTAGAGATACAGTCAGTAACACAGGGCGCTGGGGGAGAGGGGTTACTGAGTGACAGTGTGAGGGAGCTGGATTAACATCAGTACAGATACAGTCAGTAACACAGGGAGCTGGGGGAGAGGGGTTACTGAGTGACAGTGTGATGGAGCTGGATTAACATCAGTACAGATACAGTCAGTAACACAGCGCGCTGGGGAGAGAGGTTACTGAGTGACAGTTTGAGGGAGCTGAATTAACATCAGTACAGATACAGTCAGTAACACAGGACGCTGGGGGAGAGGGGTTACTGAGTGACAGTGTGAGGAAGCTGGATTAACATCAGTACAGATACAGTCAGTAACACAGGGTGCTGGGGGAGAGGGGTTACTGAGTGACAGTGTGAGGAAGCTGGATTAACATCAGTACAGATACAGTCAGTAACACAGGGTGCTGGGGGAGAGGGGTTACTGAGTGACAGTATGAGGATCTGGATTATCATCAGTACAGATACAGTCAGTAATACAGGGCGCTGGGGGAGAGGGGTTACTGAGTGACAGTGTGAGGGAGCTGGATTAACATCAGTACAGATACAGTCAGTAACACAGGGCGCTGGGGGAGAGAGGTTACTGAGTGACAGTGTGAGGGAGCTGGATTAACATCAGTAAACATACAGTCAGTAACACAGGGTGCTGGGGGAGAGGGGTTACTGAGTGACAGTGTGAGGAGCTGGATTAACATCAGTACAGATACAGTCAGTAACACAGGGCGCTGGGGAAGAGGGGTTACTGAGTGACAGTGTGAGGGAGCTGGATTAACATCAGTACAGATACAGTCAGTAACACAGGGCGCTGGGGGAGAGGGGTTACTGAGTGACAGTGTGAGGGAGCTGGATTAACATCAGTAGAGATACAGTCAGTGACACAGGGCGCTGGGGGAGAGGGGTTACTGAGTGACAGTGTGAGGGAGCTGGATTAACATCAGTAGAGATACAGTCAGTTACACAGGGAGCTGGGGGAGAGGGGTTACTGAGTGACAGTGTGAGGCAGCTGGATTAACATCAGTAAAGATACAGTCAGTAACACAGTGTGCTGGTGGAGAGGGGTTACTGAGTGACAGTGTGAGGGAGCTGGATTAACATCAGTACAGATACAGTCAGTAACACAGCGCGCTGGGGAGAGAGGTTACTGAGCGACAGTGTGAGGGAGCTGGATAAACATCAGTACAGATACAGTCAGTAACACAGGGAACTGGGGGAGAGGAGTTACTGAGTGACAGTGTGAGGGAGCTGGATTAACATCAGTACAGATACAGTCAGTAACACAGGGCGCTGGGGGAGAGAGGTTACTGAGTGACAGTGTGAGGGAGCTGGATTAACATCAGTACACATACAGTCAGTAACACAGGGCGCTGGGGGAGAGGGGTTACTGAGTGACAGTGTGAGGGAGCTGGATTAACATCAGTACAGATACAGTCAGTAACACAGGGCGCTGGGGGAGAGGGGTTACTGAGTGACAGTGTGAGGGAGCTGGATTAACATCAGTACAGATACAGTCAGTATCACAGGGCGCTGGGGGAGAGGGGTTACTGAGTGACAGTGTGAGGGAGCTGGATAAACATCAGTACAGATACAGTCAGTAATACAGGGCGCTGGGGGAGAGGGGTTACTGAGTGACAGTGTGAGGGAGCTGGATTAACATCAGTACAGATACAGTCAGTAACACAGTTTGCTGGGGGAGAGGGGTTACTGAGTGACAGTGTGAGGAGCTGGATTAACATCAGTACAGATACAGTCAGTGACACAGGGCCCTGGGGGAGAGGGGTTATTGAGTGACAGTGTGAGGGAGCTGGATTAACATCAGCAGAGATACAGTCAGTAACACAGGGTGCTGGGGGAGAGTGTTACTGAGTGACAGTGTGAGGAAGCTGGATTAACATCAGTACAGATACAGTCAGTAACACAGGGTGCTGGGGGAGAGGGGTTACTGAGTGACAGTATGAGGAGCTGGATTATCATCAGTACAGATACAGTCAGTAATACAGGGCGCTGGGGGAGAGGGGTTACTGAGTGACAGTGTGAGGGAGCTGGATTAACATCAGTACAGATACAGTCAGTAACACAGGGCGCTGGGGGAAAGGGGTTACTGAGTGACAGTGTGAGGGAACTGGATAAACATCAGTACAGATACAGTCAGTAACACAGGGTGCTGGGGGAGAGGGGTTACTGAGTGACAGTGTGAGGAGCTGGATTAACATCAGTACAGATACAGTCAGTAACACAGGGCGCTGGGGGAGAGGGGTTACTGAGTGACAGTGTGAGGGAGCTGGATTAACATCAGTACAGATACAGTCAGTAACACAGGGCGCTGGGGGAGAGGGGTTACTGAGTGACAGTGTGAGGGAGCTGGATTAACAGCAGTACAGATACAGTCAGTAACACAGGTCGCTGGGGGAGAGGGCTTACTGAGTGACAGTGTGAGGGAGCTGGATTAACATCAGTGCAGATACAGTCAGTAACACAGGGCGCTGGGGGAGAGGGGTTACTGAGTGACAGTGTGAGGGAGCTGGATTAACATCAGTACAGATACAGTCAGTAACGCAGTGTGCTGGGGGAGAGGGGTTACTGAGTGACAGTGTGAGGGAGCTGGATTAACATCAGTAGAGATACAGTTAGTAACACAGGGCGCTGGGGGAGAGGGATTACTGAGTGACAGTGTGATAGAGCTGGATTAACATCAGTAGAGATACAGTCAGTGACACAGGGCGCTGGGGGAGAGGGGTTACTGAGTGACAGTGTGAGGGAGCTGGATAAACATCAGTACAGATACAGTCAGTGACACAGGGCGCTGGGGGAGAGGGGTTACTGAGTGACAGTGTGAGGGAGCTGGATTAACATCAGTACAGATACAGTCAGTAATAGAGGGTTCTGGGGGAGAGGGGTTACTGAGTGACAGTGTGAGGGAGCTGGATTAACATCAGTGCAGATCAAGTCAGTAACACATGGCGCTGGGGGAGAGGGGTTACTGAGTGACAGTGTGAGGGAGCTGGATTAACATCAGTCCAGATACAGTCAGTAACACAGGGCGCTGGGGGAGAGGGGTTACTGAGTGACAGTGTGAGGGAGCTGGAATAACATCAGTACAGATACAGTCAGTAACACAGCGCGCTGGGGAGAGAGGTTACTGAGTGACAGTGTGAGGGAGCTGGATTAACATCAGTACAGATACAGTCAGTTACACAGGGCGCTGGGTGAGAGGGGTTACTGAGTGACAGTGTGAGGGAGCTGGATTAACATCAGTACAGATACAGTCAGTGACACAGGGCGCTGGGGGAGAGGGGTTACTGAGTGACAGTGTGAGGGAGCTGGATTAACATCAGTAGAGATACAGTCAGTAACACAGGGCGCTGGGGGAGAGGGGTTACTGAGTGACAGTGTGAGGGAGCTGGATTAACATCAGTACAGATACAGTCAGTAACACAGGGAGCTGGGGGAGAGGGGTTACTGAGTGACAGTGTGATGGAGCTGGATTAACATCAGTACAGATACAGTCAGTAACACAGGGCGCTGGGGGAGAGGCGTTACTGAGTGACAGTGTGATGGAGCTGGATTAACATCAGTACAGATACAGTCAGTAACACAGGGCGCTGTGGGAGAGGGGTTACTGAGTGACAGTGTGATGGAGCTGGATTAACATCAGTACAGATACAGTCAGTAACACAGCGCGCTGGGGAGAGAGGTTACTGAGTGACAGTTTGAGGGAGCTGAATTAACATCAGTACAGATACAGTCAGCAACACAGGACGCTGGGGGAGAGGGGTTACTGAGTGACAGTGTGAGGAAGCTGGATTAACATCAGTACAGATACAGTCAGTAACACAGGGTGCTGGGGGAGAGGGGTTACTGAGTGACAGTGTGAGGAAGCTGGATTAACATCAGTACAGATACAGTCAGTAACACAGGGTGCTGGGGGAGAGGGGTTACTGAGTGACAGTGTGAGGGAGCTGGATTAACATCAGTACAGATACAGTCAGTAACACAGGGCGCTGGGGGAGAGGGGTTACTGAGTGACAGTGTGAGGAGCTGGATTAACATCAGTACAGATACAGTCAGTAACACAGGGCGCTGGGGAAGAGGGGTTACTGAGTGACAGTGTGAGGGAGCTGGATTAACATCAGTACAGATACAGTCAGTAACACAGGGCGCTGGGGGAGAGGGGTTACTGAGTGACAGTGTGAGGGAGCTGGATTAACATCAGTAGAGATACAGTCAGTGACACAGGGCGCTGGGGGAGAGGGGTTACTGAGTGACAGTGTGAGGGAGCTGGATTAACATCAGTAGAGATACAGTCAGTTACACAGGGAACTGGGGGAGAGGGGTTACTGAGTGACAGTGTGAGGCAGCTGGATTAACATCAGTAAAGATACAGTCAGTAACACAGTGCGCTGGTGGAGAGGGGTTACTGAGTGACAGTGTGAGGGAGCTGGATTAACATCAGTACAGATACAGTCAGTAACACAGCGCGCTGGGGAGAGAGGTTACTGAGTGACAGTGTGAGGGAGCTGGATAAACATCAGTACAGATACAGTCAGTAACACAGGGAACTGGGGGAGAGGAGTTACTGAGTGACAGTGTGAGGGAGCTGGATTAACATCAGTACAGATACAGTCAGTAACACAGGGCGCTGGGGGAGAGAGGTTACTGAGTGACAGTGTGAGGGAGCTGGATTAACATCAGTAAACATACAGTCAGTAACACAGAGCGCTGGGGGAGAGGGGTTACTGAGTGACAGTGTGAGGGAGCTGGATTAACATCAGTACAGATACAGTCAGTAACACAGGGCGCTGGGGGAGAGGGGTTACTGAGTAACAGTGTGAGAGAGCTGGATTAACATAATTACAGATACAGTCAGTAACACAGGGCGTTGGGGAGAGAGGTTACTGAGTGACAGTGTGAGGGAGCTGGATTAACATCAGTACAGATACAGTCAGTATCACAGGGCGCTGGGGGAGAGGGGTTACTGAGTGACAGTGTGAGGGAGCTGGATAAACATCAGTACAGATACAGTCAGTAACACAGGGCGCTGGGGGAGAGGGGTTACTGAGTGACAGTGTGAGGGAGCTGGATTAACATCAGTACAGATACAGTCAGTAACACAGTTTGCTGGGGGAGAGGGGTTACTGAGTGACAGTGTGAGGAGCTGGATTAACATCAGTACAGATACAGTCAGTGACACAGGGCCCTGGGGGAGAGGGGTTATTGAGTGACAGTGTGAGGGAGCTGGATTAACATCAGCAGAGATACAGTCAGTAACACAGGGTGCTGGGGGAGAGGTGTTACTGAGTGACAGTGTGAGGAAGCTGGATTAACATCAGTACAGATACAGTCAGTAACACAGGGTGCTGGGGGAGAGGTGTTACTGAGTGACAGTGTGAGGAAGCTGGATTAACATCAGTACAGATACAGTCAGTAACACAGGGTGCTGGGGGAGAGTGTTACTGAGTGACAGTGTGAGGAAGCTGGATTAACATCAGTACAGATACAGTCAGTAACACAGGGTGCTGGGGGAGAGGGGTTACTGAGTGACAGTATGAGGAGCTGGATTATCATCAGTACAGATACAGTCAGTAATACAGGGCGCTGGGGGAGAGGGGTTACTGAGTGACAGTGTGAGGGAGCTGGATTAACATCAGTACAGATACAGTCAGTAACATAGGGCGCTGGAGGAGAGGGGTTACTGAGTGACAGTGTGAGGGAACTGGATAAACATCAGTACAGATACAGTCAGTAACACAGGGTGCTGGGGGAGAGGGGTTACTGAGTGACAGTGTGAGGAGCTGGATTAACATCAGTACAGATACAGTCAGTAACACAGGGCGCTGGGGGAGAGGGGTTACTGAGTGACAGTGTGAGGGAGCTGGATTAACATCAGTACAGATACAGTCAGTAACACAGGGCGCTGGGGGAGAGGGGTTACTGAGTGACAGTGTGAGGGAGCTGGATTAACAGCAGTACAGATACAGTCAGTAACACAGGTCGCTGGGGGAGAGGGGTTACTGAGTGACAGTGTGAGGGAGCTGGATTAACATCAGTGCAGATACAGTCAGTAACACAGGGCGCTGGGGGAGAGGGGTTACTGAGTGACAGTGTGAGGGAGCTGGATTAACATCAGTACAGATACAGTCAGTAACGCAGTGTGCTGGGGGAGAGGGGTTACTGAGTGACAGTGTGAGGGAGCTGGATTAACATCAGTAGAGATACAGTTAGTAACACAGGGCGCTGGGGGAGAGGGATTACTGAGTGACAGTGTGATAGAGCTGGATTAACATCAGTAGAGATACAGTCAGTGACACAGGGCGCTGGGGGAGAGGGGTTACTGAGTGACAGTGTGAGGGAGCTGGATAAACATCAGTACAGATACAGTCAGTGACACAGGGCGCTGGGGGAGAGGGGTTACTGAGTGACAGTGTGAGGGAGCTGGATTAACATCAGTGCAGATCAAGTCAGTAACACATGGCGCTGGGGGAGAGGGGTTACTGAGTGACAGTGTGAGGGAGCTGGATTAACATCAGTCCAGATACAGTCAGTAACACAGGGCGCTGGGGGAGAGGGGTTACTGAGTGACAGTGTGAGGGAGCTGGATTAACATCAGTACAGATACAGTCAGTGACACAGGGCGCTGGGGGAGAGGGGTTACTGAGTGACAGTGTGAGGGAGCTGGATTAACATCAGTAGAGATACAGTCAGTAACACAGGGCGCTGGGGGAGAGGGGTTACTGAGTGACAGTGTGATGGAGCTGGATTAACATCAGTACAGATACAGTCAGTAACACAGGGCGCTGGGGGAGAGGGGTTACTGAGTGACAGTGTGATGGAGCTGGATTAACATCAGTACAGATACAGTCAGTAACACAGCGCGCTGGGGAGAGAGGTTACTGAGTGACAGTTTGAGGGAGCTGAATTAACATCAGTACAGATACAGTCAGTAACACAGGACGCTGGGGGAGAGGGGTTACTGAGTGACAGTGTCAGGGAACTGGATAAACATCAGTACAGATACAGTCAGTAACACAGGGTGCTGGGGGAGAGGGGTTACTGAGTGACAGTGTGAGGAGCTGGATTAACATCAGTACAGATACAGTCAGTAACACAGGGCGCTGGGGGAGAGGGGTTACTGAGTGACAGTGTCAGGGAACTGGATAAACATCAGTACAGATACAGTCAGTAACACAGGGTGCTGGGGGAGAGGGGTTACTGAGTGACAGTGTGAGGAGCTGGATTAACATCAGTACAGATACAGTCAGTAACACAGGGCGCTGGGGAAGAGGGGTTACTGAGTGACAGTGTGAGGGAGCTGGATTAACATCAGTACAGATACAGTCAGTAACACAGGGCACTGGGGGAGAGGGGTTACTGAGTGACAGTGTGAGGGAGCTGGATTAACATCAGTAGAGATACAGTCAGTGACACAGGGCGCTGGGGGAGAGGGGTTACTGAGTGACAGTGTGAGGGAGCTGGATTAACATCAGTAGAGATACAGTCAGTTACACAGGGAGCTGGGGGAGAGGGGTTACTGAGTGACAGTGTGAGGCAGCTGGATTAACATCAGTAAAGATACAGTCAGTAACACAGTGCGCTTGTGGAGAGGGGTTACTGAGTGACAGTGTGAGGGAGCTGGATTAACATCAGTACAGATACAGTCAGTAACACAGCGCGCTGGGGAGAGAGGTTACTGAGTGACAGTGTGAGGGAGCTGGATAAACATCAGTACAGATACAGTCAGTAACACAGGGAACTGGGGGAGAGGAGTTACTGAGTGACAGTGTGAGGGAGCTGGATTAACATCAGTACAGATACAGTCAGTAACACAGGGCGCTGGGGGAGAGAGGTTACTGAGTGACAGTGTGAGGGAGCTGGATTAACATCAGTACACATACAGTCAGTAACACAGGGCGCTGGGGGAGAGGGGTTACTGAGTGACAGTGTGAGGGAGCTGGATTAACATCAGTACAGATACAGTCAGTAACACAGGGCGCTGGGGGAGAGGGGTTACTGAGTAACAGTGTGAGAGAGCTGGATTAACATAATTACAGATACAGTCAGTAACACAGGGCGCTGGGGAGAGAGGTTACTGAGTGACAGTGTGAGGGAGCTGGATTAACATCAGTACAGATACAGTCAGTATCACAGGGCGCTGGGGGAGAGGGGTTACTGAGTGACAGTGTGAGGGAGCTGGATAAACATCAGTACAGATGCAGTCAGTAACACAGGGCGCTGGGGGAGAGGGGTTACTGAGTGACAGTGTGAGGGAGCTGGATTAACATCAGTACAGATACAGTCAGTAACACAGTTCGCTGGGGGAGAGGGGTTACTGAGTGACAGTGTGAGGAGCTGGATTAACATCAGTACAGATACAGTCAGTGACACAGGGCCCTGGGGGAGAGGGGTTATTGAGTGACAGTGTGAGGGAGCTGGATTAACATCAGCAGAGATACAGTCAGTAACACAGGGTGCTGGGGGAGAGGTGTTACTGAGTGACAGTGTGAGGAAGCTGGATTAACATCAGTACAGATACAGTCAGTAACACAGGGTGCTGGGGAGAGGTGTTACTGAGTGACAGTGTGAGGAAGCTGGATTAACATCAGTACAGATACAGTCAGTAACACAGGGTGCTGGGGGAGAGTGTTACTGAGTGACAGTGTGAGGAATCTGGATTAACATCAGTACAGATACAGTCAGTAACACAGGGTGCTGGGGGAGAGGGGTTACTGAGTGACAGTATGAGGAGCTGGATTATCATCAGTACAGATACAGTCAGTAATACAGGGCGCTGGGGGAGAGGGGTTACTGAGTGACAGTGTGAGGGAGCTGGATTAACATCAGTACAGATACAGTCAGTAACACAGGGCGCTGGGGGAGAGGGGTTACTGAGTGACAGTGTGAGGGAACTGGATAAACATCAGTACAGATACAGTCAGTAACACAGGGTGCTGGGGGAGAGGGGTTACTGAGTGACAGTGTGAGGAGCTGGATTAACATCAGTACAGATACAGTCAGTAACACAGGGCGCTGGGGGAGAGGGGTTACTGAGTGACAGTGTGAGGGAGCTGGATTAACATCAGTACAGATACAGTCAGTAACACAGGGCGCTGGGGGAGAGGGGTTACTGAGTGACAGTGTGAGGGAGCTGGATTAACAGCAGTACAGATACAGTCAGTAACACAGGTCGCTGGGGGAGAGGGGTTACTGAGTGACAGTGTGAGGGAGCTGGATTAACATCAGTGCAGATACAGTCAGTAACACAGGGCGCTGGGGGAGAGGGGTTACTGAGTGACAGTGTGAGGGAGCTGGATTAACATCAGTACAGATACAGTCAGTAACGCAGTGTGCTGGGGGAGAGGGGTTACTGAGTGACAGTGTGAGGGAGCTGGATTAACATCAGTAGGGATACAGTTAGTAACACAGGGCGCTGGGGGAGAGGGATTACTGAGTGACAGTGTGATAGAGCTGGATTAACATCAGTAGAGATACAGTCAGTGACACAGGGCGCTGGGGGAGAGGGGTTACTGAGTGACAGTGTGAGGGAGCTGGATAAACATCAGTACAGATACAGTCAGTGACACAGGGCGCTGGGGGAGAGGGGTTACTGAGTGACAGTGTGAGGGAGCTGGATTAACATCAGTACAGATACAGTAAGTAACACAGGACGCTGGGGGAGAGGGGTTACTGCGTGACAGTGTGAGGGAGCTGGATTAACATCAGTACAGATACAGGCAGTAACACAGGGCGCTGGGGGAGAGGGGTTACTGAGTGACAGTGTGAGAGAGCTGGATTAACATAATTACAGATACAGTCAGTAACACAGGGCGCTGGGGAGAGAGGTTACTGAGTGACAGTGTGAGGGAGCTGGATTAACATCAGTACAGATACAGTCAGTAACACAGGGCGCTGGGGAGAGAGGTTACTGAGTGACAGTGTGAGGGAGCTGGATTAACATCAGTACAGATACAGTCAGTATCACAGGGCGCTGGGGGAGAGGGGTTACTGAGTGACAGTGTGAGGGAGCTGGATTAACATCAGTACAGATACAGTCAGTAACACAGGGCGCTGGGGGAGAGGGGTTACTGAGTGACAGTGTGAGGGAGCTGGATTAACATCAGTACACATACAGTCAGTAACACAGGGCGCTGGGGGAGAGGGGTTACTGAGTGACAGTGTGAGGGAGCTGGATTAACATCAGTACAGATACAGTCAGACACACAGGGCGCTGGTGGAGTGGGGTTACTGAGTGACAGTGTGAGGGAGCTGGATTAACATCAGTACAGATACAGTCAGTGACACAGGGCCCTGGGGGAGAGGGATTATTGAGTGACAGTGTGAGGGAGCTGGATTAACATCAGCAGAGATACAGTCAGTAACACAGTTTGCTGGGGGAGAGGGGTTACTGAGTGACAGTGTGAGGGAGCTGGATTAACATCACTACAGATATAGTCAGTAACACAGGGCGCTGGGGGAGAGGGGTTACTGAGTGACAGTGTGAGGGAGCTGGATTAACTTCAGTACAGATACAGTCAGTAACACAGGGTGCGATGGGAGAGGGGTTACTGAGTGACAGTGTGAGGGAGCTGGATTAACATCAATAGAGATACAGTCAGTAACACAGCGCGCTGGGGAGAGAGGTTACTGAGTGACAGTGTGAGGGAGCTGGATTAACATCAGTACAGATAAAGTCAGTAACACAGGGCGCTGGGGAGAGAGGTTACTGAGTGACAGTGTGAGGGAGCTGGATTAACATCAGTACAGATACAGTCAGTAACACAGGGCGCTGGGGGAGAGGGGTTACTGAGTGACAGTGTGAGGTAGCTGGATTAACATCAGTACATATACAGTCAGTAACACAGGGCGCTGGGGGAGAGGGGTTACTGAGTGACAGTGTGAGGGAGCTGGATTAACATCAGTAGAGATACAGTCAGTGACACAGGGCGCTGGGGGAGAGGAGTTACTGAGTGACAGTGTGAGGGAGCTGGATTAACATCAGTACAGATACAGTCAGTAACACTGGGCGCTGGGGAGAGAGGTAACTGAGTGACAGTGTGAGGGAGCTGGATTAACATCAGTACAGATACAGTCAGTAACACAGCGCGCTGGGGGAGAGGGGTTACTGAGTGACAGTGTGAGGTAGCTGAATTAACATCAGTACATATACAGTCAGTAACACAGGGCGCTGGGGGAGAGGGGTGACTGAGTGACACTGTAAGTGCGCTGGATTAACAACAGTAGAGATACAGTCAGTGACACAGGGCGCTGGGGGAGAGGAGTTACTGAGTGACAGTGTGAGGGAGCTGGATTAACATCAGTACAGATACAGTCAGTAACACAGGGCGCTGGGAGAGAGGGGTTAGAGAGTGACAGTTTGAGGGAGCTGGATTAACATCAGTACAGATGCAGTTAGTAACACAGGGCGCTGGGGGAGAGGGGTTACTGAGTGACAGTGTGAGGGAGCTGGATTAACATCAGTACAGATACAGTCAGTAACACAGGGTGCTGGGGGAGAGGGGTTACTGAGTGACAGTGTGAGGGAGCTGGATTAACATCAGTACACATACAGTCAGTAACACAGGGCGCTGGGGGAAAGGGGTTACTGAGTGACAGTGTGAGGGAGCTGGATTAACATCAGTACAGATACAGTCAGACACACAGGGCGCTGGTGGAGAGGGGTAACTGAGTGACAGTGTGAGGGAGCTGGATTTACATCAGTACAGATACAGTCAGTGACACAGGGCCCTGGGGGAGAGGGGTTATTGAGTGACAGTGTGAGGGAGCTGGATTAACATCAGTACAGATACAGTCAGTAACACAGGGCGCTGGGGGAGAGGGATTACTGAGTGACAGTGTGAGGGAGCTGGATTAACATCACTACAGATATAGTCAGTAACACAGGGCGCTGGGGGAGAGGGGTTACTGAGTGACAGTGTGAGGGAGCTGGATTAACTTCAGTACAGATACAGTCAGTAACACAGGGTGCGATGGGAGAGGGGTTACTGAGTGACAGTGTGAGGGAGCTGGATTAACATCAGTACAGATACAGTCAGTGACACAGGGCGCTGGGTGAGAGGGGTTACTGAGTGACAGTGTGAGGGAGCTGGATTAACATCAGTACAGATACAGTCAGTAATACAGGTTGCGGGGGGTGAGGGGTTACTGAGTGACAGTGTGAGGGAGCTGGATTAACATCAGTATAGATACAGTCAGAAACACAGGGCGCTGGGGGAGAGGGGTTACTGAGTGACAGTGTGAGGTAGCTGGATTAACATCAGTACATATACAGTCAGTAACACAGGGCGCTGGGGGAGAGGGGTTACTGAGTGACAGTGTGAGGGAGCTGGATTAACATCAGTAGAGATACAGTCAGTGACATAGGGCGCTGGGGGAGAGGAGTTACTGAGTGACAGTGTGAGGGAGCTGGATTAACATCAGTACAGATACAGTCAGTAACACTGGGCGCTGGGGAGAGAGGTAACTGAGTGACAGTGTGAGGGAGCTGGATTAACATCAGTACAGATACAGTCAGTAACACAGGGCGCTGGGGGAGAGGGGTTACTGAGTGACAGTGTGAGGTAGCTGAATTAACATCAGTACATATACAGTCAGTAACACAGGGCGCTGGGGGAGAGGGGTGACTGAGTGACACTGTAAGGGCGCTGGATTAACATCAGTAGAGATACAGTCAGTGACACAGGGCGCTGGGGGAGAGGAGTTACTGAGTGACAGTTTGAGGGAGCTGGATTAACATCAGTACAGATACAGTCAGTAACACAGGGCGCTGGGAGAGAGGGGTTAGTGAGTGACAGTTTGAGGGAGCTGGATTAACATCAGTACAGATGCAGTTAGTAACACAGGGCGCTGGGGGAGAGGGGTTACTGAGTGACAGTGTGAGGGAGCTGGATTAACATCAGTAGAAATACAGTCAGTAACAAAGGGAGCTGGGGGAGAGGGGTTACTGAGTGACAGTGTGAGGGAGCTGGATTAACATCAGTACAGATACAGTCAGTAACACAGCGCGCTGGGGAGAGAGGTTACTGAGTGAAAGAGTGAGGGAGCTGGATTAACATCAGTACAGATACAGTCAGTAACACAGGGTGCGGGAGGAGAGGGGTTACTGAGTGACAGTGTGAGGGAGCTGGATTAACATCAGTACAGATACAGTCAGTAACACAGGGCGCTGGGGGAGAGGGGTTACTGAGTGACAGTGTGAGGAAGCTGGATTAACATCAGTACAGATACAGTCACTAACACAGGGCGCTGGGGGAGAGGGGTTACTGAGTGACAGTGTGAGGGAGCTGGATTAACATCAGTACAGATACAATCAGTAACACAGGGCGCTGGGGGAGAGGGGTTACTGAGTGACAGTGTGAGGGAGCTGGATTAACAGCAGTACAGATACAGTCAGGAACACAGGTCGCTGGGGGAGAGGGGTTACTGCGTGACAGTGTGAGGGAGCTGGATTAACATCAGTAGAGATACAGTCAGTAACACAGGGCGCTGTGGGAGAGGGGTTACTGAGTGACAGTGTGAGGGAGCTGGATTAACATCAGTACAGATACAGTCAGTAACACAGGGCGCTGGGGGAGAGAGGTTACTGAGTGACAGTGTGAGGGAGCTGGATTAACATCAGTGCAGATACAGTCAGTAACACAGGGCGCTGGGGGAGAGGGGTTACTGCGTGACAGTGTGAGGGAGCTGGATTAACATCAGTACAGATACAGTCAGTAACACAGTGTGCTGGGGGAGAGGGGTTACTGAGTGACAGTGTGAGGGAGCTGGATTAACATCAGTAGAGATACAGTTAGTAACACAGGGCGCTGGGGGAGAGGGGTTACTGAGTGACAGTGTGAGGGAGCTGGATTAACATCAGTACAGATACAGTCAGTAACACAGGGCGCTGGGGGAGAGGGGTTACTGAGTGACAGTGTGAGGGAGCTGGATTAACATCAGTACAGATACAGTCAGTAACACAGGGCGCTGGGGGAGAGGGGTTAGTGAGTGACAGTTTGAGGGAGCTGGATTAACATCAGTACAGATGCAGTTAGTAACACAGGGCGCTGGGGGAGAGGGGTTACTGAGTGACAGTGTGAGGGAGCTGGATTAACATCAGTACAGATACAGTCAGTAACAGAGCGCGCTGGGGAGAGAGGTTACTGAGTGAAAGAGTGAGGGAGCTGGATTAACATCAGTACAGATACAGTCAGTAACACAGGGTGCGATGGGAGAGGGGTTACTGAGTGACAGTGTGAGGGAGCTGGATTAACATTAGTACAGATACAGTCAGTGACACAGGGCGCTGGGTGAGAGGGGTTACTGAGTGACAGTGTGAGGGAGCTGGATTAACATCAGTACAGATACATCAGTAACACAGGTTGCGGGGGGTGAGGGGTTACTGAGTGACAGTGTGAGGCAGCTGGATTAACATCAGTACAGATACAGTCAGTAACACAGGGTGCAGGGCGAGAGGGGTTACTGAGTGACAGTGTGAGGGAGCTGGATTAACATCAGTATAGATACAGTCAGAAACACAGGGCGCTGGGGGAGAGGGGTTACTGAGTGACAGTGTGAGGGAGCTGGATTAACATCAGTACAGATACAGTCAGTAACACAGGGCGCTGGGGGAGAGGGGTTACTGAGTGACAGTGTGAGGTAGCTGGATTAACATCAGTAGAGATACAGTTAGTAACACAGTGCGCTGGGGGAGAGGGGTTACTGAGTGACAGTGTGAGGGAGCTGGATTAACATCAGTACAGATACAGTCAGTAACACAGGGCGCTGGGGGAGAGGGGTAACTGAGTGACAGTGTGAGGGAGCTGGATTAACATCAGTACAGATACAGTCAGTAACACAGGGCGCTGGGGGAGAGGGGTTAGTGAGTGACAGTTTGAGGGAGCTGGATTAACATCAGTACAGATGCAGTTAGTAACACAGGGCGCTGGGGGAGAGGGGTTACTGAGTGACAGTGTGAGGGAGCTGGATTAACATCAGTACAGATACAGTCAGTAACACAGCGCGCTGGGGAGAGAGGTTACTGAGTGAAAGAGTGAGGGAGCTCGATTAACATCAGTACAGATACAGTCAGTAACACAGGGTGCGATGGGAGAGGGGTTACTGAGTGACAGTGTGAGGGAGCTGGATTAACATCAGTACAGATACAGTCAGTGACACAGGGCGCTGGGTGAGAGGGGTTACTGAGTGATAGTGTGAGGGAGCTGGATTAACATCAGTACAGATACATCAGTAACACAGGTTGCGGGGGGTGAGGGGTTACTGAGTGACAGTGTGAGGCAGCTGGATTAACATCAGTACAGATACAGTCAGTAACACAGGGTGCGGGGCGAGAGGGGTTACTGAGTGACAGTGTGAGGGAGCTGGATTAACATCAGTATAGATACAGTCAGAAACACAGGGCGCTGGGGAGAGAGGTTACTGAGTGACAGTGTGAGGGAGCTGGATTAACATCAGTACAGATACAGTCAGTAACACAGGGCGCTGGGGAGAGAGGTTACTGAGTGACAGTGTGAGGGAGCTGGATTAACATCAGTACAGATACAGTCAGTAACACAGGGCGCTGGGGGAGAGGGGTTACTGAGTGACAGTGTGAGGGAGCTGGATTAACATCAGTACATATACAGTCAGTAACACAGGGCGCTGGGGGAGAGGGGTTACTGAGTGACAGTGTGAGGGAGCTGGATTAACATCGGTAGAGATACAGTCAGTGACACAGGGGGCTGGGGGAGAGGAGTTACTGAGTGACAGTGTGAGGGAGCTGGATTAACATCAGTACAGATACAGTCAGTAACACTGGGCGCTGGGGAGAGAGGTTACTGAGTGACAGTGTGAGGGAGCTGGATTAATATCAGTACAGATACAGTCAGTAACACAGGGCGCTGGGGGAGAGGGGTTACTGAGTGACAGTGTGAGGTAGCTGAATTAACATCAGTACATATACAGTCAGTAACACAGGGCGCTGGGGGAGAGGGGTGACTGAGTGACACTGTAAGGGCGCTGGATTAACATCAGTAGAGATACAGTCAGTGACACAGGGCGCTGGGGGAGAGGAGTGACTGAGTGACAGTGTGAGGGAGCTGGATTAACATCAGTACAGATACAGTCAGTAACACAGGGCGCTGGGGGAGAGGGGTTAGTGAGTGACAGTTTGAGGGAGCTGGATTAACATCAGTACAGATGCAGTTAGTAACACAGGGCGCTGGGGGAGAGGGGTTACTGAGTGACAGTGTGAGGGAGCTGGATTAACATCAGTAGAGATACTGTCAGTAACAAAGGGAGCTGGGGGAGAGGGGTTACTGAGTGACAGTGTGAGGGAGCTGGATTAACATCAGTACAGATACAGTCAGTAACACAGCGCGCTGGGGAGAGAGGTTACTGAGTGAAAGAGTGAGCGAGCTGGATTAACATCAGTACAGATACAGTCAGTAACACAGGGTGCGGGAGGAGAGGGGTTACTGAGTGACAGTATGAGGAGCTGGATTATCATCAGTACAGATACAGTCAGTAATACAGGGCGCTGGGGGAGAGGGGTTACTGAGTGACAGTGTGAGGGAGCTGGATTAACATCAGTACAGATACAGTCAGTAACACAGGGCGCTGGGGGAGAGGGGTTACTGAGTGACAGTGTGAGGCACCTGGATTAACATCAGTAAAGATACAGTCAGTAACAGTGCGCTGGTGGAGAGGGGTTACTGAGTGACAGTGTGAGGGAGCTGGATTAACATCAGTAGAGATACAGTCAGTAACAAAGGGAGCTGGGGGAGAGGGGTTACTGAGTGAGAGTGTGAGGGAGCTGGATTAACATCAGTACAGATACAGTCAGTAACACAGCGCGCTGGGGGAGAGGGGTTACTGAGTGACAGTGTGAGGGAGCTGGATTAACATCAGTACAGATACAGTCAGTAACACAGGTTGCGGGGGGTGAGGGGTTACTGAGTGACAGTGTGAGGTAGCTGAATTAACATCAGTACATATACAGTCAGTAACACAGGGCGCTGGGGGAGAGGGGTGACTGAGTGACAGTTTGAGGGAGCTGGATTAACATCAGTACAGATGCAGTTAGTAACACAGGGCGCTGGGGGAGAGGGGTTACTGAGTGACAGTGTGAGGGAGCTGGATTAACATCAGTAGAGATACAGTCAGTAACACAGGGAGCTGGGGGAGAGGGGTTACTGAGTGACAGTGTGAGGGAGCTGGATTAACATCAGTACAGATACAGTCAGTAACACAGGTTGCGGGGGGTGAGGGGTTACTGAGTGACAGTGTGAGGCAGCTGGATTAACATCAGTACAGATACAGTCAGTAACACAGGGTGCGGGGCGAGAGGGGTTACTGAGTGACAGTGTGAGGGAGCTGGATTAACATCATTATAGATACAGTCAGAAACACAGGGCGCTGGGGGAGAGGGGTTACTGAGTGACAGTGTGAGGGAGCTGGATTAACATCAGTACAGATACAGTCAGTAACACAGCGCGCTGGGGGAGAGGGGTTACTGAGTGACAGTGTGAGGGAGCTGGATTAACATCAATAGAGATACAGTCAGTAACACTGGGGGCTGGGGGGGAGGGGTTACTGAGTGACAGTGTGAGGGAGCTGGATTAACATCAGTAAAGATATAGTCAGTAACACAGGGCGCTGTGGGAGAGGGGTTACTGAGTAACAGTGTGAGGGAGCTGGATTAACATCAGTACAGATACAGTCAGTAACACAGCGCGCTGGGGAGAGAGGTTACTGAGTGACAGTGTGAGGGAGCTGGATTAACATCAGTACATATACAGTCAGTAACACAGGGCGCTGGGGGAGAGGGGTTACTGAGTGACAGTGTGAGGGAGCTGGATTAACATCAGTAGAGATACAGTCAGTGACACAGGGCGCTGGGGGAGAGGAGTTACTGAGTGACAGTGTGAGGGAGCTGGATTAACATCAGTACAGATACAGTCAGTGACACAGGGCGCTGGGGGAGAGGAGTTACTGAGTGACAGTGTGAGGGAGCTGGATTAACATCAGTACAGATACAGTCAGTAACACAGGGCGCTGGGGGAGAGGGGTTAGTGAGTGACAGTTTGAGGGAGCTGGATTAACATCAGTACAGATGCAGTTAGTAACACAGGGCGCTGGGGGAGAGGGGTTACTGAGTGACAGTGTGAGGGAGCTGGATTAACATCAGTAGAGATACAGTCAGTAACAAAGGGAGCTGGGGGAGAGGGGTTACTGAGTGACAGTGTGAGGGAGCTGGATTAACATCAGTACAGATACAGTCAGTAACACAGCGCGCTGGGGAGAGAGGTTACTGAGTGACAGTGTGAGGGAGCTGGATTAACATCAGTACAGATACAGTCAGTAACAAAGTGCGCTGGGGGAGAGGGGTTACTGAGTGACAGTGTGAGGAAGCTGGATTAACATCAGTACAGATACAGTCAGTAACACAGGGTGCTGGGGGAGAGGGGTTACTGAGTGACAGTGTGAGGAAGCTGGATTAACATCAGTACAGTTACAGTCAGTAACACAGGGTGCTGGGGGAGAGGGGTTACTGAGTGACAGTGTGAGGGAACTGGATAAACATCAGTACAGATACAGTCAGTAACACAGGGTGCTGGGGGAGAGGGGTTACTGAGTGACAGTGTGAGGAGCTGGATTAACATCAGTACAGATACAGTCAGTAACACAGGGCGCTGGGGGAGAGGGGTTACTGAGTGACAGTGTGAGGGAGCTGGATTAACATCAGTACAGATACAGTCAGTAACACAGGGCGCTGGGGGAGAGGGGTTACTGAGTGACAGTGTGAGGGAGCTGGATTAACAGCAGTACAGATACAGTCAGTAACACAGGTCGCTGGGGGAGAGGGGTTACTGAGTGACAGTGTGAGGGAGCTGGATTAACATCAGTGCAGATACAGTCAGTAACACAGGGCGCTGGGGGAGAGGGGTTACTGCGTGACAGTGTGAGGGAGCTGGATTAACATCAGTACAGATACAGTCAGTAACACAGTGTGCTGGGGGAGAGGCGTTACTGAGTGACAGTGTGAGGGAGCTGGATTAACATCAGTAGAGATACAGTTAGTAACACAGGGCGCTGGGGGAGAGGGGTTACTGAGTGACAGTGTGAGGGAGCTGGATTAACATCAGTAGAGATACAGTCAGTAACACAGGGCGCTGGGGGAGAGGGGTTACTGAGTGACAGTGTGACGTAGCTGAATTAACATCAGTACATATACAGTCAGTAACACAGGGCGCTGGGGTGAGGGGTGACTGAGTGACACTGTAAGGGCGCTGGATTAACATCAGTAGAGATACAGTCAGTGACACAGGGCGCTGGGGGAGAGGAGTTACTGAGTGACAGTGTGAGGGAGCTGGATTAACATCAGTACAGATACAGTCAGTAACACAGGGCGCTGGGGGAGAGGGGTTAGTGAGTGACAGTTTGAGGGAGCTGGATTAACATCAGTACAGATGCAGTTAGTAACACAGGGCGCTGGGGGAGAGGGGTTACTGAGTGACAGTGTGAGGGAGCTGGATTAACATCAGTAGAGATACAGTCAGTAACAAAGGGAGCTGGGGGAGAGGGGTTACTGAGTGACAGTGTGAGGGAGCTGGATTAACATCAGTACAGATACAGTCAGTAACACAGCGCGCTGGGGAGAGAGTTACTGAGTGAAAGAGTGAGGGAGCTGGATTAACATCAGTACAGATACAGTCAGTAACACAGGGTGCGATGGGAGAGGGGTTACTGAGTGACAGTGTGAGGCAGCTGGATTAACATCAGTACAGATACAGTCAGTGACATAGGGCGCTGGGTGAGAGGGGTTACTGAGTGACAGTGTGAGGGAGCTGGATTAACATCAGTACAGATACAGTCAGTAACACAGGTTGCGGGGGGTGAGGGGTTACTGAGTGACAGTGTGAGGCAGCTGGATTAACATCAGTACAGATACAGTCAGTAACACAGGGTGCGGGGCGAGAGGGGTTACTGAGTGACAGTGTGAGGGAGCTGGATTAACATCAGTATAGATACAGTCAGAAACACAGGGCGCTGGGGGAGAGGGGTTACTGAGTGACAGTGTGAGGGAGCTGGATTAACATCAGTACAGATACAGTCAGTAACACCGCGCGCTGGGGGAGAGGGGTTACTGAGTGACAGTGTGAGGGAGCTGGATTAACATCAATAGAGATACAGTCAGTAACACAGGGAGCTGGGGGAGAGGGGTTACTGAGTGACAGTGTGAGGGAGCTGGATTAACATCAGTAAAGATATAGTCAGTAACACAGGGCGCTGTGGGAGAGGGGTTACTGAGTAACAGTGTGAGGGAGCTGGATTAACATCAGTACAGATACAGTCAGTAACACAGCGCGCTGGGGAGAGAGGTTACTGAGTGACAGTGTGAGGGAGCTGGATTAACATCAGTACAGATACAGTCAGTAACACAGGGCGCTGGGGAGAGAGGTTACTGAGTGACAGTGTGAGGGAGCTGGATTAACATCAGTACAGATACAGTCAGTAACACAGGGCGCTGGGGGATAGGGGTTACTGAGTGACAGTGTGAGGTAGCTGGATTAACATCAGTACATATACAGTCAGTAACACAGGGCGCTGGGGGAGAGGGGTTACTGAGTGACAGTGTGAGGGAGCTGGATTAACATCAGTAGAGATACAGTGAGTGACACAGGGCGCTGGGGGAGAGGAGTTACTGAGTGACAGTGTGAGGGAGCTGGATTAACATCAGTACAGATACAGTCAGTAACACTGGGCGCTGGGGAGAGAGGTTACTGAGTGACAGTGTGAGGGAGCTGGATTAACATCAGTACAGATACAGTCAGTAACACAGGGCGCTGGGGGAGAGGGGTTACTGAGTGACAGTGTGAGGTAGCTGAATTAACATCAGTACATATACAGTCAGTAACACAGGGCGCTGGGGGAGAGGGGTGACTGAGTGACACTGTAAGGGCGCTCGATTAACATCAGTAGAGATACAGTCAGTGACACAGGGCGCTGGGGGAGAGGAGTTACTGAGTGACAGTGTGAGGGAGCTGGATTAACATCAGTACAGATACAGTCAGTAACACAGGGCGCTGGGGGAGAGGGGTTACTGAGTGACAGTTTGAGGGAGCTGGATTAACATCAGTACAGATACAGTCAGTAACACAGGGCGCTGGGGGAGAGGGGTTACTGAGTGAAAGAGTGAGGGAGCTGGATTAACATCAGTACAGATACAGTCAGTAACACAGGGTGCGGGAGGAGAGGGGTTACTGAGTGACAGTGTGAGGGAGCTGGATTAACATCAGTGCAGATACAGTCAGTAACACAGTGCGCTGGGGGAGAGGGGTTACTGAGTGACAGTGTGAGGAAGCTGGATTAACATCAGTACAGATACAGTCAGTAACACAGGGTGCTGGGGGAGAGGGGTTACTGAGTGACAGTGTGAGGAAGCTGGATTATCATCAGTACAGATACAGTCAGTAATACAGGGCGCTGGGGGAGAGGGGTTACTGAGTGACAGTGTGAGGGAGCTGGATTAACATCAGTACAGATACAGTCAGTAACACAGGGCGCTGGGGGAGAGGGGTTACTGAGTGACAGTGTGAGGGAACTGGATTAACAGCAGTACAGATACAGTCAGTAACACAGGGTGCTGGGGGAGAGGGGTTACTGAGTGACAGTGTGAGGAGCTGGATTAACATCAGTACAGATACAGTCAGTAACACAGGGCGCTGGGGGAGAGGGGTTACTGAGTGACAATGTGAGGGAGCTGGATTAACATCAGTACAGATACAGTCAGTAACACAGGGCGCTGGGGGAGAGGGGTTACTGAGTGACAGTGTGAGGGAGCTGGATTAACAGCAGTACAGATACAGTCAGTAACACAGGTCGCTGGGGGAGAGGGGTTACTGAGTGACAGTGTGAGGGAGCTGGATTAACATCAGTGCAGATACAGTCAGTAACACAGGGCGCTGGGGGAGAGGGGTTACTGCGTGACAGTGTGAGGGAGCTGAATTAACATCAGTACAGATACAGTCAGTAACACAGGGTGCTGGGGGAGAGGGGTTACTGAGTGACAGTGTGAGGGAGCTGGATTAACATCAGTACAGATACAGTCAGTAACACAGGGCGCTGGGGGAGAGGGGTTACTGAGTGACAGTGTGAGGGAGCTGGATTAACAGCAGTACAGATACAGTCAGTAACACAGGTCGCTGGGGGAGAGGGGTTACTGAGTGACAGTGTGAGGGAGCTGGATTAACATCAGTAGAGATACAGTCAGTAACACAGGGCGCTGGGGGAGAGGGGTTACTGCGTGACAGTGTGAGGGAGCTGGATTAACATCAGTACAGATACAGTCAGTAACACAGTGTGCTGGGGGAGAGGCGTTACTGAGTGACAGTGTGAGGGAGCTGGATTAACATCAGTAGAGATACAGTTAGTAACACAGGGCGCTGGGGGAGAGGGGTTACTGAGTGACAGTGTGAGGGAGCTGGATTAACATCAGTAGAGATACAGTCAGTAACACAGGGCGCTGGGGGAGAGGGGTTACTGAGTGACAGTGTGACGTAGCTGAATTAACATCAGTACATATACAGTCAGTAACACAGGGCGCTGGGGTGAGGGGTGACTGAGTGACACTGTAAGGGCGCTGGATTAACATCAGTAGAGATACAGTCAGTGACACAGGGCGCTGGGGGAGAGGAGTTACTGAGTGACAGTGTGAGGGAGCTGGATTAACATCAGTACAGATACAGTCAGTAACACAGGGCGCTGGGGGAGAGGGGTTAGTGAGTGACAGTTTGAGGGAGCTGGATTAACATCAGTACAGATGCAGTTAGTAACACAGGGCGCTGGGGGAGAGGGGTTACTGAGTGACAGTGTGAGGGAGCTGGATTAACATCAGTAGAGATACAGTCAGTAACAAAGGGAGCTGGGGGAGAGGGGTTACTGAGTGACAGTGTGAGGGAGCTGGATTAACATCAGTACAGATACAGTCAGTAACACAGCGCGCTGGGGAGAGAGTTACTGAGTGAAAGAGTGAGGGAGCTGGATTAACATCAGTACAGATACAGTCAGTAACACAGGGTGCGATGGGAGAGGGGTTACTGAGTGACAGTGTGAGGCAGCTGGATTAACATCAGTACAGATACAGTCAGTGACATAGGGCGCTGGGTGAGAGGGGTTACTGAGTGACAGTGTGAGGGAGCTGGATTAACATCAGTACAGATACAGTCAGTAACACAGGTTGCGGGGGGTGAGGGGTTACTGAGTGACAGTGTGAGGCAGCTGGATTAACATCAGTACAGATACAGTCAGTAACACAGGGTGCGGGGCGAGAGGGGTTACTGAGTGACAGTGTGAGGGAGCTGGATTAACATCAGTATAGATACAGTCAGAAACACAGGGCGCTGGGGGAGAGGGGTTACTGAGTGACAGTGTGAGGGAGCTGGATTAACATCAGTACAGATACAGTCAGTAACACCGCGCGCTGGGGGAGAGGGGTTACTGAGTGACAGTGTGAGGGAGCTGGATTAACATCAATAGAGATACAGTCAGTAACACAGGGAGCTGGGGGAGAGGGGTTACTGAGTGACAGTGTGAGGGAGCTGGATTAACATCAGTAAAGATATAGTCAGTAACACAGGGCGCTGTGGGAGAGGGGTTACTGAGTAACAGTGTGAGGGAGCTGGATTAACATCAGTACAGATACAGTCAGTAACACAGCGCGCTGGGGAGAGAGGTTACTGAGTGACAGTGTGAGGGAGCTGGATTAACATCAGTACAGATACAGTCAGTAACACAGGGCGCTGGGGAGCGAGGTTACTGAGTGACAGTGTGAGGGAGCTGGATTAACATCAGTACAGATACAGTCAGTAACACAGGGCGCTGGGGGATAGGGGTTACTGAGTGACAGTGTGAGGTAGCTGGATTAACATCAGTACATATACAGTCAGTAACACAGGGCGCTGGGGGAGAGGGGTTACTGAGTGACAGTGTGAGGGAGCTGGATTAACATCAGTAGAGATACAGTCAGTGACACAGGGCGCTGGGGGAGAGGAGTTACTGAGTGACAGTGTGAGGGAGCTGGATTAACATCAGTACAGATACAGTCAGTAACACTGGGCGCTGGGGAGAGAGGTTACTGAGTGACAGTGTGAGGGAGCTGGATTAACATCAGTACAGATACAGTCAGTAACACAGGGCGCTGGGGGAGAGGGGTTACTGAGTGACAGTGTGAGGTAGCTGAATTAACATCAGTACATATACAGTCAGTAACACAGGGCGCTGGGGGAGAGGGGTGACTGAGTGACACTGTAAGGGCGCTCGATTAACATCAGTAGAGATACAGTCAGTGACACAGGGCGCTGGGGGAGAGGAGTTACTGAGTGACAGTGTGAGGGAGCTGGATTAACATCAGTACAGATACAGTCAGTAACACAGGGCGCTGGGGGAGAGGGGTTACTGAGTGACAGTTTGAGGGAGCTGGATTAACATCAGTACAGATACAGTCAGTAACACAGGGCGCTGGGGGAGAGGGGTTACTGAGTGAAAGAGTGAGGGAGCTGGATTAACATCAGTACAGATACAGTCAGTAACACAGGGTGCGGGAGGAGAGGGGTTACTGAGTGACAGTGTGAGGGAGCTGGATTAACATCAGTGCAGATACAGTCAGTAACACAGTGCGCTGGGGGAGAGGGGTTACTGAGTGACAGTGTGAGGAAGCTGGATTAACATCAGTACAGATACAGTCAGTAACACAGGGTGCTGGGGGAGAGGGGTTACTGAGTGACAGTGTGAGGAAGCTGGATTATCATCAGTACAGATACAGTCAGTAATACAGGGCGCTGGGGGAGAGGGGTTACTGAGTGACAGTGTGAGGGAGCTGGATTAACATCAGTACAGATACAGTCAGTAACACAGGGCGCTGGGGGAGAGGGGTTACTGAGTGACAGTGTGAGGGAACTGGATTAACAGCAGTACAGATACAGTCAGTAACACAGGGTGCTGGGGGAGAGGGGTTACTGAGTGACAGTGTGAGGAGCTGGATTAACATCAGTACAGATACAGTCAGTAACACAGGGCGCTGGGGGAGAGGGGTTACTGAGTGACAATGTGAGGGAGCTGGATTAACATCAGTACAGATACAGTCAGTAACACAGGGCGCTGGGGGAGAGGGGTTACTGAGTGACAGTGTGAGGGAGCTGGATTAACAGCAGTACAGATACAGTCAGTAACACAGGTCGCTGGGGGAGAGGGGTTACTGAGTGACAGTGTGAGGGAGCTGGATTAACATCAGTGCAGATACAGTCAGTAACACAGGGCGCTGGGGGAGAGGGGTTACTGCGTGACAGTGTGAGGGAGCTGAATTAACATCAGTACAGATACAGTCAGTAACACAGGGTGCTGGGGGAGAGGGGTTACTGAGTGACAGTGTGAGGAAGATGGATTAACATCAGTACAGATACAGTCAGTAACACAGGGTGCTGGGGGAGAGGGGTTACTGAGTGACAGTATGAGGAGCTGGATTATCATCAGTACAGATACAGTCAGTAATACAGGGCGCTGGGGGAGAGGGGTTACTGAGTGACAGTGTGAGGGAGCTGGATTAACATCAGTACAGATACAGTCAGTAACACAGGGCGCTGGGGGAGAGGGGTTACTGAGTGACAGTGTGAGGGAACTAGATAAACATCAGTACAGATACAGTCAGTAACACAGGGTGCTGGGGGAGAGGGGTTACTGAGTGACACTGTGAGGAGCTGGATTAACATCAGTACAGATACAGTCAGTAACACAGGGCACTGGGGGAGAGGGGTTACTGAGTGACAGTGTGAGGGAGCTGGATTAACATCAGTACAGATACAGTCAGTAACACAGGGCGCTGGGGGAGAGGGGTTACTGAGTGACAGTGTGAGGGAGCTGGATTAACAGCAGTACAGATACAGTCAGTAACACAGGTCGCTGGGGGAGAGGGGTTACTGAGTGACAGTGTGAGGGAGCTGGATTAACATCAGTGCAGATACAGTCAGTAACACAGGGCGCTGGGGGAGAGGGATTACTGCGTGACAGTGTGAGGGAGCTGGATTAACATCAGTACAGATACAGTCAGTAACACAGTGTGCTGGGGGAGAGGGGTTACTGAGTGACAGTGTGAGGGAGCTGGATTAACATCAGTAGAGATACAGTTAGTAACACAGGGCGCTGGGGGAGAGGGGTTACTGAGTGACAGTGTGAGGGAGCTGGATTAACATCAGTACAGATACAGTCAGTAACACAGGGCGCTGGGGGAGAGGGGTTACTGAGTGACAGTGTGACGTAGCTGAATTAACATCAGTACATATACAGTCAGTAACACAGGGCGCTGGGGGAGAGGGGTGACTGAGTGACACTGTAAGGGCGCTGGATTAACATCAGTAGAGATACAGTCAGTGACACAGGGCGCTGGGGGAGAGGAGTTACTGAGTGACAGTGTGAGGGAGCTGGATTAACATCAGTACAGATACAGTCAGTAACACAGGGCGCTGGGGGAGAGGGGTTAGTGAGTGACAGTTTGAGGGAGCTGGATTAACATCAGTACAGATGCAGTTAGTAACACAGGGCGCTGGGGGAGAGGGATTACTGAGTGACAGTGTGAGGGAGCTGGATTAACATCAGTATAGATACAGTCAGAAACACAGGGCGCTGGGGGAGAGGGGTTACTGAGTGACAGTGTGAGGGAGCTGGATTAACATCAGTACAGATACAGTCAGTAACACAGCGCGCTGGGGGAGAGGGGTTACTGAGTGACAGTGTGAGGGAGCTGGATTAACATCAATAGAGATACAGTCAGTAACACAGGGAGCTGGGGGAGAGGGGTTACTGAGTGACAGTGTGAGGGAGCTGGATTAACATCAGTAAAGATATAGTCAGTAACACAGGGCGCTGTGGGAGAGGGGTTACTGAGTAACATTGTGAGGGAGCTGGATTAACATCAGTACAGATACAGTCAGTAACACAGCGCGCTGTGCAGAGAGGTTACTGAGTGACAGTGTGAGGGAGCTGGATTAACATCAGTACAGATACAGTCAGTAACACAGGGCGCTGGGGAGAGAGGTTACTGAGTGACAGTGTGAGGGAGCTGGATTAACATCAGTACAGATACAGTCAGTAACACAGGGCGCTGGGGGAGAGGGGTTACTGAGTGACAGTGTGAGGTAGCTGGATTAACATCAGTACATATACAGTCAGTAACACAGGGCGCTGGGGGAGAGGGGTTACTGAGTGACAGTGTGAGGGAGCTGGATTAACATCAGTAGAGATACAGTCAGTGACACAGGGCGCTGGGGGAGAGGAGTTACTGAGTGACAGTGTGAAGGAGCTGGATTAACATCAGTACAGATACAGTCAGTAACACTGGGCGCTGGGGAGAGAGGTTACTGAGTGACAGTGTGAGGTAGCTGAATTAACATCAGTACATATACAGTCAGTAACACAGGGCGCTGGGGGAGAGGGGTGACTGAGTGACACTGTAAGGGCGCTGGATTAACATCAGTAGAGATACAGTCAGTGACACAGGGCGCTGGGGGAGAGGAGTTACTGAGTGACAGTGTGAGGGAGCTGGATTAACATCAGTACAGATACAGTCAGTAACACAGGGCGCTGGGGGAGAGGGGTTAGTGAGTGACAGTTTGAGGGAGCTGGATTAACATCAGTAGAGATACAGTCAGTAACAAAGGGAGCTGGGGGAGAGGGGTTACTGAGTGACAGTGTGAGGGAGCTGGATTAACATCAGTACAGATACAGTCAGTAACACAGCGCGCTGGGGAGAGAGGTTACTGAGTGAAAGAGTGAGGGAGCTGGATTAACATCAGTACAGATACAGTCAGTAACACAGGGTGCGGGAGGAGAGGGGTTACTGAGTGACAGTGTGAGGGAGCTGGATTAACATCAGTAGAGATACAGTCAGTAACACAGGGCGCTGGGGGAGAGGGGTTACTGAGTGACAGCGTGAGGGAGCTGGATTAACATCAGTACAGATACAGTCAGTAACACAGGGCGCTGGGGGAGAGGGGTTACTGAGTGACAGTGTGAGGGAGCTGGATTAACAGCAGTACAGATACAGTCAGTAACACAGGGCGCTGGGGGAGAGGGGTTACTGAGTGACAGTGTGACGTAGCTGAATTAACATCAGTACATATACAGTCAGTAACACAGGGCGCTGGGGGAGAGGGGTGACTGAGTGACACTGTAAGGGCGCTGGATTAACATCAGTAGAGATACAGTCAGTGACACAGGGCGCTGGGGGAGAGGAGTTACTGAGTGACAGTGTGAGGGAGCTGGATTAACATCAGTACAGATACAGTCAGTAACACAGGGCGCTGGGGGAGAGGGGTTAGTGAGTGACAGTTTGAGGGAGCTGGATTAACATCAGTACAGATGCAGTTAGTAACACAGGGCGCTGGGGGAGAGGGATTACTGAGTGACAGTGTGAGGGAGCTGGATTAACATCAGTAGAGATACAGTCAGTAACAAAGGGAGCTGGGGGAGAGGGGTTACTGAGTGACAGTGTGAGGGAGCTGGATTAACATCAGTACAGATACAGTCAGTAACACAGCGCGCTGGGGAGAGAGGTTACTGAGTGAAAGAGTGAGGGAGCTGGATTAACATCAGTACAGATACAGTCAGTAACACAGGGTGCGGTGGGAGAGGGGTTACTGAGTGACAGTGTGAGGGAGCTGGATTAACATCAGTACAGATACAGTCAGTGACACAGGGCGCTGGGTGAGAGGGGTTACTGAGTGACAGTGTGAGGGAGCTGGATTAACATCAGTACAGATACAGTCAGTAACACAGGTTGCGGGGGGTGAGGGGTTACTGAGTGACAGTGTGAGGCAGCTGGATTAACATCAGTACAGATACAGTCAGTAACACAGGGTGCGGGGCGAGAGGGGTTACTGAGTGACAGTGTGAGGGAGCTGGATTAACATCAGTATAGATACAGTCAGAAACACAGGGCGCTGGGGGAGAGGGGTTACTGAGTGACAGTGTGAGGGAGCTGGATTAACATCAGTACAGATACAGTCAGTAACACAGCGCGCTGGGGGAGAGGGGTTACTGAGTGACAGTGTGAGGGAGCTGGATTAACATCAATAGAGATACAGTCAGTAACACAGGGAGCTGGGGGAGAGGGGTTACTGAGTGACAGTGTGAGGGAGCTGGATTAACATCAGTAAAGATATAGTCAGTAACACAGGGCGCTGTGGGAGAGGGGTTACTGAGTAACATTGTGAGGGAGCTGGATTAACATCAGTACAGATACAGTCAGTAACACAGCGCGCTGGGCAGAGAGGTTACTGAGTGACAGTGTGAGGGAGCTGGATTAACATCAGTACAGATACAGTCAGTAACACAGGGCGCTGGGGAGAGAGGTTACTGAGTGACAGTGTGAGGGAGCTGGATTAACATCAGTACAGATACAGTCAGTAACACAGGGCGCTGGGGGAGAGGGGTTACTGAGTGACAGTGTGAGGTAGCTGGATTAACATCAGTACATATACAGTCAGTAACACAGGGCGCTGGGGGAGAGGGGTTACTGAGTGACAGTGTGAGGGAGCTGGATTAACATCAGTAGAGATACAGTCAGTGACACAGGGCGCTGGGGGAGAGGAGTTACTGAGTGACAGTGTGAAGGAGCTGGATTAACATCAGTACAGATACAGTCAGTAACACTGGGCGCTGGGGAGAGAGGTTACTGAGTGACAGTGTGAGGTAGCTGAATTAACATCAGTACATATACAGTCAGTAACACAGGGCGCTGGGGGAGAGGGGTGACTGAGTGACACTGTAAGGGCGCTGGATTAACATCAGTAGAGATACAGTCAGTGACACAGGGCGCTGGGGGAGAGG
Source organism: Pristiophorus japonicus (assembly GCF_044704955.1). Lineage (NCBI taxonomy): Eukaryota > Metazoa > Chordata > Chondrichthyes > Pristiophoridae > Pristiophorus > Pristiophorus japonicus. The sequence goes on from NC_091977.1 coordinate 4,689,936, forward strand.
AGTTACTGAGTGACAGTGTGAGGGAGCTGGATTAACATCAGTACAGATACAGTCAGTAACACAGGGCGCTGGGGGAGAGGGGTTAGTGAGTGACAGTTTGAGGGAGCTGGATTAACATCAGTAGAGATACAGTCAGTAACAAAGGGAGCTGGGGGAGAGGGGTTACTGAGTGACAGTGTGAGGGAGCTGGATTAACATCAGTACAGATACAGTCAGTAACACAGCGCGCTGGGGAGAGAGGTTACTGAGTGAAAGAGTGAGGGAGCTGGATTAACATCAGTACAGATACAGTCAGTAACACAGGGTGCGGGAGGAGAGGGGTTACTGAGTGACAGTGTGAGGGAGCTGGATTAACATCAGTAGAGATACAGTCAGTAACACAGGGTGCTGGGGGAGAGGGGTTACTGAGTGACAGTGTGAGGGAGCTGGATTAACATCAGTACAGATACAGTCAGTAACACAGGGCGCTGGGGGAGAGGGGTTACTGAGTGACAGTGTGAGGGAGCTGGATTAACAGCAGTGCAGATACAGTCAGTGACACAGGGCGCTGGGTGAGAGGGGTTACTGAGTGACAGTGTGAGGGAGCTGGATTAACATCAGTACAGATACAGTCAGTAACACAGGTTGCGGGGGGTGAGGGGTTACTGAGTGACAGTGTGAGGCAGCTGGATTAACATCAGTACAGATACAGTCAGTAACACAGGGCGCTGGGGGAGAGGGGTGACTGAGTGACACTGTAAGGGCGCTGGATTAACATCAGTAGAGATACAGTCAGTGACACAGGGCGCTGGGGGAGAGGAGTTACTGAGTGACAGTGTGAGGGAGCTGGATTAACATCAGTACAGATACAGTCAGTAACACAGGGCGCTGGGGGAGAGGGGTTAGTGAGTGACAGTTTGAGGGAGCTGGATTAACATCAGTAGAGATACAGTCAGTAACAAAGGGAGCTGGGGGAGAGGGGTTACTGAGTGACAGTGTGAGGGAGCTGGATTAACATCAGTACAGATACAGTCAGTAACACAGCGCGCTGGGGAGAGAGGTTACTGAGTGAAAGAGTGAGGGAGCTGGATTAACATCAGTACAGATACAGTCAGTAACACAGGGTGCGGGAGGAGAGGGGTTACTGAGTGACAGTGTGAGGGAGCTGGATTAACATCAGTACAGATACAGTCAGTAACACAGGGCGCTGGGGGAGAGGGGTTACTGAGTGACAGTGTGAGGGAGCTGGATTAACATCAGTACAGATACAGTCAGTAACACAGGGCGCTGGGGGAGAGGGGTTACTGAGTGACAGTGTGAGGGAGCTGGATTAACAGCAGTACAGATACAGTCAGTAACACAGGTCGCTGGGGGAGAGGGGTTACTGAGTGACAGTGTGAGGGAGCTGGATTAACATCAGTGCAGATACAGTCAGTAACACAGGGCGCTGGGGGAGAGGGGTTACTGCGTGACAGTGTGAGGGAGCTGGATTAACATCAGTACAGATACAGTCAGTAACACAGTGTGCTGGGGGAGAGGGGTTACTGAGTGACAGTGTGAGGGAGCTGGATTAACATCAGTAGAGATACAGTTAGTAACACAGGGCGCTGGGGGTGAGGGGTTACTGAGTGACAGTGTGAGTGAGCTGGATTAACATCAGTAGAGATACAGTCAGTGACACAGGGCGCTGGGGGAGAGGGGTTACTGAGTGACAGTGTGAGGGAGCTGGATTAACATCAGTAGAGATACAGTCAGTAACACAGGGCGCTGGGGGAGAGGGGTGACTGAGTGACAGTTTGAGGGAGCTGGATTAACATCAGTACAGATGCAGTTAGTAACACAGGGCGCTGGGGGAGAGGGGTTACTGAGTGACAGTGTGAGGGAGCTGGATTAACATCAGTACAGATACAGTCAGTAACACAGCGCGCTGGGGAGAGAGGTTACTGAGTGAAAGAGTGAGGGAGCTGGATTAACATCAGTACAGACACAGTCAGTAACACAGGGTGCGATGGGAGAGGGGTTACTGAGTGACAGTGTGAGGGAGCTGGATTAACATCAGTACAGATACAGTCAGTGACACAGGGCGCTGGTTGAGAGGGGTTACTGAGTGACAGTGTGAGGGAGCTGGATTAACATCAGTACAGATACAGTCAGTAACACAGGTTGCGGGGGGTGAGGGGTTACTGAGTGACAGTGTGAGGCAGCTGGATTAACATCAGTACAGATACAGTCAGTAACACAGGGTGCGGGGCGAGAGGGGTTACTGAGTGACAGTGTGAGGGAGCTGGATTAACATCAGTATAGATACAGTCAGAAACACAGGGCGCTGGGGGAGAGGGGTTACTGAGTGACAGTGTGAGGGAGCTGGATTAACATCAGTACAGATACAGTCAGTAACACAGCGCGCTGGGGGAGAGGGGTTACTGAGTGACAGTGTGAGGGAGCTGGATTAACATCAATAGAGATACAGTCAGTAACACAGGGAGCTGGGGGGGAGGGGTTACTGAGTGACAGTGTGAGGGAGCTGGATTAACATCAGTAGAGATACAGTCAGTGACACAGGGCGCTGGGGGAGAGGAGTTACTGAGTGACAGTGTGAGGGAGCTGGATTAACATCAGTACAGATACAGTCAGTGACACAGGGCGCTGGGGGAGAGGAGTTACTGAGTGACAGTGTGAGGGAGCTGGATTAACATCAGTACAGATACAGTCAGTAACACAGGGCGCTGGGGGAGAGGGGTTAGTGAGTGACAGTTTGAGGGAGCTGGATTAACATCAGTACAGATGCAGTTAGTAACACAGGGCGCTGGGGGAGAGGGGTTACTGAGTGACAGTGTGAGGGAGCTGGATTAACATCAGTAGAGATACAGTCAGTAACAAAGGGAGCTGGGGGAGAGGGGTTACTGAGTGACAGTGTGAGGGAGCTGGATTAACATCAGTACAGATACAGTCAGTAACACAGCGCGCTGGGGAGAGAGGTTACTGAGTGAAAGAGTGAGGGAGCTGGATTAACATCAGTACAGATAAAGTCAGTAACACAGGGTGCGGGAGGAGAGGGGTTACTGAGTGACAGTGTGAGGGAGCTGGATTAACATCAGTACAGATACAGTCAGTAACACAGGGCGCTGGGGGAGAGGGGTTACTGAGTGACAGTGTGAGGGAGCTGGATTAACAGCAGTACAGATACAGTCAGTAACACAGGTCGCTGGGGGAGAGGGGTTACTGAGTGACAGTGTGAGGGAGCTGGATTAACATCAGTGCAGATACAGTCAGTAACACAGGGCGCTGGGGGAGAGGGGTTACTGCGTGACAGTGTGAGGGAGCTGGATTAACATCAGTACAGATACAGTCAGTAACACAGTGTGCTGGGGGAGAGGCGTTACTGAGTGACAGTGTGAGGGAGCTGGATTAACATCAGTAGAGATACAGTTAGTAACACAGGGCGCTGGGGGAGAGGGGTTACTGAGTGACAGTGTGAGGGAGCTGGATTAACTTCAGTACAGATACAGTCAGTAACACAGGGCGCTGGGGGAGAGGGGTTACTGAGTGACAGTGTGAGGGAGCTGGATTAACATCAGTACAGATACAGTCAGTAACACAGCGCGCTGGGGAGAGAGGTTACTGAGTGAAAGAGTGAGGGAGCTGGATTAACATCAGTACAGATACAGTCAGTAACACAGGGTGCGGGAGGAGAGGGGTTACTGAGTGACAGTGTGAGGGAGCTGGATTAACATCAGTGCAGATACAGTCAGTAACACAGTGCGCTGGGGGAGAGGGGTTACTGAGTGACAGTGTGAGGAAGCTGGATTAACATCAGTACAGATACAGTCAGTAACACAGGGTGCTGGGGGAGAGGGGTTACTGAGTGACAGTGTGAGGAAGCTGGATTAACATCATACAGATACAGTCAGTAACACAGGGTGCTGGGGGAGAGGGGTTACTGAGTGACAGTGTGAGGGAGCTGGATTAACATCAGTACAGATACAGTCAGTAACACAGGGCGCTGGGGGAGAGGGGTTACTGAGTGACAGTGTGAGGGAGCTGGATTAACAGCAGTACAGATACAGTCAGTAACACAGGTCGCTGGGGGAGAGGGGTTACTGAGTGACAGTGTGAGGGAGCTGGATTAACATCAGTGCAGATACAGTCAGTAACACAGGGCGCTGGGGGAGAGGGGTTACTGCGTGACAGTGTGAGGGAGCTGGATTAACATCAGTACAGATACAGTCAGTAACACAGTGTGCTGGGGGAGAGGGGTTACTGAGTGACAGTGTGAGGGAGCTGGATTAACATCAGTAGAGATACAGTTAGTAACACAGGGCGCTGGGGGAGAGGGGTTACTGAGTGACAGTGTGAGTGAGCTGGATTAACATCAGTAGAGCTACAGTCAGTGACACAGGGCGCTGGGGGAGAGGGGTTACTGAGTGACAGTGTGAGGGAGCTGGATTAACATCAGTAGAGATACAGTCAGTTACACAGGTAGCTGGGGGAGAGGGGTTACTGAGTGACAGTGTGAGGCACCTGGATTAACATCAGTAAAGATACAGTCAGCAACACAGTGCGCTGGTGGAGAGGGGTTACTGAGTGACAGTGTGAGGGAGCTGGATTAACATCAGTAGAGATACAGTCAGTAACAAAGGGAGCTGGGGGAGAGGGGTGACTGAGTGACAGTTTGAGGGAGCTGGATTAACATCAGTACAGATGCAGTTAGTAACACAGGGCGCTGGGGGAGAGGGGTTACTGAGTGACAGTGTGAGGGAGCTGGATTAACATCAGTAGAGATACAGTCAGTAACAAAGGGAGCTGGGGGAGAGGGGTTACTGAGTGACAGTGTGAGGCAGCTGGATTAACATCAGTACAGATACAGTCAGTAACACAGCGCGCTGGGGAGAGAGGTTACTGAGTGAAAGAGTGAGGGAGCTGGATTAACATCAGTACAGACACAGTCAGTAACACAGGGTGCGATGGGAGAGGGGTTACTGAGTGACAGTGTGAGGGAGCTGGATTAACATCAGTATAGATACAGTCAGAAACACAGGGCGCTGGGGGAGAGGGGTTACTGAGTGACAGTGTGAGGGAGCTGGATTAACATCAGTACAGATACAGTCAGTAACACAGCGCGCTGGGGGAGAGGGGTTACTGAGTGACAGTGTGAGGGAGCTGGATTAACATCAATAGAGATACAGTCAGTAACACAGGGAGCTGGGGGGGAGGGGTTACTGAGTGACAGTGTGAGGGAGCTGGATTAACATCAGTAAAGATATAGTCAGTAACACAGGGCGCTGTGGGAGAGGGGTTACTGAGTAACAGTGTGAGGGAGCTGGATTAACATCAGTACAGATACAGTCAGTAACACAGCGCGCTGGGGAGAGAGGTTACTGAGTGACAGTGTGAGGGAGCTGGATTAACATCAGTACAGATACAGTCAGTAACACAGGGCGCTGGGGGAGAGGGGTTACTGAGTGACAGTGTGAGGTAGCTGGATTAACATCAGTACATATACAGTCAGTAACACAGGGCGCTGGGGGAGAGGGGTTACTGAGTGACAGTGTGAGGGAGCTGGATTAACATCAGTAGAGATACAGTGAGTGACACAGGGCGCTGGGGGAGAGGAGTTACTGAGTGACAGTGTGAGGGAGCTGGATTAACATCAGTACCGATACAGTCAGTGACACAGGGCGCTGGGGGAGAGGAGTTACTGAGTGACAGTGTGAGGGAGCTGGATTAACATCAGTACAGATACAGTCAGTAACACAGGGCGCTGGGGGAGAGGGGTTAGTGAGTGACAGTTTGAGGGAGCTGGATTAACATCAGTACAGATGCAGTTAGTAACACAGGGCGCTGGGGGAGAGGGGTTACTGAGTGACAGTGTGAGGGAGCTGGATTAACATCAGTAGAGATACAGTCAGTAACAAAGGGAGCTGGGGGAGAGGGGTTACTGAGTGACAGTGTGAGGGAGCTGGATTAACATCAGTACAGATACAGTCAGTAACACAGCGCGCTGGGGAGAGAGGTTACTGAGTGAAAGAGTGAGGAAGCTGGATTAACATCAGTACAGATACAGTCAGTAACACAGGGTGCTGGGGGAGAGGGGTTACTGAGTGACAGTGTGAGGAAGCTGGATTAACATCAGTACAGATACAGTCAGTAACACAGGGTGCTGGGGGAGAGGGGTTACTGAGTGACAGTGTGAGGGAACTGGATAAACATCAGTACAGATACAGTCAGTAACACAGGGTGCTGGGGGAGAGGGGTTACTGAGTGACAGTGTGAGGAGCTGGATTAACATCAGTACAGATACAGTCAGTAACACAGGGCGCTGGGGGAGAGGGGTTACTGAGTGACAGTGTGAGGGAGCTGGATTAACATCAGTACAGATACAGTCAGTAACACAGGGCGCTGGGGGAGAGGGGTTACTGAGTGACAGTGTGAGGGAGCTGGATTAACAGCAGTACAGATACAGTCAGTAACACAGGTCGCTGGGGGAGAGGGGTTACTGAGTGACAGTGTGAGGGAGCTGGATTAACATCAGTGCAGATACAGTCAGTAACACAGGGCGCTGGGGGAGAGGGGTTACTGAGTGACAGTGTGAGGGAGCTGGATTAACATCAGTACAGATACAGTCAGTGACACAGTGTGCTGGGGGAGAGGCGTTACTGAGTGACAGTGTGAGGGAGCTGGATTAACATCAGTAGAGATACAGTTAGTAACACAGGGCGCTGGGGGAGAGGGGTTACTGAGTGACAGTGTGAGGGAGCTGGATTAACATCAGTACAGATACAGTCAGTAACACAGGGCGCTGGGGGAGAGGGGTTACTGAGTGACAGTGTGACGTAGCTGAATTAACATCAGTACATATACAGTCAGTAACACAGGGCGCTGGGGGAGAGGGGTTACTGCGTGACAGTGTGAGGGAGCTGGATTAACATCAGTACAGATACAGTCAGTAACACAGTGTGCTGGGGGAGAGGGGTTACTGAGTGACAGTGTGAGGGAGCTGGATTAACATCAGTAGAGATACAGTTAGTAACACAGGGCGCTGGGGGAGAGGGGTTACTGAGTGACAGTGTGAGGGAGCTGGATTAACATCATTACAGATACAGTCAGTAACACAGGGCGCTGGGGGAGAGGGGTTACTGAGTGACAGTGTGACGTAGCTGAATTAACATCAGTACATATACAGTCAGTAACACAGGGCGCTGGGGGAGAGGGGTGACTGAGTGACACTGTAAGGGCGCTGGATTAACATCAGTAGAGATACAGTCAGTGACACAGGGCGCTGGGGGAGAGGAGTTACTGAGTGACAGTGTGAGGGAGCTGGATTAACATCAGTAGAGATACAGTCAGTAACAAAGGGAGCTGGGGGAGAGGGGTTACTGAGTGACAGTGTGAGGGAGCTGGATTAACATCAGTACAGATACAGTCAGTAACACAGCGCGCTGGGGAGAGAGGTTACTGAGTGAAAGAGTGAGGGAGCTGGATTAACATCAGTACAGATACAGTCAGTAACACAGGGTGCGATGGTAGAGGGGTTACTGAGTGACAGTGTGAGGGAGCTGGATTAACATCAGTACAGATACAGTCAGTGACACAGGGCGCTGGGTGAGAGGGTTACTGAGTGACAGTGTGAGGGAGCTGGATTAACATCAGTACAGATACAGTCAGTAACACAGGTTGCGGGGGGTGAGGGGTTACTGAGTGACAGTGTGAGGCAGCTGGATTAACATCAGTACAGATACAGTCAGTAACACAGGGTGCGGGGCGAGAGGGGTTACTGAGTGACAGTGTGAGGGAGCTGGATTAACATCAGTATAGATACAGTCAGAAACACAGGGCGCTGGGGGAGAGGGGTTACTGAGTGACAGTGTGAGGGAGCTGGATTAACATCAGTACAGATACAGTCAGTAACACAGCGCGCTGGGGGAGAGGGGTTACTGAGTGACAGTGTGAGGGAGCTGGATTAACATCAATAGAGATACAGTCAGTAACGCAGGGAGCTGGGGGAGAGGGGTTACTGAGTGACAGTGTGAGGGAGCTGGATTAACATCAGTAAAGATATAGTCAGTAACACAGGGCGCTGTGGGAGAGGGGTTACTGAGTAACATTGTGAGGGAGCTGGATTAACTTCAGTACAGATACAGTCAGTAACACAGCGCGCTGGGGAGAGAGGTTACTGAGTGAAAGAGTGAGGGAGCTGGATTAACATCAGTACAGATACAGTCAGTAACACAGGGTGCGATGGTAGAGGGGTTACTGAGTGACAGTGTGAGGGAGCTGGATTAACATCAGTACAGATACAGTCAGTGACACAGGGCGCTGGGTGAGAGGGTTACTGAGTGACAGTGTGAGGGAGCTGGATTAACATCAGTACAGATACAGTCAGTAACACAGGTTGCGGGGGGTGAGGGGTTACTGAGTGACAGTGTGAGGCAGCTGGATTAACATCAGTACAGATACAGTCAGTAACACAGGGTGCGGCGCGAGAGGGGTTACTGAGTGACAGTGTGAGGGAACTGGATTAACATCAGTAGAGATACAGTCAGTAACACAGGGCGCTGGGGGAGAGGGGTTACTGAGTGACAGTGTGAGGGAGCTGGATTAACATCAGTACAGATACAGTCAGTAACACAGGGCGCTGGGGGAGAGGGGTTACTGAGTGACAGTGTGAGGGAGCTGGATTAACAGCAATACAGATACAGTCAGTAACACAGGGAGCTGGGGGGGAGGGGTTACTGAGTGACAGTGTGAGGGAGCTGGATTAACATCAGTACAGATACAGTCAGTAACACAGGGTGCGGCGCGAGAGGGGTTACTGAGTGACAGTGTGAGGGAACTGGATTAACATCAGTAGAGATACAGTCAGTAACACAGGGCGCTGGGGGAGAGGGGTTACTGAGTGACAGTGTGAGGGAGCTGGATTAACATCAGTACAGATACAGTCAGTAACACAGGGCGCTGGGGGAGAGGGGTTACTGAGTGACAGTGTGAGGGAGCTGGATTAACATCAATAGAGATACAGTCAGTAACACAGGGAGCTGGGGGGGAGGGGTTACTGAGTGACAGTGTGAGGGAGCTGGATTAACATCAGTAAAGATATAGTCAGTAACACAGGGCGCTGTGGGAGAGGGGTTACTGAGTAACAGTGTGAGGGAGCTGGATTAACATCAGTACAGATACAGTCAGTAACACAGCGCGCTGGGGAGAGAGGTTACTGAGTGACAGTGTGAGGGAGCTGGATTAACATCAGTACAGATACAGTCAGTAACACAGGGCGCTGGGGGAGAGGGGTTACTGAGTGACAGTGTGAGGTAGCTGGATTAACATCAGTACATATACAGTCAGTAACACAGGGCGCTGGGGGAGAGGGGTTACTGAGTGACAGTGTGAGGGAGCTGGATTAACATCAGTAGAGATACAGTGAGTGACACAGGGCGCTCGGGGAGAGGAGTTACTGAGTGACAGTGTGAGGGAGCTGGATTAACATCAGTACCGATACAGTCAGTGACACAGGGCGCTGGGGGAGAGGAGTTACTGAGTGACAGTGTGAGGGAGCTGGATTAACATCAGTACAGATACAGTCAGTAACACAGGGCGCTGGGGGAGAGGGGTTAGTGAGTGACAGTTTGAGGGAGCTGGATTAACATCAGTACAGATGCAGTTAGTAACACAGGGCGCTGGGGGAGAGGGGTTACTGAGTGACAGTGTGAGGGAGCTGGATTAACATCAGTAGAGATACAGTCAGTAACAAAGGGAGCTGGGGGAGAGGGGTTACTGAGTGACAGTGTGAGGGAGCTGGATTAACATCAGTACAGATACAGTCAGTAACACAGCGCGCTGGGGAGAGAGGTTACTGAGTGAAAGAGTGAGGAAGCTGGATTAACATCAGTACAGATACAGTCAGTAACACAGGGTGCTGGGGGAGAGGGGTTACTGAGTGACAGTGTGAGGAAGCTGGATTAACATCAGTACAGATACAGTCAGTAACACAGGGTGCTGGGGGAGAGGGGTTACTGAGTGACAGTGTGAGGGAACTGGATAAACATCAGTACAGATACAGTCAGTAACACAGGGTGCTGGGGGAGAGGGGTTACTGAGTGACAGTGTGAGGAGCTGGATTAACATCAGTACAGATACAGTCAGTAACACAGGGCGCTGGGGGAGAGGGGTTACTGAGTGACAGTGTGAGGGAGCTGGATTAACATCAGTACAGATACAGTCAGTAACACAGGGCGCTGGGGGAGAGGGGTTACTGAGTGACAGTGTGAGGGAGCTGGATTAACAGCAGTACAGATACAGTCAGTAACACAGGTCGCTGGGGGAGAGGGGTTACTGAGTGACAGTGTGAGGGAGCTGGATTAACATCAGTGCAGATACAGTCAGTAACACAGGGCGCTGGGGGAGAGGGGGTACTGCGTGACAGTGTGAGGGAGCTGGATTAACATCAGTACAGATACAGTCAGTGACACAGTGTGCTGGGGGAGAGGCGTTACTGAGTGACAGTGTGAGGGAGCTGGATTAACATCAGTAGAGATACAGTTAGTAACACAGGGCGCTGGGGGAGAGGGGTTACTGAGTGACAGTGTGAGGGAGCTGGATTAACATCAGTACAGATACAGTCAGTAACACAGGGCGCTGGGGGAGAGGGGTTACTGAGTGACAGTGTGACGTAGCTGAATTAACATCAGTACATATACAGTCAGTAACACAGGGCGCTGGGGGAGAGGGGTTACTGCGTGACAGTGTGAGGGAGCTGGATTAACATCAGTACAGATACAGTCAGTAACACAGTGTGCTGGGGGAGAGGGGTTACTGAGTGACAGTGTGAGGGAGCTGGATTAACATCAGTAGAGATACAGTTAGTAACACAGGGCGCTGGGGGAGAGGGGTTACTGAGTGACAGTGTGAGGGAGCTGGATTAACATCATTACAGATACAGTCAGTAACACAGGGCGCTGGGGGAGAGGGGTTACTGAGTGACAGTGTGACGTAGCTGAATTAACATCAGTACATATACAGTCAGTAACACAGGGCGCTGGGGGAGAGGGGTGACTGAGTGACACTGTAAGGGCGCTGGATTAACATCAGTAGAGATACAGTCAGTGACACAGGGCGCTGGGGGAGAGGAGTTACTGAGTGACAGTGTGAGGGAGCTGGATTAACATCAGTAGAGATACAGTCAGTAACAAAGGGAGCTGGGGGAGAGGGGTTACTGAGTGACAGTGTGAGGGAGCTGGATTAACATCAGTACAGATACAGTCAGTAACACAGCGCGCTGGGGAGAGAGGTTACTGAGTGAAAGAGTGAGGGAGCTGGATTAACATCAGTACAGATACAGTCAGTAACACAGGGTGCGATGGTAGAGGGGTTACTGAGTGACAGTGTGAGGGAGCTGGATTAACATCAGTACAGATACAGTCAGTGACACAGGGCGCTGGGTGAGAGGGTTACTGAGTGACAGTGTGAGGGAGCTGGATTAACATCAGTACAGATACAGTCAGTAACACAGGTTGCGGGGGGTGAGGGGTTACTGAGTGACAGTGTGAGGCAGCTGGATTAACATCAGTACAGATACAGTCAGTAACACAGGGTGCGGGGCGAGAGGGGTTACTGAGTGACAGTGTGAGGGAGCTGGATTAACATCAGTATAGATACAGTCAGAAACACAGGGCGCTGGGGGAGAGGGGTTACTGAGTGACAGTGTGAGGGAGCTGGATTAACATCAGTACAGATACAGTCAGTAACACAGCGCGCTGGGGGAGAGGGGTTACTGAGTGACAGTGTGAGGGAGCTGGATTAACATCAATAGAGATACAGTCAGTAACGCAGGGAGCTGGGGGAGAGGGGTTACTGAGTGACAGTGTGAGGGAGCTGGATTAACATCAGTAAAGATATAGTCAGTAACACAGGGCGCTGTGGGAGAGGGGTTACTGAGTAACATTGTGAGGGAGCTGGATTAACTTCAGTACAGATACAGTCAGTAACACAGCGCGCTGGGGAGAGAGGTTACTGAGTGAAAGAGTGAGGGAGCTGGATTAACATCAGTACAGATACAGTCAGTAACACAGGGTGCGATGGTAGAGGGGTTACTGAGTGACAGTGTGAGGGAGCTGGATTAACATCAGTACAGATACAGTCAGTGACACAGGGCGCTGGGTGAGAGGGTTACTGAGTGACAGTGTGAGGGAGCTGGATTAACATCAGTACAGATACAGTCAGTAACACAGGTTGCGGGGGGTGAGGGGTTACTGAGTGACAGTGTGAGGCAGCTGGATTAACATCAGTACAGATACAGTCAGTAACACAGGGTGCGGCGCGAGAGGGGTTACTGAGTGACAGTGTGAGGGAACTGGATTAACATCAGTAGAGATACAGTCAGTAACACAGGGCGCTGGGGGAGAGGGGTTACTGAGTGACAGTGTGAGGGAGCTGGATTAACATCAGTACAGATACAGTCAGTAACACAGGGCGCTGGGGGAGAGGGGTTACTGAGTGACAGTGTGAGGGAGCTGGATTAACAGCAATACAGATACAGTCAGTAACACAGGTCGCTGGGGGAGAGGGGTTACTGAGTGACAGTGTGAGGGAGCTGGATTAACATCAGTGCAGATACAGTCAGTAACACAGGGCGCTGGGGGAGAGGGGTTACTGCGTGACAGTGTGAGGGAGCTGGATTAACATCAGTACAGATACAGTCAGTAACACAGTGTGCTGGGGGAGAGGGGTTACTGAGTGACAGTGTGAGGGAGCTGGATTAACATCAGTAGAGATACAGTTAGTAACACAGGGCGCTGGGGGAGAGGGGTTACTGAGTGACAGTGTGAGTGAGCTGGATTAACATCAGTAGAGATACAGTCAGTGACACAGGGCGCTGGGGGAGAGGGGTTACTGAGTGACAGTGTGAGGGAGCTGGATTAACATCAGTAGAGATACAGTCAGTTACACAGGGAGCTGGGGGAGAGGGGTTACTGAGTGACAGTGTGAGGCACCTGGATTAACATCAGTAAAGATACAGTCAGTAACACAGTGCGCTGGTGGAGAGGGGTTACTGAGTGACAGTGTGAGGGAGCTGGATTAACATCAGTAGAGATACAGTCAGTAACAAAGGGAGCTGGGGGAGAGGGGTTACTGAGTGACAGTGTGAGGGAGCTGGATTAACATCAGTACAGATACAGTCAGTAACACAGCGCGCTGGGGGAGAGGGGTTACTGAGTGACAGTGTGAGGGAGCTGGATTAACATCAGTACATATACAGTCAGTAACACAGGGCGCTGGGGGAGAGGGGTGACTGAGTGACAGTTTGAGGGAGCTGGATTAACATCAGTACAGATGCAGTTAGTAACACAGGGCGCTGGGGGAGAGGGGTTACTGAGTGACAGTGTGAGGGAGCTGGATTAACATCAGTAGAGATACAGTCAGTAACAAAGGGAGCTGGGGGAGAGGGGTTACTGAGTGACAGTGTGAGGGAGCTGGATTAACATCAGTACAGATACAGTCAGTAACACAGCGCGCTGGGGAGAGAGGTTACTGAATGAAAGAGTGAGGGAGCTGGATTAACATCAGTACAGACACAGTCAGTAACACAGGGTGCGATGGGAGAGGGGTTACTGAGTGACAGTGTGAGGGAGCTGGATTAACATCAGTACAGATACAGTCAGTGACACAGGGCGCTGGGTGAGAGGGGTTACTGAGTGACAGTGTGAGGGAGCTGGATTAACATCAGTACAGATACAGTCAGTAACACAGGTTGCGGGGGGTGAGGGGTTACTGAGTGACAGTGTGAGGCAGCTGGATTAACATCAGTACAGATACAGTCAGTAACACAGGGTGCGGGGCGAGAGGGGTTGCTGAGTGACAGTGTGAGGGAGCTGGATTAACATCAGTATAGATACAGTCAGAAACACAGGGCGCTGGGGGAGAGGGGTTACTGAGTGACAGTGTGAGGGAGCTGGATTAACATCAGTACAGATACAGTCAGTAACACAGTGCGCTGGGGGAGAGGGGTTACTGAGTGACAGTGTGAGGGAGCTGGATTAACATCAATAGAGATACAGTCAGTAACACAGGGAGCTGGGGGGGAGGGGTTACTGAGTGACAGTGTGAGGGAGCTGGATTAACATCAGTAAAGATATAGTCAGTAACACAGGGCGCTGTGGGAGAGGGGTTACTGAGTAACAGTGTGAGGGAGCTGGATTAACATCAGTACAGATACAGTCAGTAACACAGCGCGCTGGGGAGAGAGGTTACTGAGTGACAGTGTGAGGGAGCTGGATTAACATCAGTACAGATACAGTCAGTAACACAGGGCGCTGGGGGAGAGGGGTTACTGAGTGACAGTGTGAGGTAGCTGGATTAACATCAGTACATATACAGTCAGTAACACAGGGCGCTGGGGGAGAGGGGTTACTGAGTGACAGTGTGAGGGAGCTGGATTAACATCAGTAGAGATACAGTCAGTGACACAGGGCGCTGGGGGAGAGGAGTTACTGAGTGACAGTGTGAGGGAGCTGGATTAACATCAGTAGAGATACAGTCAGTGACACAGGGCGCTGGGGGAGAGGAGTTACTGAGTGACAGTGTGAGGGAGCTGGATTAACATCAGTACAGATACAGTCAGTAACACAGGGCGCTGGGGGAGAGGAGTTAGTGAGTGACAGTTTGAGGGAGCTGGATTAACATCAGTACAGATGCAGTTAGTAACACAGGGCGCTGGGGGAGAGGGGTTACTGAGTGACAGTGTGAGGGAGCTGGATTAACATCAGTAGAGATACAGTCAGTAAAAAAAGGGAGCTGTGGGAGAGGGGTTACTGAGTGACAGTGTGAGGGAGCTGGATTAACATCAGTACAGATACAGTCAGTAACACAGCGCGCTGGGGAGAGAGGTTTCTGAGTGAAAGAGTGAGGGAGCTGGATTAACATCAGTGCAGATACAGTCAGTAACACAGGGTGCGGGAGGAGAGGGGTTACTGAGTGACAGTGTGAGGGAGCTGGATTAACATCAGTACAGATACAGTCAGTAACAAAGTGCGCTGGGGGAGAGGGGTTACTGAGTGACAGTGTGAGGAAGCTGGATTAACATCAGTACAGATGCAGTCAGTAACACAGGGTGCTGGGGGAGAGGGGTTACTGAGTGACAGTGTGAGGAAGCTGGATTAACATCAGTACAGATACAGTCAGTAACACAGGGTGCTGGGGGAGAGGGGTTACTGAGTGACAGTGTGAGGGAACTGGATAAACATCAGTACAGATACAGTCAGTAACACAGGGTGCTGGGGGAGAGGGGTTACTGAGTGACAGTGTGAGGAGCTGGATTAACATCAGTACAGATACAGTCAGTAACACAGGGCGCTGGGGGAGAGGGGTTACTGAGTGACAGTGTGAGGGAGCTGGATTAACATCAGTACAGATACAGTCAGTAACACAGGGCGCTGGGTGAGAGGGGTTACTGAGTGACAGTGTGAGGGAGCTGGATTAACAGCAGTACAGATACAGTCAGTAACACAGGTCGCTGGGGGAGAGGGGTTACTGAGTGACAGTTTGAGGGAGCTGGATTAACATCAGTGCAGATACAGTCAGTAACACAGGGCGCTGGGGGAGAGGGGTTACTGCGTGACAGTGTGAGGGAGCTGGATTAACATCAGTACAGATATAGTCAGTAACACAGTGTGCTGGGGGAGAGGCGTTACTGAGTGACAGTGTGAGGGAGCTGGATTAACATCAGTAGAGATACAGTTAGTAACACAGGGCGCTGGGGGAGAGGGGTTACTGAGTGACAGTGTGAGGGAGCTGGATTAACATCAGTACAGATACAGTCAGTAACACAGGGCGCTGGGGGAGAGGGGTTACTGAGTGACAGTGTGACGTAGCTGAATTAACATCAGTACATATACAGTCAGTAACACAGGGCGCTGGGGTGAGGGGTGACTGAGTGACACTGTAAGGGCGCTGGATTAACATCAGTAGAGATACAGTCAGTGACACAGGGCGCTGGGGGAGAGGAGTTACTGAGTGACAGTGTGAGGGAGCTGGATTAACAGCAATACAGATACAGTCAGTAACACAGGTCGCTGGGGGAGAGGGGTTACTGAGTGACAGTGTGAGGGAGCTGGATTAACATCAGTGCAGATACAGTCAGTAACACAGGGCGCTGGGGGAGAGGGGTTACTGCGTGACAGTGTGAGGGAGCTGGATTAACATCAGTACAGATACAGTCAGTAACACAGTGTGCTGGGGGAGAGGGGTTACTGAGTGACAGTGTGAGGGAGCTGGATTAACATCAGTAGAGATACAGTTAGTAACACAGGGCGCTGGGGGAGAGGGGTTACTGAGTGACAGTGTGAGTGAGCTGGATTAACATCAGTAGAGATACAGTCAGTGACACAGGGCGCTGGGGGAGAGGGGTTACTGAGTGACAGTGTGAGGTAGCTGGATTAACATCAGTACATATACAGTCAGTAACACAGGGCGCTGGGGGAGAGGGGTTACTGAGTGACAGTGTGAGGGAGCTGGATTAACATCAGTAGAGATACAGTCAGTGACACAGGGCGCTGGGGGAGAGGAGTTACTGAGTGACAGTGTGAGGGAGCTGGATTAACATCAGTACAGATACAGTCAGTAACACAGGGCGCTGGGGAGAGAGGTTACTGAGTGACAGTGTGAGGTAGCTGAATTAACATCAGTACATATGCAGTCAGTAACACAGGGCGCTGGGGGAGAGGGGTGACTGAGTGACACTGTAAGGGCGCTGGATTAACATCAGTAGAGATACAGTCAGTGACACAGGGCGCTGGGGAGAGAGGTTACTGAGTGACAGTGTGAGGGAGCTGGATTAACATCAGTACAGATACAGTCAGTAACACAGGGCGCTGGGGAGAGAGGTTACTGAGTGACAGTGCGAGGGAGCTGGATTAACATCAGTACAGATACAGTCAGTATCACAGGGCGCTGGGGGAGAGGGGTTACTGAGTGACAGTGTGAGGGAGCTGGATTAACATCAGTACAGATACAGTCAGTAACACAGGGCGCTGGGGGAGAGGGGTTACTGAGTGACAGTGTGAGGGAGCTGGATTAACATCAGTACAGATACAGTCAGTAACACAGGGTGCTGGGGAGAGAGGTTACTGAGTGACAGTGTGAGGGAGCTGGATTAACATCAGTACAGATACAGTCAGTAACACAGGGCGCTGGGGGAGAGGGGTTACTGAGTGACAGTGTGAGGCAGCTGGATTAACATCAGTACATATACAGTCAGTAACACAGGGCGCTGGGGGAGAGGGGTTACTGAGTGACAGTGTGAGGGAGCTGGATTAACATCAGTAGAGATACAGTCAGTGACACAGGGCGCTGGGGGAGAGGAGTTACTGAGTGACAGTGTGAGGGAGCTGGATTAACATCAGTACAGATACAGTCAGTGACACAGGGCGCTGGGGGAGAGGAGTTACTGAGTGACAGTGTGAGGGAGCTGGATCAACATCAGTACAGATACAGTCAGTAACACAGGGCGCTGGGGGAGAGGGGTTAGTGAGTGACTGTTTGAGGGAGCTGGATTAACATCAGTACAGATGCAGTTAGTAACACAGGGCGCTGGGGGAGAGGGGTTACTGAGTGACAGTGTGAGGGAGCTGGATTAACATCAGTAGAGATACAGTCAGTAACAAAGGGATCTGGGGGAGAGGGGTTACTGAGTGACAGTGTGAGGGAGCTGGATTAACATCAGTACAGATACAGTCAGTAACACAGCGCGCTGGGGAGAGAGGTTACTGAGTGAAAGAGTGAGGAAGCTGGATTAACATCAGTACAGATACAGTCAGTAACACAGGGCGCTGGGGGAGAGGGGTTACTGAGTGACAGTGTGAGGGAGCTGGATTAACATCAGTACAGATACAGTCAGTAACACAGGGCGCTGGGGGAGAGGGGTTACTGAGTGACAGTGTGAGGGAGCTGGATTAACATCAGTACAGATACAGTCAGAAACACAGGGCGCTGGGGGAGAGGGGTTACTGAGTGACAGTGTGAGGGAGCTGGATAAACATCAGTACAGATACAGTCAGTAACACAGGGTGCTGGGGAAGAGGGGTTACTGAGTGACAGTGTGAGGGAGCTGGATTAACATCAGTGCAGATAAAGTCTGTAACACATGGCGCTGGGGGAGAGGGGGGGTTACTGAGTGACAGTGTGAGGTAGCTGGATTAACATCAGTACAGCTACAGTCAGTAACACAGCTTGCTGGGGAAGAGGGGTTACTGAGTGACAGTGTGAGGGAGCTGGATTAACATCAGTGCAGATAAAGTCAGGAACACATGGCGCTGGGGGAGAGGGGTTACTGAGTGACAGTGTGAGCGAGCTGGATTAACATCAGGACAGATGCAGTCAGTTACATAGGGCGCGGGGGGAGAGGGGTTACTGAGTGACAGTGTGAGGGAGCTGGATTAACAGCAATACAGATACAGTCAGTAACACAGGTCGCTGGGGGAGAGGGGTTACTGAGTGACAGTGTGAGGGAGCTGGATTAACATCAGTGCAGATACAGTCAGTAACACAGGGCGCTGGGGGAGAGGGGTTACTGCGTGACAGTGTGAGGGAGCTGGATTAACATCAGTACAGATACAGTCAGTAACACAGTGTGCTGGGGGAGAGGGGTTACTGAGTGACAGTGTGAGGTAGCTGAATTAACATCAGTACATATGCAGTCAGTAACACAGGGCGCTGGGGGAGAGGGGTGACTGAGTGACACTGTAAGGGCGCTGGATTAACATCAGTAGAGATACAGTCAGTGACACAGGGCGCTGGGGGAGAGGAGTTACTGAGTGACAGTGTGAGGGAGCTGGATTAACATCAGTACAGATACAGTCAGTAACACAGGGCGCTGGGGGAGAGGGGTTAGTGAGTGACAGTTTGAGGGAGCTGGATTAACATCAGTACAGATACAGTCAGTAACACAGGGCGCTGGGTGAGAGGGGTTACTGAGTGACAGTGTGAGGGAGCTGGATTAACATCAGTACAGATACAGTCAGTAACACAGGGCGCTGGGGGAGAGGGGTTACTGAGTGACAGTGTGAGGGAGCTGGATTAACATCAGTACAGATACAGTCAGTAACACAGGGCGCTGGGGAGAGAGGTTACTGAGTGACAGTGTGAGGGAGCTGGATTAACATCAGTACAGATACAGTCAGTAACACAGGGCGCTGGGGAGAGAGGTTACTGAGTGACAGTGCGAGGGAGCTGGATTAACATCAGTACAGATACAGTCAGTATCACAGGGCGCTGGGGGAGAGGGGTTACTGAGTGACAGTGTGAGGGAGCTGGATTAACATCAGTACAGATACAGTCAGTAACACAGGGCGCTGGGGGAGAGGGGTTACTGAGTGACAGTGTGAGGGAGCTGGATTAACATCAGTACAGATACAGTCAGTAACACAGGGTGCTGGGGAGAGAGGTTACTGAGTGACAGTGTGAGGGAGCTGGATTAACATCAGTACAGATACAGTCAGTAACACAGGGCGCTGGGGGAGAGGGGTTACTGAGTGACAGTGTGAGGCAGCTGGATTAACATCAGTACATATACAGTCAGTAACACAGGGCGCTGGGGGAGAGGGGTTACTGAGTGACAGTGTGAGGGAGCTGGATTAACATCAGTAGAGATACAGTCAGTGACACAGGGCGCTGGGGGAGAGGAGTTACTGAGTGACAGTGTGAGGGAGCTGGATTAACATCAGTACAGATACAGTCAGTGACACAGGGCGCTGGGGGAGAGGAGTTACTGAGTGACAGTGTGAGGGAGCTGGATCAACATCAGTACAGATACAGTCAGTAACACAGGGCGCTGGGGGAGAGGGGTTAGTGAGTGACTGTTTGAGGGAGCTGGATTAACATCAGTACAGATGCAGTTAGTAACACAGGGCGCTGGGGGAGAGGGGTTACTGAGTGACAGTGTGAGGGAGCTGGATTAACATCAGTAGAGATACAGTCAGTAACAAAGGGATCTGGGGGAGAGGGGTTACTGAGTGACAGTGTGAGGGAGCTGGATTAACATCAGTACAGATACAGTCAGTAACACAGCGCGCTGGGGAGAGAGGTTACTGAGTGACAGTGTGAGGGAGCTGGATTAACATCAGTAGAGATACAGTCAGTAACAAAGGGATCTGGGGGAGAGGGGTTACTGAGTGACAGTGTGAGGGAGCTGGATTAACATCAGTAGAGATACAGTCAGTGACACAGGGCGCTGGGGGAGAGGGGTTAGTGAGTGACTGTTTGAGGGAGCTGGATTAACATCAGTACAGATACAGTCAGTAACACAGGGCGCTGGGGGAGAGGGGTTACTGAGTGACAGTGTGAGGGAGCTGGATTAACATCAGTACAGATACAGTCAGAAACACAGGGCGCTGGGGTAGAGGGGTTACTGAGTGACAGTGTGAGGGAGCTGGATAAACATCAGTACAGATACAGTCAGTAACACAGGGTGCTGGGGAAGAGGGGTTACTGAGTGACAGTGTGAGGGAGCTGGATTAACATCAGTGCAGATAAAGTCTGTAACACATGGCGCTGGGGGAGAGGGGGGGTTACTGAGTGACAGTGTGAGGTAGCTGGATTAACATCAGTACAGCTACAGTCAGTAACACAGCTTGCTGGGGAAGAGGGGTTACTGAGTGACAGTGTGAGGGAGCTGGATTAACATCAGTGCAGATAAAGTCAGGAACACATGGCGCTGGGGGAGAGGGGTTACTGAGTGACAGTGTGAGCGAGCTGGATTAACATCAGGACAGATGCAGTCAGTTACATAGGGCGCGGGGGGAGAGGGGTTACTGAGTGACAGTGTGAGTGAGCTGGATTAACATCAGTACAGATACAGTCAGTAACACTGGGTGTGGGGGGAAATGGGTTACTGAGTGACAGTGTGTGGGAGCTGGATTAACATCAGTATAGATACAGTCAGTTACACAGGGCGCTGGGGGAGAGAGGTTACTGAGTGACAGTGTGAGGGAGCTGGATTAACATCAGTACAGATGCAGTCAGTTACATAGGGCGCGGGGGGAGAGGGGTTACTGAGTGACAGTGTGAGGGAGCTGGATTACCATCATTACAGATACAGTCAGTAACACAGGGTGCTGGGGGAGATGGGTTACTGAGTGACAATGTGAGGGAGCTGGATTAACATCAGTACAGATACAGTCAGTAACACAGGGCGCTGGGGGAGAGGGGTTACTGAGTGACAGTGTGAGGGAGCTGGATTATCATTAGTACAGATGCAGTTAGTTGCACAGGGCGCTGGGGGAGAGGGGTTACTGAGTGACAGTGTGTGGTAGCTGGATTAACATCAGTACAGATACAGTCAGTAACACAGGGCGCTGGGGAGAGAGGTTACTGAGTGAAAGTGCGAGGGAGCTGGATTAACATCAGTACAGATGCAGTCAGATACATAGGGCGCGGGGGGAGAGGGTTTACTGAGTGACAGTGTGAGGGAGCTGGATTAACATCAGTATAGATACAGTCCGTAACACAGGGCGCTGGGGGAGAGGGGTTACTGAGTGACAGTGTGAGGGAGCTGGATTAACATCAGTACAGATGCAATTAGTTGCACAGGGCGCTGGGGGAGAGGGGTGACTGAGCGACAGTGTGTGGGAGCTGGATTAACATCAGTACAGATACAGTCAGTTACACAGGGCGGTGGGGGAGAGAGGTTACTGAGTGACAGTGTGAGGGAGCTGGATTAACATCAGTACATATGCAGTCAGTGACAAAGGGTGCTAGGGGAGAGGGGTTTCTGAGTGACAGTGTGAGGGAGCTGGATTAACATCATACAGATACAGTCAGTAACACAGGGTGCGGGGGTAGAGGGGTTACTGAGTGACAGTGTGAGGGAGCTGGATTAACATCAGTAAACATGCAGTTAATAACACAGGGCGCTGGGGGAGAGAGGTTACTGAGTGACAGTGTGAGGGAGCTGGATTAACATCAGTACAGATACAGTCAGTAACATCGGGCGCTGGGGAGAGAGGTTACTGAGTGACAGTGTGAAGGAGCTGGATTAACATCAGTACAGATGCGGTCAGTTACACAGGGCGCGGGGGGAGAGGGTTTACTGAGTGACAGTGTGATGGAGCTGGCTTAACATCAGTACAGATACAGTCAGTAACACAGGGCGCTGGGGGAGAGGGGTTACTGAGTGACAGTGTGAGAGAGCTGGATTAACATCAGTACAGAGACAGTCAGTAACACTGGGTGCGGGGAGAGATGGTTACTGAGTGACAGTGTGAGGGAGCTGAATTAACATCACAACAGATGCAGTCAGTAACACAGGGCGCTGGGGGAGAGGGGTTACTGAGTGACAGTGTGAGGGAGCTGGATTAACATCATTACAGATACAGTCAGTAACACAGGGTGCTGGGGGAGAGGGGTTACTGAGTGACAGTGTGAGGGAGCTGGATTATCATCAGTACAGATACAGTCAGTAACACAGGGCGCTGGGGGAGAGGGGTTACTGAGTGACAGTGTGAGGGAGCTGGATTAACATCATTACAGATACAGTCAGTAACACAGGGTGCTGGGGGAGAGGGGTTACTGAGTGACAGTGTGAGGGAGCTGGATTAACATCAGTACAGATACAGTCAGTAACACAGGGCGCTGGGGGAGAGGGGTTACTGAGTGACAGTGTGAGGGAGCTGGATTAACATCAGTACAGATACAGTCAGTAACACAGGGCGCTGGGGGAGAGGGGTTATTGAGTGACAGTGTGAGGCAGCTGGATTAACATCAGTACAGATACAGTCAGTAACACAGGGTGCGGGGGGAGAGGGGTCATTGAGTGACAGTGTGAGGGAGCAAGATTACCATCAGTACAGATACAGTCAGTAACACAGGGTGCTGGGAGAGAGGTGTTACTGAGTGACAGTGTGAGGGAGCTGGATTAACATCAGTACAGATACAATCAGTAACACAGGGCGCTGGGGGAGAGGGGTTACTGAGTGACAATTACAGGGAACTGGATTAACATCAGTGTAGATACAGTCAGTAACACAGGGTGCGGAGGGAGAGGGGTTACTAAGTGACAGTGTGAGGCAGCTGGATTAACATCAGTACAGATGCAGTCAGTAACACAGGGTGCTGGGGGAGAGGGGTTACTGAGTGACAGTGTGAGGTAGCTGGATTAACATCAGTACAGATACAGTCAGTAACACAGGGTGCTGGGGAAGAGGGGTTACTGAATGACAGTGTGAGGGAGCTGGATTAACATCAGTGCAGATAAAGTCAGTAACACATGGCGCTGGGGGAGAGGGGTTACTGAGTGACAGTGTGAGGGAGCTGGATTAACATCAGTACAGATACAGTCAGTAACACAGGGCGCTGGGGAGAGAGGTTACTGAGTGACAGTGTGAGGGAGCTGGATTAACATCAGTGGAGATACAGTCAGTAACACAGGGTGCTGGGGGAGAGGGGTTACTGAGTGACAGTGTGAGGGAGCTGGATTAACATCATTACAGATACAGTCAGTAACACAGGGCGCTGGGGGAGAGGGGTTACTGAGTGACAGTGTGAGGGAGCTGGATTAACATCAGTAGAGATACAGTCAGTAACACAGGGCGCTGGGGAGAGAGGTTACTGAGTGACAGTGTGAGGGAGCTGGATTAACATCAGTACAGATGCAGTCAGTTACATAAGGCGCGGGGGGAGAGGGGTTACTGAGTGACAGTGTGAGGGAGCTGGATTACCATCATTACAGATATAGTCAGTAACACAGGGTGCTGGGGGAGATGGGTTACTGAGTGAAATTGTGAGGGAGCTGGATTAACATCAGTACAGATACAGTCAGTAACACAGGGCGCTGGGGGAGAGGGGTTGCTGAGTGACAGTGTGAGGGAGCTGGATTAACATCATTACAGATACAGTCAGTAACACAGGGTGCTGGGGGAGAGGGGTTACTGAGTGACAGTGTGAGGGAGCTGGATTAACATCAGTACAGATACAGTCAGTAACACTGGGTGCGGGGGGAGATGGGTTACTGAGTGACAGTGTGAGGGAGCTGGATTAACATCACTACAGATACAGTCAGTAACACAGGGCGCTGGGGGAGAGGGGTTACTGAGTGACAGTGTGAGGGAGCTGGATTAACATCAGTAGAGATACAGTCAGTAACACAGGGTGCTGGGGGAGAGCGGTTACTTAGTGACAGTGTCAGGGAGCTGGATTAACATCATTACAGATACAGTCAGTAACACAGGGCGCTGGGGGAGAGGGGTTACTGAGTGACAGTGTGAGGGAGCTGGATTAACATCATTACAGATACAGTCAGTAACACAGGGTGCTGGGGGAGAGGGGTTACTGAGTGACAGTGTGAGGGAGCTGGATTAACATCAGTACACATACAGTTAGTAACACAGGGCGCTGGGGGAGAGAGGTTACTGAGTGACAGTGTGAGGGAGCTGGATTAACATCAGTACAGATACAGTCAGTAACACAGGGCGCTGGGGGAGAGGGGTTACTGAGTGACAGCTTGAGGGAGCTGGATTAACATCAGTAGAGATACAGTCAGTAACACAGGGTGCTGTGGGAGAGGGGTTACTGAGTGACAGTGTCTGGGAGCTGGATTAACATCATTACAGATACAGTCAGTAACACAGGGCGCTGGGGGAGAGGGGTTACTGAGTGACAGTGTGAGGGAGCTGGATTAACATCATTACAGATACAGTCAGTAACACAGGGTGCTGGGGGAGAGGGGTTACTGAGTGACAGTGTGAGGGAGCTGGATTAACATCAGTACAGATACAGTCAGTAACACAGGGCGCTGGGGGAGAGGGGTTACTGAGTGACAGTGTGAGGGAGCTGGATTAACATCAGTACAGATACAGTCAGTAACACAGGGTGCTGGGGGAGAGGGGTTACTGAGTGACAGTGTCATTGAGCTGGATTAACATCATTACAGATACAGTCAGTAACACAGGGCGCTGGGGGAGAGGGGTTACTGAGTGACAGTGTGAGGGAGCTGGATTAACATCATTACAGATACAGTCAGTAACACAGGGTGCTGGGGGAGAGGGGTTACTGAGTGACAGTGTGAGGGAGCTGGATTAACATCAGTACAGATACAGTCAGTAACACAGGGCGCTGGGGGAGAGGGGTTACTGAGCGACAGTGTGAGGCAGCTGGATTAACATCAGTACAGATACAGTCAGAAACACAGGGCGCTGGGGGAGAGGGGTTACTGAGTGACAGTGTGAGGGAGCTGGATAAACATCAGTACAGATACAGTCAGTAACACAGGGTGCGGGGGGAGAGGGGTCACTGAGTGACAGTGTGAGGGAGCAAGATTACCATCAGTACAGATACAGTCAGTAACACAGGGTGCTGGGAGAGAGGTGTTACTGAGTGACAGTGTGAGGGAACTGGATAAACATCAGTGTAGATACAGTCAGTAACACAGGGTGCGGAGGGAGAGGGGTTACTAAGTGACAGTGTGAGGCAGCTGGATTAACATCAGTACAGATGCAGTCAGTAACACAGGGTGCTGGGGGAGAGGGGTTACTGAGTGACAGTGTGAGGTAGCTGGATTAACATCAGTACAGATACAGTCAGTAACACATGGCGCTGGGGGAGAGGGGTTACTGAGTGACAGTGTGAGGGAGCTGGATTAACATCAGTACAGATACAGTCAGTAACACAGGGCGCTGGGGAGAGACGTTACTGAGTGACAGTGTGAGGGAGCTGGATTAACATCAGTAGAGATACAGTCAGTAACACAGGGCGCTGGGGGAGAGGGGTTACTGAGTGACAGTGTGAGGGAGCTGGATTACCATCATTACAGATATAGTCAGTAACACAGGGTGCTGGGGGAGATGGGTTACTGAGTGACAATGTGAGGGAGCTGGATTAACATCAGTACAGATACAGTCAGTAACACAGGGCGCTGGGGGAGAGGGGTTACTGAGTGACAGTGTGAGGGAGCTGGATTATCATTAGTACAGATGCAGTTACTTGCACAGGGCGCTGGGGGAGAGGGGTTACTGAGTGACAGTGTGTGGGAGCTGGATTAACATCAGTACAGATACAGTCAGTAACACAGGGCGCTGGGGAGAGAGGTTACTGAGTGAAAGTGTGAGGGAGCTGGATTAACATCAGTACAGATGCAGTCAGATACATAGGGCGCGGGGGGAGAGGGTTTACTGAGTGACAGTGTGAGGGAGCTGGATTAACATCAGTATAGATACAGTCAGTAACACAGGGCGCTGGGGGAGAGGGGTTACTGAGTGACAGTGTGAGGGAGCTGGATTAACATCAGTACAGATACAGTCAGTAACACTGGGTGCGGGGGGAGATGGGTTACTGAGTGACAGTGTGAGGGAGCTGGATTAACATCACTACAGATACAGTCAGTAACACAGGGCGCTGGGGGAGAGGGGTTACTGAGTGACAGTGTGAGGGAGCTGGATTAACATCAGTGGAGATACAGTCAGTAACACAGGGTGCTGGGGGAGAGGGGTTACTGAGTGACAGTGTGTGGGAGCTGGATTAACATCAGTACAGATACAGTCAGTTACACAGGGCGCTGGGGGAGAGAGGTTACTGAGTGACAGTGTGAGGGAGCTGGATTAACATCAGTATATATGCAGTCAGTGACAAAGGGTGCTAGGGGAGAGGGGTTTCTGAGTGACAGTGTGAGGGAGCTGGATTAACATCATACAGATACAGTCAGTAACACAGGGTGCGGGGGTAGAGGGGTTACTGAGAGACAGTGTGAGGGAGCTGGATTAACATCAGTACACATACAGTTAGTAACACAGGGCGCTGGGGGAGATGGGTTACTGAGTGACAGTGTGAGGGAGCTGGATTAACATCAGTACAGATGCAGTCAGTTACATAGGGCGCGGGGGGAGAGGGTTTACTGAGTGACAGTGTGAGGGAGCTGGCTTAACATCAGTACAGATACAGTCAGTAACACAGGGCGCTGGGGGAGAGGGGTTACTGAGTGACAGTGTGAGGGAGCTGGATTAACATCAGTACAGATACAGTCAGTAACACTGGGTGCGGGGGGAGATGTGTTACTGAGTGACAGTGTGAGGGAGCTGGATTAACATCACAACAGATGCAGTCAGTAACAGAGGGCGCTGGGGGAGAGGGGTTACTGAGTGACAGTGTGAGGGAGCTGGATTAACATCATTACAGATACAGTCAGTAACACAGGGTGCTGGGGGAGAGGGGTTACTGAGTGACAGTGTGACGGAGCTGGATTATCATCAGTACAGATACAGTCAGTAACACAGGGCGCTGGGGGAGAGGGGTTACTGAGTGACAGTGTGAGGGAGCTGGATTAACATCATCACAGATATAGTCAGTAACACAGGGCGCTGGGGGAGAGGGGTTACTGAGTGACAGTGTGAGGGAGCTGGATTAACATCAGTACAGATACAGTCAGTAACACAGGGCGCTGGGGGAGAGGGGTTACTGAGTGACAGTGTGAGGGAGCTGGATTAACATCAGTACAGATACAGTCAGTAACACAGGGCGCTGGGGGAGAGGGGTTACTGAGTGACAGTGTGAGGGAGCTGGATAAACATCAGTACAGATACAGTCAGTAACACAGGGCGCTGGGGGAGAGGGGTTACTGAGTGACAGTGTGAGGGAGCTGGATAAACATCAGTACAGATACAGTCAGTAACACAGGCTGCGGGGGGAGAGGGGTCACTGAGTGACAGTGTGAGGGAGCAAGATTACCATCAGTACAGATACAGTCAGTAACACAGGGTGCTGGGAGAGAGGAGTTCCTGAGTGACAGTGTGAGGGAGCTGGATTAACATCAGTACAGATACAGTCAGTAACACAGGGCGCTGGGGGAGAGGGGTTACTGAGTGACAATTACAGGGAACTGGATTAACATCAGTGTAGATACAGTCAGTAACACAGGGTGCGGAGGGAGAGGGGTTACTAAGTGACAGTGTGAGGCAGCTGGAATAACATCAGTACAGATGCAGTCAGTAACACAGGGTGCTGGGGGAGAGGGGTTACTGAGTGACAGTGTGAGGTAGCTGGATTAACATCAGTACAGATACAGTCAGTAACACAGGGTGCTGGGGAAGAGGGGTAACAGAGTGACAGTGTGAGGGAGCTGGATTAACATCAGTGCAGATAAAGTCAGTAACACATGGCGCTGGGGGAGAGGGGTTACTGTGTGACAGTGTGAGGGAGCTGGATTAACATCAGTACAGATACAGTCAGTAACACAGGGCGCTGGGGAGAGAGGTTACTGAGTGACAGTGTGAGCGAGCTGGATTAACATCAGTACAGATGCAGTCAGTTACATAGGGCGCGGGGGGAGAGGGGTTACTGAGTGACAGTGTGAGTGATGTGCATTAACATCAGTACAGATACAGTCAGTAACACTGGGTGCGGGGGGAGATGGGTTACTGAGTGACAGTGTGAGGGAGCTGGATTAACATCATTACAGATACAGTCAGTAACACAGGGCGCTGGGGGAGAGGGGTTACTGAGTGACAGTGTGAGGGAGCTGGATTAACATCAGTAGAGATACAGTCAGTAACACAGGGCGCTGGGGAGAGAGGTTACTGAGTGACAGTGTGAGGGAGCTGGATTAACATCAGTACAGATGCAGTCAGTTACATAGGGCGCGGGGGGAGAGGGGTTACTGAGTGACAGTGTGAGGGAGCTGGATTACCATCATTACAGATACAGTCAGTAACACAGGGTGCTGGGAGAGAGGAGCTACTGAGTGACAGTGTGAGGGAGCTGGATTAACATCAGTACAGATACAGTCAGTAACACAGGGCGCTGGGGGAGAGGGGTTACTGAGTGACAATTACAGGGAACTGGATTAACATCAGTGTAGATACAGTCAGTAACACAGGGTGCGGAGGGAGAAGGGTTACTAAGTGACAGTGTGAGGCAGCTGGATTAACATCAGTACAGATGCAGTCAGTAACACAGGGTGCTGGGGGAGAGGGGTTACTGAGTGACAGTGTGAGGTAGCTGGATTAACATCAGTACAGATACAGTCAGTAACACAGGGCGCTGGGGGAGAGGGGTTACTGAGTGACAGTGTGAGGGAGCTGGATTAACATCAGTACAGATACAGTCAGTAACACATGGCGCTGGGGGAGATGGGTTACTGAGTGACAGTGTGAGGGAGCTGGATTAACATCACAACAGATGCAGTCAGTAACACAGGGCGTTGGGGGAGAGGGGTTACTGAGTGACAGTGTGAGGGAGCTGGATTAACATCATTACAGATACAGTCAGTAACACAGGGTGCTGGGGGAGAGGGGTTACTGAGTGACAGTGTGAGGGAGCTGGATTATCATCAGTACAGATACAGTCAGTAACACAGGGCGCTGGGGGAGAGGGGTTACTGAGTGACAGTGTGAGGGAGCTGGATTAAAATCATTACAGATACAGTCAGTAACACAGGGTGCTGGGGGAGAGGGATTACTGAGTGACAGTGTGAGGGAGCTGGATTAACATCAGTACAGATACAGTCAGTAACACAGGGCGCTGGGGGAGAGGGGTTACTGAGTGACAGTGTGAGGGAGCTGGATTAACATCAGTACAGATACAGTCAGTAACACAGGGCGCTGGGGGAGAGAGGTTACTGAGTGACAGTGTGAGGCAGCTGGATTAACATCAGTACAGATACAGTCAGAAACACAGGGCGCTGGGGGAGAGGGGTTACTGAGTGACAGTGTGAGGGAGCTGGATAAACATCAGTACAGATACAGTCAGTAACACAGGGTGCGGGGGGAGAGGGGTCACTGAGTGACAGTGTGAGGGAGCAAGATTACCATCAGTACAGATACAGTCAGTAACACAGGGTGCTGGGAGAGAGGTGTTACTGAGTGACAGTGTGAGGGAGCTGGATTAACATCAGTACAGATACAGTCAGTAACACAGGGCGCTGGGGGAGAGGGGTTACTGAGTGACAATTACAGGGAACTGGATTAACATCAGTTTAGATACAGTCAGTAACACAGGGTGCGGAGGGAGAGGGGTTACTAAGTGACAGTGTGAGGCAGCTGGATTAACATCAGTACAGATGCAGTCAGTAACACAGGGTGCTGGGGGAGAGGGGTTACTGAGTGACAGTGTGAGCGAGCTGGATTAACATCAGTACAGATACAGTCAGTAACACAGGGTGCTGGGGAAGAGGGGTTACTGAGTGACAGTGTGAGGGAGCTGGATTAACATCAGTGCAGATAAAGTCAGTAACACATGGCGCTGGGGGAGAGGGGTTACTGAGTGACAGTGTGAGGGAGCTGGATTAACATCAGTACAGATACAGTCAGTAACACAGGGCGCTGGGGAGAGAGGTTACTGAGTGACAGTGTGAGGGAGCTGGATTAACATCAGTCGAGATACAGTCAGTAACACAGGGCGCTGGGGGAGAGGGGTTACTGAGTGACAGTGTGAGGGAGCTGGATTAACATCATTACAGATACAGTCAGTAACACAGGGCGCTGGGGGAGAGGGGTTACTGAGTGACAGTGTGAGGGAGCTGGATTAACATCAGTAGAGATACAGTCAGTAACACAGGGCGCTGGGGAGAGAGGTTACTGAGTGACAGTGTGAGGGAGCTGGATTAACATCAGTACAGATGCAGTCAGTTACATAGGGCGCGGGGGGAGAGGGGTTACTGAGTGACAGTGTAAGGGAGCTGGATTACCATCATTACAGATATAGTCAGTAACACAGGGTGCTGGGGGAGATGGGTTACTGAGTGACAATGTGAGGGAGCTGGATTAACATCAGTACAGATACAGTCAGTAACACAGGGCGCTGGGGGAGAGGGGTTACTGAGTGACAGTGTGAGGGATCTGGATTATCATTAGTACAGATGCAGTTAATTGCACAGGGCGCTGGGGGAGAGGGGTTACTGAGTGACAGTGTGTGGGAGCTGGATTAACATCAGTACAGATACAGTCAGTAACACAGGGCGCTGGGGAGAGAGGTTACTGAGTGACAGTGTGAGGGAGCTGGATTAACATCAGTACAGATACAGTCAGTAACACTGGGTGCGGGGGGAGATGGGTTACTGAGTGACAGTGTGAGGGAGCTGGATTAACATCAGTAGAGATACAGTCAGTAACACAGGGCGCTGGGGGAGAGGGGTTACTGAGTGACAGTGTGAGGGAGCTGGATTAACATCAGTAGAGATACAGTCAGTAACACAGGGTGCTGGGGGAGACGGGTTACTGAGTGACAGTGTCAGGGAGCTGGATTAACATCATTACAGATACAGTCAGTAACACAGGGCGCTGGGGGAGAGGGGTTACTGAGTGACAGTGTGAGGGAGCTGGATTAACATCATTACAGATACAGTCAGTAACACAGGGTGCTGGGGGAGAGGGGTTACTGAGTGACAGTGTGAGGGAGCTGGATTAACATCAGTACAGATACAGTCAGTAACACAGGGCGCTGGGGGAGAGGGGTTACTGAGTGACAGTGTGAGGGAGCTGGATTAACATCAGTACAGATGCAATTAGTTGCACAGGGCGCAGGGGGAGAGGGGTTACTGAGCGACAGTGTGAGGGAGCTGGATTAACATCAGTACAGATACAGTCAGTAACACAGGGCGCTGGGGGAGAGGGGTTACTGAGTGACAATTACAGGGAACTGGATTAACATCAGTGTAGATACAGTCAGTAACACAGGGTGCGGAGGGAGAGGGGTTACTAAGTGACAGTGTGAGGCAGCTGGAATAACATCAGTACAGATGCAGTCAGTAACACAGGGTGCTGGGGGAGAGGGGTTACTGAGTGACAGTGTGAGGGAGCTGGATTAACATCAGTACAGATACAGTCAGTAACACAGGGCGCTGGGGGAGAGGGGTTACTGAGTGACAATTACAGGGAACTGGATTAACATCAGTGTAGATACAGTCAGTAACACAGGGTGCGGAGGGAGAGGGGTTACTAAGTGACAGTGTGAGGCAGCTGGAATAACATCAGTACAGATGCAGTCAGTAACACAGGGTGCTGGGGGAGAGGGGTTACTGAGTGACAGTGTGAGGTAGCTGGATTAACATCAGTACAGATACAGTCAGTAACACAGGGTGCTGGGGAAGAGGGGTTACTGAGTGACAGTGTGAGGGAGCTGGATTAACATCAGTGCAGATAAAGTCAGTAACACATGGCGCTGGGGGAGAGGGGTTACTGAGTGACAGTGTGAGCGAGCTGGATTAACATCAGTACAGATACAGTCAGTAACACAGGGCGCTGGGGAGAGAGGTTACTGAGTGACAGTGTGAGCGAGCTGGATTAACATCAGTACAGATGCAGTCAGTTACATAGGGCGCGGGGGGAGAGGGGTTACTGAGTGACAGTGTGAGTGAGCTGGATTAACATCAGTACAGATACAGTCAGTAACACTGGGTGCGGGGGGAGATGGGTTACTGAGTGACAGTGTGAGGGAGCTGGATTAACATCATTACAGATACAGTCAGTAACACAGGGCGCTGGGGGAGAGGGGTTACTGAGTGACAGTGTGAGGGAGCTGGATTAACATCAGTAGAGATACAGTCAGTAACACAGGGCGCTGGGGAGAGAGGTTACTGAGTGACAGTGTGAGGGAGCTGGATTAACATCAGTACAGATGCAGTCAGTTACATAGGGCGCGGGGGGAGAGGGGTTACTGAGTGACAGTGTGAGGGAGCTGGATTACCATCATTACAGATACAGTCAGTAACACAGGGTGCTGGGAGAGAGGAGCTACTGAGTGACAGTGTGAGGGAGCTGGATTAACATCATTACAGATACAGTCAGTAACACAGGGTGCTGGGGGAGAGGGGTTACTGAGTGACAGTGTGAGGGAGCTGGATTATCATCAGTACAGATACAGTCAGTAACACAGGGCGCTGGGGGAGAGGGGTTACTGAGTGACAATTACAGGGAACTGGATTAACATCAGTGTAGATACAGTCAGTAACACAGGGTGCGGAGGGAGAAGGGTTACTAAGTGACAGTGTGAGGCAGCTGGATTAACATCAGTACAGATGCAGTCAGTAACACAGGGTGCTGGGGGAGAGGGGTTACTGAGTGACAGTGTGAGGTAGCTGGATTAACATCAGTACAGATACAGTCAGTAACACAGGGCGCTGGGGGAGAGGGGTTACTGAGTGACAGTGTGAGGGAGCTGGATTAACATCAGTACAGATACAGTCAGTAACACATGGCGCTGGGGGAGATGGGTTACTGAGTGACAGTGTGAGGGAGCTGGATTAACATCACAACAGATGCAGTCAGTAACACAGGGCGCTGGGGGAGAGGGGTTACTGAGTGACAGTGTGAGGGAGCTGGATTAACATCATTACAGATACAGTCAGTAACACAGGGTGCTGGGGGAGAGGGGTTACTGAGTGACAGTGTGAGGGAGCTGGATTATCATCAGTACAGATACAGTCAGTAACACAGAGCGCTGGGGGAGAGGGGTTACTGAGTGACAGTGTGAGGGAGCTGGATTAAAATCATTACAGATACAGTCAGTAACACAGGGTGCTGGGGGAGAGGGATTACTGAGTGACAGTGTGAGGGAGCTGGATTAACATCAGTACAGATACAGTCAGTAACACAGGGTGCTGGGGGAGAGGGGTTACTGAGTGACAGTGTGAGGTAGCTGGATTAACATCAGTACAGATACAGTCAGTAACACAGGGTGCTGGGGAAGAGGGGTTACTGAGTGACAGTGTGAGGGAGCTGGATTAACATCAGTGCAGATAAAGTCAGTAACACATGGCGCTGGGGGAGAGGGGTTACTGAGTGACAGTGTGAGGGAGCTGGATTAACATCAGTACAGATACAGTCAGTAACACAGGGCGCTGGGGAGAGAGGTTACTGAGTGACAGTGTGAGGGAGCTGGATTAACATCAGTAGAGATACAGTCAGTAACACAGGGCGCTGGGGGAGAGGGGTTACTGAGTGACAGTGTGAGGGAGCTGGATTAACAGCATTACAGATGCAGTCAGTAACACAGGGCGCTGGGGGAGAGGGGTTACTGAGTGACAGTGTGAGGGAGCTGGATTAACATCAGTACAGATACAGTCAGTAACACAGGCGCTGGGGAGAGAGGTTACTGAGTGACAGTGTGAGGGAGCTGGATTAACATCAGTACAGATGCAGTCAGTTACATAGGGCGCGGGGGGAGAGGGGTTACTGAGTGACAGTGTGAGGGAGCTGGATTACCATCATTACAGATATAGTCAGTAACACAGGGTGCTGGGGGAGATGGGTTACTGAGTGACAGTGTGAGGGAGCTGGATTAACATCAGTACAGATACAGTCAGTAACATAGGGCGCTGGGGAGAGAGGTTACTGAGTGACAGTGTGAGGGAGCTGGATTAACATCAGTACAGATGCAGTTAGTTACATAGGGCGCCGGGGGAGAGGGTTTACTGAGTGACAGTGTGAGGGAGCTGGCTTAACATCAGTGCAGATACAGTCAGTAACACAGGGCGCTGGGGGAGAGGGGTTACTGAGTGACAGTGTGAGGGAGCTGGATTAACATCAGTACAGATACAGTCAGTAACACTGGGTGCGGGGGGAGATGGGTTACTGAGTGACAGTGTGAGGGAACTGGATTAACATCAGTTTAGATACAGTCAGTAACACAGGGTGCTGGGGGAGAGGGGTTACTGAGTGACAGTGTGAGGTAGCTGGATTAACATCAGTGCAGATGCAGTCAGTTACATAGGGCGCGGGGGGAGAGGGTTTACTGAGTGACAGTGTGAGGGAGCTGGATTAACATCAGTACAGATACAGTCAGTAACACAAGGTGCGGGGGGAGAGGGGTTACTGAGTGACAGTGTGAGGGAGCTGGATTAACATCAGTACAGATACAGTCAGTAACACAGGGCGCTGGGGGAGAGGGGTGACTGAGTGACAGTGTGAGGGAGCTGGATTATCATTAGTACAGATGCAGTTAGTTGCACAGGGCGCTGGGGGAGAGGGGTTACTGAGTGACAGTGTGTGGGAGCTGGATTAACATCAGTACAGATACAGTCAGTAACACTGGGTGCGGGGGGAGATGGGTTACTGAGTGACAGTGTGAGGGAGCTGGATTAACATCACTACAGATACAGTCAGTAACACAGGGCGCTGGGGGAGAGGGGTTACTGAGTGACAGTGTGAGGGAGCTGGATTAACATCAGTAGAGATACAGTCAGTAACACAGGGTGCTGGGGGAGACGGGTTACTGAGTGACAGTGTCAGGGAGCTGGATTAACATCATTACAGATACAGTCAGTAACACAGGGCGCTGGGGGAGAGGGGTTACTGAGTGACAGTGTGAGGGAGCTGGATTAACATCATTACAGATACAGTCAGTAACACAGGGTGCTGGGGGAGAGGGGTTACTGAGTGACAGTGTGAGGGAGCTGGATTAACATCAGTACAGATACAGTCAGTAACACAGGGCGCTGGGGGAGAGGGGTTACTGAGTGACAGTGTGAGGGAGCTGGATTAACATCAGTACAGATGCAATTAGTTGCACAGGGCGCAGGGGGAGAGGGGTTACTGAGCGACAGTGTGTGGGAGCTGGATTAACATCAGTAAAGATACAGTCAGTTACACAGGGCGCTGGGGGAGAGAGGTTACTGAGTGACAGTGTGAGGGAGCTGGATTAACATCAGTACAGATGCAGTTAGTTACATAGGGCGCGGGGGGAGAGGGTTTACTGAGTGACAGTGTGAGGGAGCTGGCTTAACATCAGTACAGATACAGTCAGTAACACAGGGCGCTGGGGGAGAGGGGTTACTGAGTGACAGTGTGAGGGAGCTGGATTAACATCAGTACAGATACAGTCAGTAACACTGGGTGCGGGGGGAGATGGGTTACTGAGTGACAGTGTGAGGGAACTGGATTAACATCAGTTTAGATACAGTCAGTAACACAGGGTGCTGGGGGAGAGGGGTTACTGAGTGACAGTGTGAGGTAGCTGGATTAACATCAGTGCAGATGCAGTCAGTTACATAGGGCGCGGGGGGAGAGGGTTTACTGAGTGACAGTGTGAGGGAGCTGGATTAACATCAGTACAGATACAGTCAGTAACACAAGGTGCGGGGGGAGAGGGGTTACTGAGTGACAGTGTGAGGGAGCTGGATTAACATCAGTACAGATACAGTCAGTAACACAGGGCGCTGGGGGAGAGGGGTGACTGAGTGACAGTGTGAGGG